>NW_025964223.1:55775389-56176152 GCF_023055435.1 Haliotis rufescens
TAGTTTGGTAACCCTCCTGTGCTGCTGTTTTCTGTTAAAATATGCACAAGAAAATATTGGACTGTCATGTAACTTTTCTATCTCTGTAGGGATTCTATCAAAGATTACAGATTGGTCAAGATTATGGTAATCTTATTTCAGTCAATCAGACAAGGGGTCAACTAGCTGTTCATCCAGACAAATTGTAAGGGAACCATTTCATCAACATTCATATGAGCCATATATTATGTATATGGAGTATGTTTAATGTATATATCCCGAGTGGCTATTCTTTCTATTAGGAATGAAAGAAGATTTCTGAAGTGTCTAAAACAATTCAAACATTGCTGTTTTATTAGAGACACAGGGTTAAAAACATTCTTGGTTCAGCATCAGCAAATTGATACTTCACTGTATCATTTAATTTCTGCTTTAAGACAAATAATCAAAATTCTGATTCTCTGGAAGATTAATAATTACAATATTTTTCATAATCAGTTGTTTTTAATGTGAAAACGTGTGGTACATGGATATCATACGTTTTATTATTCATCTTATAGCCTAAACATGCTACCGGTAAATAAGAGGCTGTCACTCTGGAATGTTTCAGTGAAACTGGCAAGCAAATATTTCCTCTTCACCAGACTTCATGTAATTAAATTGTGACTGATACACACACAAAAAACATATTTGGATTTAACAGCTATATAAGATATTATTTTTATTTCATTGTGGTATTATTTATGGAGAATTTATAAGTAAAAACTTAAAGTAATAAACATTCATAATGCAAACCATTATTTGTGATTCGAACTCGCGGAAAGTGATGTGAGCTCGTAATAACAGTCTGTTTCAGAGTTATCTCCCTTCGGCTTCAGACAACGGACGCCATAAATATGTTGATGATTATTTCCCATCTTTGCGGTTAGAAGTTTGTTTGTTAAGGAAGTTGAGTAAATACAGGTATATTATTAACCCGCATGTATACATACATCGCACGACGGTGAATAATTTTGACAACATCATAAACGAATGTGACAACTGTTGAGCGATGGCGAAGTGAATCCGGCCAACGAGTCCCAGGTCAGTGTGTCCCCGGGGCGAGAACAAAAGTGACTCATTATTTCACTGGTACATATAAGCTTAGCTGCCTTATTCGACAGCATGATTGGCAGTTTTACTGTTGTAGCTTGCGTTTGAACTTAGCATTCTTTTACACTGTTGCGAATTGTGAATTCTGGAACGAAATTGACATAAACAGCAACAGACCACACGCGATCACACTCGACAGTTATGATGAAGAGCGACAGAAAGACGTCACAGTGTTGTCAAAATGGGTGAGAAACGTCAGCAGACGATCTGTTCTTTAATCTTCATGTATATCATCGGTCAACTAACAACCATCACCTTTCACCACAACTAACAATTGTATAGTGGTCGCACGAAGTTTTCTAACCCACTCAGCATGTTCTGTCATCCCATTGTTGTCGCAATGAAACAGCTGTTTCAAAGTTCGATATTGTCAATTGGTTATCCTGAGGTCAAGCCACATGTAATCTATTGATCAAAATCAGCACACATATATACTCTTCTAGGCCTAGTATGACAGCTAGTTTCAATGAAGCTAATTATCCCCGTGGTCATTATTATTGGCTAAACAAATGCAAAAACTAGCCTATTTATGACAAATAAACTGTGGTTCAGGATGGTTCATTACCAGGACATTGACTGATAATTATCCAAAATAGCCTAAAGGTTCCAGAATGTAATTATATCCGATTGAAAAAGGGCCAATCAAAAATTGATAAAATCATGAAAATTTCCCGATGCCTTTTGTTTCCAGCAAAGTCACTGCAGAGATGCCAATTGTCAATGATCATTATAATATTAAACTGTTATGTTTCATGATATTTGGCTACAGATGGCGTATGGTACAATGTACATGTATAGCCTGTCTCGCGTCCCTTAACCATATTAATTTGTCTTCCAACCAGCCCTTTCTGTAATGATTTTCCCAGGTAAAGGTCTGAGTCTCCCATGTCAATGGGGCACCTTTTCAGTTTAAATGGAGTTGTTTCTTTCTCTCAAAATTGTATTAATTGATTAAGCGTCAGTCTAAGTTCATGCAATGTGTTGGAGAGATGCCCTATTTTGCGTCATCTTTCGTTTAGACCGTTGTGGAGGTTGAGTTCTATTAGATGATTGGATGACACCCTAAGCTTTTTAATGTACATTCTGACAATGGCCCCTTTTCTTACATTCCAGATTTCAAACACTGTTCGTCATGTTCATTTTTCACTCATTTGTTGGAGAAGTTAATCGGGTAACAATGTGCTTTGTCACCATGGTCACAATTATGATATGATATAATATTTGTTTACCTCAGACATCAAGTGATAATGTGTAATGTGGCGTTGAAAGACTTGCATAAATTCCATCAGAAAATGATATTTTATTATTCATTTATCATATGAAATGCCATGTGTTCCTTATTCATGCATCATTTAGGAGATAAACATTTGGAAACAAATAGCATACAACTCATTTGATTGGCTAAGCAACTCGCATGCCGCGGCTCCACTGAAGAAAACTAAGTAAGCTTTGCAAAGGTTTCGTTCTACACCATTATAAGGTCATACTGCTCATTGTGACACAAAAGATATGACCTCACATTTGATAAAGAAAAGCACGTAATAGCAAGCTCCCTGTTGTACTCAAAACTTGAAATACATTCTCTTTGTAGATTTACATCACGTTTTGTGCATGATATGTACATTGCCATCCTTTGAATATGGTAGTAACTGCAAATTTGCATTTTGTATCCTATAATTGTACATATAATTATTTAAATATGCCACCTGACAATGGCTGTAAAAGAATTCTATTCTAAAAATATTAGCTTCCGCTGTGATGCGGCCTTCAAATTAGCTGGGGATTTTAAGTGATTTGAAACCTCTTATTAACCAATCAAAATCAAGTATTTCCCAAATTCATAGTAGAATGTATATTGACAACTCAGTAGTTGTGGCAAATATAAGGAGGAAGGAGTTACTATTTTCTATTTTTATTCTTGGGATGCATGGAATTGTAGAGAGCAAGTAGAATTGTAGAGAGCAAGTAGAATTGTAGAGAGTAAGTAGAATGGTAGAAAGTAAGTAGAATTGTAGAGAGTAAGTAGAATTATAGAGAGTAAGTAGAATGGTAGAGAGTAAGTAGAATGGTAGATTTGGAGAGAGCAAGTTGATTTGTAGAGACCAAGTAGAAAAAAATTGTAGAGAGCAAGTAGATTTGGAGAAAGCAAGTAGAATTTGAGAGAGTACCGGGTAAGTAGAATTGTAGAAAGCAAGTAGAAAACATTGAAGAGAGCAAATAGATTTGGAAAAGGCAAGCAGTGTTATGGAGAGCAAGTTCAATTGTAGAGATCAAGTGTAATTGTAGGGAGCAAATAGATGGGAACATTTGAACAACAAAACCTTTGTGCTCATACACTTCAGCACACTATTGAAAACATCTGCTCTTGTAGACTAATAATGCACTAATTTTACTCTCCGTGAGATCTGCAGTCAGTAAATTCCCAACTGTGAAAGGGCAATTGAAACTTGTTCGAAAGATCCAATCATACTCAATGATAAAGCAGAGGAATAGTTGATTGAATGACACACTGGTGAACAGTGAAATATGACACGTTACAGAATATTTAATCACATGAAACAGTCACTTCTAGATTAAGAGGGAGAACTGAGAGACAAATTGAGGATGTTACCAATATTTGTAAATGAGGATTTCTGTGTGTTCCCTAACTTAATGGATCTATTTTCACAATGGTCTGGTTAGTATTGTTTCAGTATGTATTGACATTTTGTTGTCACGATTATGCAATATTGATATAGCATGACAACAAAAAGACTGGGGATATCCTTTTTTCAGACAAGCCCAAAGCTCTTCATTTTTGTCATAACAACTGTCTGTTGAAGATCAGGTAGTTACTAGGGCTGTTACGATTCACCCACGTATTCAGTGAATCAAAATTGAATTCGTTAAATGGGGACCAATAGAATCAAATATTCATGAATATGCAGTCATAACCATTTACATACCCTGTATTTAAAAATATCCATAAGAACATATTACATGTAAATGCATAGATTTCTGGAAAGACAACACTCTTATAACATTTAATTTGACTGTAATGTGGTCACTGGTCATCGTTGCATTTGAGCAGATACTAGTGCCTGGATAAGTGCAGTATATAAATGTATAATATGTTAATAATTAACAAACCATGTCAAATAATTTGTGTTGCTTTTGTTTCACTGAATATAACAAATAATACATCAACTGCTGGCTCGTTATTGTATTCGTGAATTAATATTCGTATTCATTACTCTATATTCGTGATACGTATCGCATTCGCCTCAAAGTGTATTCGTTGCAGCCCTAGTCGTTACCCTACATTGTGCCACCTGGCTGAATGTGTGTCATTGTGAGCCTATGGAATGAAATGTTGTTGATGCTGTCAACCACTGTTCTGGCAAGACCGCCTCTGTGGTCCAGTGGATAGAGTGTATGCTCGGAGAGTGAAAGTTCGGGGTTCTATTCCCGTCCATGTTATACCAAAAGACATTAAAAGATGGTAATAGTTAGTAGTTACCCTACCTGGCGCTTGACATTAAGGGGATAAAACAAGGACTGGTCGTCTTGGAGTATGACACATACTTTATGATATTGTGGTGGCCATGATACATCTGGACTATTCTGACTACAGCATGAAACATTCACCAACTCAATCCCTAGCAAAATAGGCCCCTGTCACATGCAGTGTCAAAATGCTTGTTTTCATGGTCTCACAATTCAAATGAAAAACCTCTGAGCAGGTCTCACTTGAATGCATTACCTCTCACAAGGTTACTATGAGATAGGAATATATGTCAGAGCTACAGATAGGCAGCATATTTATACTTTCACTATTACAAGCTAATTAATTTACTTTATACATCTAAAACATTATTTCATTTTTTTTAAATTTTAGAATGTTCACTAATTTTGGGAAAAACCCAATAGAGTGATGAATAGATGAGTGAAAAGATATTGGTTACCCAATGAAAAATGTAATACCGTATTCGACGTAATAAGCGCCCCGCTCTAATAAGTGCCCACGGCGAGATTTGCTAATACTGGCTTGTGAACAATCCCAATTAGAGCCCCTTCCGACCCCTATTCGCATATAATACGCACTCGTGTGTTATATGCACCCTTTATTATTGGCAATGAAATTCTGGAAAAATATATCTGTCGAATATAAATATTTCAGGCTGTCAGCATAAACCACGAAATTTATCTTTCAACTCTGCTTTTTTTCTCCAAAATATTATTCTAATAAGAGCCCCCTATTTCTAGTTTTGAGAGCGCCCTGGGCGTTTATTACGTCGAATACGGTAACCCAATTAAAATAGAAACCCCAGTGTAAAAACTCAATTGCTCAAAAGTTATCTGGAGCTCTGTAGAAACAATACAATAGGCATATGTGGCAGTAGGCTTGTAATGGTCAAAACGAGGAATGTGATGGTCATATTGACTGAAGAATACAAACACTATATATACTTAGCTGACCAGTGACTACACTGCAAAACTGCTGTGATGACAAGTATCCTAATTACAGTACTGCAGGCTTGACCCAGATGCGTCCAATCCTTTACTCCGCTCCCTCACTAGCTTCTTGTTGGATAATACAAGACAGTGTTCGAAACAAAGTGAAACTCGGGGGATCCTTGTCATAACCCTAATGTTATACAGACAAAGTATGTTGAAGAGGTTTCTAGATTCAAATACACCAGCAAATCTAAAGGACGCCAGAACCTCCCTTAGCATAAAACACTGCAATCGATAACCTTTCAACAATAGATAGACATTATGTCTACTTGGGCTGAGACTAGTCCATATTTACTGTCCGCATACTCGACCCCCTATTACACGACCAGACTCGGGTACCCACTGTAGTTATCAAGAGTTGGGTACAAAATGTCCGATTGGGAATTGTTTTATCCCGACCCTGGCAAAAAAACTATTTAGATACATGTAAAGAAGATCTGATTAAACATGCATTGAAGTTTACTGAAGCTTTATCTTTCCTCAAAACATAAAAGTCAAAAGGAATGTGTGTATAGTCAGAAACTAATGCAAATATAAGCGACTCTTTGTGTAACCATGGAGTTTTATTATTTTCATTAAACAGTATGTCATGTGACTAACATGACAGTGGGTGCTCCACAAGATCCACCCAACCCTAGTGTATACCTTTAAAAGTGGTTGCAAAGGCTCCAGCTGTCCAGAATTAAAACTTCACATGATATCACAGCTGCACAATTGTAGCCATGTGCTGCTTTAAATTAATGTTAAAAAAAATATTGATCTGAAATATGTAGCTACGAATTGCTCGCACACTTCTACCTTGTACAGTGTCAAATATGTTTTTACAAGTAAGATTTATGTGCACATTGTAGAGTATCATGTACATCACAAACCATTTGCTTTTACATACACAAACCTGTTTTGATGAACAATGTATTATGTTGATAATAGATCATAACAGGAGCTGTAACCCAGAAAACACAAAAAGACCAGCTTTTCACTTTTTTAAGCCTTTGCAAACTGCATTCATTTCTAAACATAAAATACTAGAGTAATGCTTAGTCTCTGAAAATATATTATTTTGATAGAAACATGCAACTACACTTAAATTGAAAAGGAGCCAAAAGAAGGTGGGAGTTTGTGGAAAATGTAGACTTGCTTCATTTAGGACCAGAGCATCAGATCAAGGGCTTGGCAAAAGTGAAAATAATATGGTTCAGGGACTGTGAGACAGACTACAGTGACACTATCAGCCAGGTTTCAAGTTGTATAGCCTCTTGATCATGTTAATCACTAATCAGAATAACCATGTTCAGAAAAGATTTTGGACATGGAAATATTGTCATAATAGATATTTTTTTCTCCAAACTCCATTGTATCAGTATGGACTATGATTAATTTTGCATCCTGCATACAAATTTTCTTCATTGTGGAATTGAGCTTTAATGGTAGTAATAGTTCTGGCATAACTGTATTGAGGTTTGCTCAGTCAACTGGATCTAACAGCTTCAGTTGCAGATTTAATTAAAAACTGTTAAAATGAAGAGTCATAAATATTGTCTGTTGATGGTTCCATATTAGATCTGTCAGTGTTGTGGTCTTCATTGTAAGCCTGTGGTTATCCGGTGTTGTACTGATGGTGTAGAAGATGGTGCCATTCATTTCTCATGGTGGAATTTTCCTTCTGATCAAGGTTGGAGAGATGATTTATGAAATAAGTAAGTTTGTTTGTTGTTTAACGCCACACTCAGCAATATTCCAGCCATATGAAGGCGTTCTGCAAATATACCAATCTAGACCAGACAATCCAGTGATTGACATCATGATCATCGATCTTTGCAATTGGGATGCGATGACATGCATCAACCAAGTCAGTAAATTGTATGTATACAGATGTATTTGAGCACATATAAACAGTTTATTCTAAATGGACAGCACACAGGCAGTATCTTCAGCAAACGCTTCCAAACTAGTTGGCCCATCTGCAGTTGGTCTTCAGGAGTTAGAATCTGGCCTTTCTTTGTTTTTCCTGTACTTTGGGGATAGGGTAGTCTAGTTGTTAAAGCGTTCATCGTCCTGCCGAAGACCCGGGTTTAATTCCTCACATGGGTATAATGTGTGAAGCCCATTTCAGGTGTCCCCAGCAAGGATAATGCTGGAATATTGCTTCAAGCAGTGTAAAAACCATGCTCGCTCGCTCGCTCGCTCTCTCACTCACTCACTCACTCACTCACTCACTCACTCACTCACTCACTCACTCACTCACTCTGTTTACTTTGGGGCCAACTTGTCGCCTTCCTCATACTGCACTTGTAGTGTCGTGTTGGTCTTCTGTTCTAACTGGGGGCACGGGTGGTCCAGTCGTCTAATGAGCCGCAATTCGCGGTGCAGAGTTGTGCCCCTTGGGCACGCCAGAAACCTATGATTGTGGGTTCGAATCCCGGTTCGCCCCGATTATGTTTGTAGGTTTGTCAGCACCATACCCATGCTCGTGGGTTTCACCGAAGTGGTACACGTCTGAGACCTGCATCACTTCGGGCTTTCCTCCCACATTAAGCTGACACGCCGTGATATAACTGGAATATTGTTAAAAGCGGCGTTAAACCAAACTCACTCACTCACTCTGTTCTAACTTGTTCAGACCCAGTGTTCATTAGAAATCTGTGTCAGCTTTTTATTGTTGTGTCGTTTGTAGTATTGTTCAATAGAACAAGAATTATTGTCAGATTTGATATATGAATTTTTCACATTTCAAACCTAATTCAAATTCACAAGAAAAAAAGAAAGATGCTTTGTTAGTGTATCTCATCATATACTACAATTTACACTACACCTAAAACATTTTGTTAAAATATGGAATCGTAAATGGTTGTGTTGAGCTGTCTGATGAGATAATCGGATGAGACAGATCTAGATCAAGCACTGCATAGACTTTAGGGCTGGGACGGGTAACTTGGGTACTCGGGTCATATTGGTCCTGAGTAGGACCCGGGTACCCACAGGACTACCCGGACCCGTGGTCAGTCACATGATATGTTGTTTAATGACATAAATTATCTAAAACTCTATGGTTACACTATAACTATTTAGTCACTAATGTTCCCATTTCTTTCTGACAATACACCCATTCCTTCTGACTTGTATATGTTTGAATAAAGATCAAACTTCATGCAGTATACTTCAGTGTATGCATGACCATGTAGTTTTACACGTGTATCTGAATACATTTTGCCAAACTTTTCCAAATCAGACAGTTTGTACCTATCTCTAAATATCTACAGCGGGTACCCGGGTAGGGACGGGTAATAGGGTGGTCGGTACCCGGGTAGTAAATTTGGACTCGTCCCAGCCCTAATAGACTAATAGTCTGCGTGTTCTTTAGCTACGTCACAGTTAGACACTGATTTTCAGTATATTAGACTGTTCTTTTGATAATTGTAGCAATTATCCCTGTAGTTTATCCATATTCCCGATAGTTAATTCTGACTCGATCGCCAAATGACAAGTACGACGCCATGTTTGTTTATAAACACTGCAAGTAGTCCCTACTTGACCTTTGATATTTGCATCTCTATCCGCATATGACCCCAACGGATATCGTTTTTATCCGTTGGCTTTATCCTGCCGAGAAACCTACCCATTATATGATAAAAAGGGTTATGGTTGGTTGGTTTGTTGTTTTATGCCGCACTAAGCATTATTCCAGCTATATGACAGCGGTCTGTAAATAATCGAGTCTGGATCAGACAATCCAGTGAATGATATCATGAGCATCAATCCATGCAATTGGGATCGATGACATGCATCAACCAAGTCAGCAAGCCTGACCAACCGATCCCATTAGTCGCCTCTTACGACAAGCATAGTCACCTTTTACGGCAAGAATGGGTTGGTGAAGACCTATTCTATCCCGGATCTTCACGGGTCCAAAAGGGTTATGAAGAACTCAAAACCAAATACTGAAAAGAAAAAAAATTGAGAATCATATGAAGTATTAATGTCAGATTCAGATTATATTTTAATAAATGTCTGTTGACATTAAGAGGGCATGGTCTGTTTTCCTGGAGGTTAACATTAGAAGGGGTTTTAAATTCAACAAAACATATCCAAACTAATTTATTTTTTAGTCATGTTTAAAATGAGAAATAATGACTTTGACGTTCCTGTTGGTCCATGTGATCCATGTTTCTTCATTCCTTCCTTCCTCTTACTATCCCAGGAAACCTCTTCTGGCCTCCATTCAGTAAATCCCGCAAGATGGAGAGTCCTCCACCTAAACGTCATCATCCAGAGGTCAAGGACGAGGAGTTGAATAAGAAGCAAAATCTGACACTGGAGACGATCAAAGATGAGGCAGCGTTTGTGTCACGGTTTAGCGCTTTCTACAACAGCAGCTGCCTCAGCGACCTGGTGCTACGAGTGGGCAGGGACAGATACTACTCCCACAGGTTCATCCTCATCACAGCCAGTGATGTCTTCGAGTGAGTAGATTGGTAGGGGAACAATAAACATGTTTGTTTGTTTGTTTGCATGTTGTTTAACTCCGCACTCAGCAATATTCCAGCTACATGAGGGCGGTATGTAAATAATCAAGTCTGGACTAGACAATCCAGTGATCATAAGCATCGATCTACCCAATTGGGATATGATGACATGCATCAACCAATTCAGCAAGCCTGACCACCCGATCCCGTTAGTTGCCTCTTACGACAAGCATAGTCGCCTTTTACGGCAAGCATGGGTTGCTGAAGACCTATTCTACCCTGATCTTCACGGGTCCTATAAACATGAGGAGACTCAGTAGCCATTGTAATACAAGGTAGATCATACTGTCAGAAGGGCTTGTTCATATGCTTACAGTTCCTGTAAAGACTTGTCAGTGTTAGATTTAATGTTGACCTGTACTTGCAGAGCTATGTTGAACCAGAGGCAATGGGTGGAATCTCAGGAGCCGGAGATTGATCTGACAGAAGACCCAGAGTGCATCGCAGTGTTTGGGATGTTCCTCAAGTAGGTGCTAGCTCTCTCACAGGTAGATGATAACATGTGGTGATACAGGGTTGCATTAGTTCAGTCTCCAGTCCTAGTCCAGGGCTCATTTCAAACTGGAGGTTTGTATTATATCACTACAAAACAACTGATCCAACATGAATATCACTCGATGAGGTAGTGCAGCATACTCATTGACAAACAGATTGGTTTGTCTTGTTGATCTCATTTTTTCAACTCTGCATCTGTGTCGTTCGTTGTCCATCCTCAGACCATCCACTGAACCACCGAAGCTGAAACTTCAATTACTTGTTCGCATCCCAGTTTGTTCAAGAGTTTCATAGGGGTGGTCTGGTAGCCTAGTGGTTAAAGCGCTCGCTCGTCACGCCGAAGACCCAGGTTCGATTCCCGATATGGGTACAATATGTGAAGCCCATTTCTGGTGTCCCCTGCCGTGATATTGCTGGAATATTGCTAAAAGCGGCGTAAAACCATACTCACTCACTCAAGAGTTTCAAATCTGATTTTCAGTATGTGTTCCACCAAAGCCATATTGATAAATGATGACCATTTTCTTTGAAAATGTCATGAAATTTGGTATATGTGTACTTAGCATGCTAAGTAGTGGGCTCAATACATGTTCCGTATATTTTGCATTTTTTCCTCATGTGCCCTTTGCATTTTGACTAAAATTTTCTCTCAAAATGCATTTCTTTTCACTGTAGTCACATCTCCTCAGAAATCAATGGGCCAGTGTAGCTGAAACTTCACATACTTGTACCTACCAATTACACCTGAATTCATTCAAGATGTTCAAATCCGAATTTGCCTCTATAAACTTCTTCTCTGAAATTACCAGCCTGCGGCAGCTTAGCTTTGACATGTAGTTTCTCCTTATGATGATGTCATATTTTTTTTCAATTGCATCAGATTTAAGTGTTTGTGATAAATACTAACAACTCTTAAAAAATAAATAAAAGAATTGGTTCTCAGGCATTAGTTTTTGAAAATATAGTGCAGGCGGGCGGTGCCCTTTTGGAATTTCTTTGGTGCTCAAATTAGTATGCAAATAAACAGTTGTGTAACCAAATAAACAAATGTGTAAATCAACCGGGGAAAGGGCCTCCCTACATAAATGAATACCTTGATAAGTAAAATACTGGAATTCAGTGTTTGACTACCATTGGACTTGGAATATTTAAGCATTTTTTTATTTATTTTTTTAAAAATGGAAATAAAATTAATAAACGAAACATGCAGCAGACTTTATGATGCAGGTGGTGCGTGAGAACCAAGAGTATTATTTTTTTTAGCCTAACTATCAGTGGTTACAGCTTTTGTTCTGTTGCGAGAGGTACAGTGGCACTGTTTTAAAAAAAAAAAATTTTTAAATAATAGATAATTTTCATCTTTATGTTCTTTCTTACTGTTACATAGAACAGTGCTCTAAAGTGTATCGCTGTTGTGTTGTTTCAGATATCTCTACAGTGGCTCAGTCCAGGTGTCAACAGACACGGTCCTACCCATCCTCCTTCTGGCTGACAAATACAGCATCACCACCCTGCGTGAGTCCTGTATCGAATACATGACGCGACACATTGTTGAGTCTCCTGACACAAATCGAACACTAACATGGTACCAGTATGCCAAGATGACTGGACAGGAAAAATTGAAAGACATCTGTCAGAGATTCATCCTGTCCAATTTTGATGTTATTCTTGATGCACCGGACTGGCCTGAAATGACAAAGTCCGAGCTTGTCGAGTTCCTCAGCAGCTCCGAACTTGTTGTACTGAGTGAGATCCATTTGTGGAATAAAGTCGAGAAATGGCTGACCTGTGAAGAAAATCGTGATTCACTTGTAGAGAATCTCAAAGACATCTTGCCCCTGTTGAGATTTAACATGATCTTGCCCAAAAGTCTTTTGACTGTCGAATCGTCTCCTTTGTGTTCGAAATACACGGAACATTTTGCAGAAAAGCTGAATCACGCCTATCGGCACCATTCTCTCATGATGGATTGTGGGGATCTTTGTGAAAATCGAGAGCAGTTCAGGAACTATTATAGTAAAGATTACTACCTATGTTTTCCATTCAAGCTTGAGAATTATCCTGGCATCGGCAAGATAAGCAGCCGTATCATAGTAGAATGTCACGTCCCAACCCACTTCATGCCCTCCAATCAATCCCGAGCTTCTTGCACCGAATTCACTGCATACTTCTACCCTCGAGGTTTCTACAATACAATCACCTTATATGGCACATACATGAATCGTCAGAGTGATGCCACGACATTCAAACTGTGTCGAAAGTTTTCTGATCAAAATCCCGTGAAGGTCGATGTCGCCCTGGTGCTATATGGCCGAAAGAATTCTGTGAGGTATATCGCATACACCGTCAACATGAGTCATTTGTTTGGGAAGGAATCGTCAACCCTCACCGTTGAAAACATCATCGACTTGGACAAATTGATGCAGGACGATTCTCCGTACCTGATCGATGGAACCCTTGATGGGAAACTCTTCGTGAAAGTACAAGATATGGGACCACACTTGTTGGACGCTGATACCAAGTGACATGTTTCTACAAAACTGAAACCACACTTTTTGGATGTTATGTACATAAGGTTTGAAACACTGATGGCACATTTGTATGGGTATGGTCTGTGTCATATATACTTCACAGTGTCCATTCACTCGAAGTTGATTATCCTGGAAACAATTTTAACACTTTACACATGTTTTGATCATATTTACACTTTTGCAGAGAATTATGTTTACACAAATTTGACTTGTTTGATGTTAATCCTGAAACCTATTGAATAAATTCAGACTTGAATGTCCCCAAATTTTGCAGTGGAGAAAAAGGTTTTTTGAAATTGAACATTTTCATTCATATGGCATATGCCTGAACATGCTGAAAACAATCTTGTCAAATATGTCAAAATCATGAATGTATTTCAAAGTTGACAAAAACACTTGAGGTAAAGGGATATCATTAATATTCCCGGCATACAGTTTAGAAGCTGTGTAATCATGGTAACATCCAGGATTCTATCTTACCATTGTGCCTAGGGAAGTTTAACGAAAAAAACAGCAACAAAATTTGTGCCATGCTTGTTTATTAGTAAACAGCACAGGAACATATTGATGGAAAGGGCAATGGACAGAATTTTCTCCATATTTTGTATCCTTTCAATTTCATATCTGAGAAAACCTTCCAAACTTTACAATCACTGCTTTGAAATTAGAAACAAATTATATCTTTACACAATTTCTGGGTTTGAAAAGAAATATACGCTGCATAAACCAAACAAATAATATACATTGTATTTGCAAACTTGTAGTTTGGGGGACTTATTTTATAGCATTCGTTACAGGAAGTTTCAGCTTCCAAGGTTTTAAGTAATGTGAACTAAAGGTTATTTAGTGGATTGGAGAACATGTATGAACCCTGGTTGCTGTCTCCCTGGGCACATGTGGCATTGGTCCCTGAAGTTCAATGTTAACTTGATGAGCAATACATGTCAATGTTTAGGGTAGAATGCTACCTAATTATCATATATGCCACAAACACCTATGAACCATGCCTGCAACAGTTCCACCCTCTTGCCTTTGTCAACAAGTTGCTTCTTTCTTGAACATGTTGAACTGTCCATTGATTAGGGAGCATGTAAGTCAAACTTTTCATCTAGTGAACAATAGTGCCTTCATAGTCTTAATGGTTAAATGGATATTTTTTTTAACAGAACAGATGCACGTTTTGACTAACTTCTGGATGCTTTACATACCAAGCAGCGTGTGAAGATCTGGATTAGAATTGGTCTTCAGCAACCCATGCTTGTCGTGAGTGGCGACTACGGGATCGGAGGGGATCAGTCTTGTTAACTTGGTTGATGCATGTCCCCGTATCCCAATTGCGTAGATTGATGCTTAGGATCTCAATCACTGGATTGTCTGTTCCAGATTTGATTATTACCAACCGCTATCATATTGCTGGAATTTTGCTGATTGCAGCATTAAACAAGAAACAAACAAACATATCAAATGCTCTATGTGATAAGGCATTTCGCTGCTTAGGCAATTTACTTTTTAAGTTATGCATTGTTATTATTATTATTATGGTATGGTTTGAAATATTAGGTAATGTTGTCATAGTTTAGCCAAGGCTCCATAATTCTTTTGCTATGACTTTATAAACATGTTTTAAGGCTATCAATAGAAGTAATTGTATTTAGCAGTAAATTATTCTGTTTGAATGTATAACATATAACTATAATTGGCTATGAAGAGTTGTATCCCTTAGCTGCATCTGAATCTGCTGGCTATGTGCCCATATATATACCAGGTTTGCCCTGATTGTGATCCTTAGTCTGTCAACACCATACTCACATGCGGGTGGGTTGCCTTAATATAAGGCCTTAAGAAGCTTAAAGTCATAGTGACTTATATTTGGAATAAAACATTTTTAGTAAGACTTGCTGTCATGGAAACATTACCTCATGTGTTTTAGAGTTTTAGCATACTAGACACATGTCACGTAATAGGCGATGCCACAGGCTGGGAAGGTCATTGATTAGAGATGTCAATCTATCTATATCCTGATTAAGGACTGGTTCAACCCTTGTCAACTCACCTACTAACATTTGCTTGGTTTACTGATGCAATAGTTGGAGACACGGTGCATGCAAACATCAATATTTGATCAGTCAATAATAGCCACACCATAGGGTAGAAGCCTAATTGCCTATTAGTTAAGCATGCCTTGTGATATCAGTATAATGGTTGTGTTAGCATGTGTAATCCAAGCAATACTCTTGTAGGTGTGAATCTAGTCTTGCCATTCAAGATTATAAAAAAAAGAGCTATTTTTCAGATTCTTATTTGACTAGTCAGATAGCTTTATGATTTTGATGACTTGATTGCTTCTTGGGTGCCTATACCTGGATGTGACTGCAATAAAGCTGTTAAACATGTTAAATATTCTCAGTTATATGCTCGTAATGCTCACAACAATGTTTTGTCAAGTGACATTATTAAAGGACTATGTTCCAAGGTCTTGGGGTCATATCTAGTCGTATTGTAGTTCAGTGCCATGTGTAAAAGTCTGAGATGTTGTCTTGTGTAGGGTAACCATGGTAACCATGAAATGTGATATCATGTATATTGCTGTACATCATTATATCAAGTTAATAGACAAAGTATATTTATGAATTGTATTTTGTGGGTTTATTGAGTGCAAACCAGATTTTACGTATATACTTCCATGAATGCAAAATAATTTTGAAGACAATTCTTCAAAAACAGCTTATTTAATCATTAAGACAAACAAAAATTATACAAAATTAGTGGCATTGTTCAGTGTAATTATGTATCACAGGCCCTGCTCACTCTATTATCAGTCAATCAGGAAACGGGGGCACGGGTGGCCCAGTCGTCTAAGGCGCCGCGATTTGCTGTGCAGAGTTGCGTCCCTTGGGCAAGCCAGAAACCTATGATTGTGGGTTCGAATCCCGGTTCGCCCTGATTATGTTTCTAGGTTTGTCAGCACCATACCCGTGCTCGTGGGTTTCACCGAAGTGGTAAACGTCTGAGACCTGCATCACTTCGGGCTTTCCTCCCACATTAAGCTGACACACCGTGATATAACTGGAATAATGATAAAAGCGGCGTTAAACCCAACTCACTCACTCACTCAATCAGGAAACAGTAGTCCACTAGTCTTGTTGGGTTAGCCAATCAAATGCCATGGAATCACTTTTATACCTGGAATCGTGCAATTTATTTTTTTGATATACAAGAGTTCCCAATACACACAGCAGTTCCATTGGGTATGTATGACTAGCATAGGTACAGTTGTAGAAAATAATAAGAGGCATTATACATTGACAATAAATCAGTGATATTTACCAGTTATGAGCATTGGCAAGACAGAATCAAAAGAGAGTGCTGTGATATAGTGCTCTGCTTGTTTAAACCAATATTGCATTTCCCCAACCGACATGGTTCACTAATTTATGTATATTTATATTTCATAAAAGGTGCTTATTTAATATTTATTAATAATGACTCCACTTGTATATGAGAATCTTCCAGAGGAACATGAAATTGTTCTGCATGTGGATTTTGGATTCAGTCCAAAGTTAATTATGTTTTTGTGGCTTTTTGTCCATGACATTTGTAACAATGTTTTCAGATTTGTTTCTACAGCCCAGTGGGAAACATACTTCTTGAAATGTTCTAATTAAAACAGCATGCAATAGAGTGACTACAGAATGCAGTAGTTACACCAAGGCAAATTAAAGTAAAGAGAGCAGTGAGGTTGTTTTTTTAATAAATGTCAAGTATTCTTCCAGATTCTTTCATTACAACAGTAAACTACATCTTCCCAAGGCAAGGGAGTTAACTGACAATAAAAGTCACCGATCTAGGCTGGGATTTCTGGGCTCGCTCATAGCGCCATCAGTGGCTGTTATGAATATTGTCCCTTCTATGCCCCTCCTTTTGACCAATCACATTCCACCTCTCATATCACTTGCATTTGCTTTAAACAAAAGGCAGTGACCAGTTAAGACGATCTGATCGATAATAAAAATCTAATTGTGATAAAATCTTATTTCGCATAGTGCATCAAATTACTTGAACACCTTGATTAAAAACATGAAAAGATTTGTAAAATATATGTTGAGGCAGTGTTGGCGGTACACATGCTTTGCAAATCCTGCATGGCATTTTACAAACCAGATGCCTAGACTCGTTAGACCATCCAAAATATAACTCCATGATTCCAACCTAGTTCTTGAAAGTGGACTTTTATCGCCAGTTAACTCCCGTGCCTCTGGAAGATGTTTATAATTAATTCAAAGTGACTACTAATTTTAGTTCATTATAACTGTACTTCGTTATAAGCATATACACAGCAAATGGACAGGACCATTTGTTATAACCGTAAATTCGACCAATTCTGTCTTTTTATTTTCTGGTTTTTAAGACAAAGAATGGGCTCAAGTAGAAGATGATCAGTCATATAAGAATTCAAGATATCAAATTGAAAATGCATTTTCATATTAACAATGCTAATTGTTTTATTTCCCTGAAATGTTAGTGCATAACAAGTACGGGTATGAAATAATGACTACAGTTGTCTTTTCTTTCTTTTTTAAACTGGAATGGTACAAGCGATGGGGTGTCATCTAAAACATGGAATACAATTTTGAATGACATTTGTTTTCTTTATGCAGAGTACAATTGGACTTGAATGATATTTATTAACTATCTGTTGTTTTTCAAATGTTATCATGAATCTGTATGATGCTATTTTTAGGTTGCATATACATGTACATGTACATCACAAATTGCCTCTGACCAAGAAGGACTGGATAATTGTATTACTTATTTACACTGGTTTAATGATTGCATAATGTATTGTTTTCACATTTGCTAATGTGTATGTGTAGAACAGATTAAGCATTGTTTGCATCTCATTGCATTATTTATTCAGCATATTATTTAATAAAACTTCATATTTATCTTTGCACTGGATT
The DNA here is from genome assembly GCF_023055435.1 of Haliotis rufescens. Lineage (NCBI taxonomy): Eukaryota > Metazoa > Mollusca > Gastropoda > Lepetellida > Haliotidae > Haliotis > Haliotis rufescens. Next base: position 55,793,528 of record NW_025964223.1, read on the forward strand.
GTTGATTCACTTTGGCCTCTGATGAATAGACCATAGTCACTGTTTGCCTGTTCTGTGGAAGGTCTGGGTTTCATACCCAACAAACCAGACATATAGCTACAATACTGATCCAGATGGTAATAATCCACACTCACTCACTCGTGATACTGCACTATGTATATTACTGTTAGAATAGGTCCCCATGGGGATGAGGCGACCAAATGGAAGGGTAGTCCGACCCAATTATTGCATATACTACCGAAATAGCATGGGACACTTCATTATGTCGATCACTGGTTTGTGTGGTCCAGCCTCGGATTACAGTCCATCACATAACTGGATTATTCTGATCGCGGCTTTAAACGAACATCGTGGAAAGACTATGTTGACAACAGCTTGAAACACTGGCTCACTCAGAGCTACGATCAACTCTAGCCGCACCCACATGGGTACTCGTTATTGTAAGCTTTAGTGTCACAGGCGTCTGTGGGGATTCCGGGCAGCCAGAGAGTCACACTTGCCCCATGCTCGTCAGAGGGGCCTACTAATGAGGACAGGGTGATGGCTGATTGTGTCTCCGCAACTGCATTTTAACTGTTCGTTGTGTAACCCGTTGCTAAGTTACTGCACAAATAGATAAAGAACTGAAGACGCAGCGTGACGATCAATCATACTTGTGAAGACAGTACTGATGACAGCGACCTGTGAAATATAAATGTGCAAGACAAACCAGTGATTCATACCAAACCTGACGGGAGCCAGTCAAAGTAGATATGGACAAAAATGGACTATCACGCTTATAACAACATTAATATAATAAATTTATTTGTGGGATGCATAAACTATATAACTCAATAATAATGAAACATTTATGTTAATGGTGACATTTCATATCCGACGCTGATCAATACGTGACGATCAGTCTTGATAGGAAATACTGACTACTATGTTTCAGCTTGACATGCCTGACAGGACTCTGCAGGTGTTAAGCAGGTAAAATACAGAGTGTGCGTTTCTCGGGATGCTTCCATAGGTTATCCTGGCCACTCTTCTTGACCTGAACAATTAAGAACATGTCAAGAAGTATTTAATAGTCAATTAATGTGGAGTACCATGGCTCGTGAGGCACGTTTTGTTCCGCTTGTCCAAAATAATAAACTAGTCAATTGTTAAAGTAGACACAATTCATGGACAACTACTTCTTTAGTTACTGTGAAAGCGACGTTTCGGTATAGATCTATGCCGAAACGTCGCCTTTACAGTAAATAACAAAATTGTCATCCATAAATCGTGTCTGTTTTTTCATCCGTAGACTTTTAAGTGATGTCTATCAAACAGTTACTCAATTGTTGTGATTAACATTGCTCGTATGACAATCTGGTGGAACAGTTCAGTTAAATAAGCATTGTATCGTTGTATATTAATCACCTGAGCTATAGTCTCGCAAAAACGACTTTAAAGAACTCGTAATAACGACTTTATTCATGCAATAACGACTTTAATGAATTCGTAATTACAACTTTATTCTCGTAATGACGAGTTTTGAAAAAAGATATTTTTTTAGCTGCGGTTTTGACCTCATTTGGCTTTATATGTTCCTCATAATAAAGAAGTTACATCCACAAATATTCTCCCTCTCTCTCTTATGTGTATCACTTCTAAATGCCATTGGAAGACTTGAACTGGGTTAGTTAAAAAATTCAGTATCCGTCTATTTATTGAACCTTTTTTCAAAGTATCGATAACTGATAACAAAACCCAAATGCGTTTTAGTTTCATCGGTTGGATTTGCTACTTGTTCATATTTATATAAAAAAAAGGTGAAAAACAGCTTTATTATTTGTACATATTATATGTTTGCGTAGAGAACATCGATATAGTCAATGTGTGTACCTATTGAAAAGGGAAAATAATAGTGTTCTTATAGTCATATTATTCAACTATGTGCTCGTGCGTATCAAAGACTAAACTGTAGGAAAGTTTTGATTGGTCTGCCTGGCCCCTGACGCAAATGATTAATATAGGTAAACATAGTATTCTAATAAGAGCCCCTATTTCTAATTTTGAGAGCGTCCGGGGGCTTATTACGTCGAATACGGTACTAACTTAATAATTACATTTGTGCATCAGGTTTTCAAACTGAATTGAAAAAGTAACACTATACTTTAGCATCTGAAACGATAGAAAACACGGAGGACATTATATGCGTGTTCATGTCATACGACACGAGTGTCTAAATTCCGGTATTTCCCGAGCGATGGGGATATACCGGAATTTAGGCACGAGTAAACATAGTATGACATGAACTCGAATATATGTTATATTCTTTACCGCATGAGACGTCTACATACAGACACACGTTTAAGTGTTTATTTATAATGACAGCAAGTCGCAACAGGAGCGGAACCACAACTTGTCGAATGACGTCAACAATCTTCAGCTATGACGTCGTTTCTAGTGTGACGTCATTCCGACCCCGATATGTTTAACTTACATAAGAAATTAGACCCCTTCTCCGATTTACTCGCCGACTCTGATTGGTAGGCGCAGTTAACTTATTGTGAAAACACTATATACACTTTGAAGTTTTTAGTACTTTCACTCAGTTTAAGCTGAAACTGTATTTAAGAGGTCAAACATGGTGCTGTCAGATCACAATTATTCATAGTGGCCTTTCGATGTGTTGCATGCGAGAAGAATGTCAGAAAAAATCAACATGCTGTATCATGTGATCGGTAACTTTGATGTCAGTGTTGACAGCAATTCAATTCCGAGTTGAGGTATTAATATTGTTGTTATAACTGATTGGTGTAATTGTTCTCGGTAATTTACAATAAGCTCTCAATTACATGTTGAATAGTTTATTGTTACAGTAGAGTAATTGAACGTATTATGTTTTAGGTAAAGGAACAAGCTGTTGAAAAACATCTACAAATCGGGCGCCAGGATCGTTGAAGATGCTCAACAGAGACTCGTCGACCCTGACCAGGCTGGTGGACGCCAAAACCACTCAACCCTCATTCGCATGGCGAACTGAACCCGGGAACTGTTGCGCCCCAAAGAGCCGAGGACATTGGACTTCGAGGTACAAATAATAATAAAATAAACTACATAATGCTATTGTATAAATTCTCGGAATAGCCGCAATTTTGTAACAGAACGAATATTGTATTTTAACTTTTATTCATATTTTCAGATTGCCGAGGACTTCTTACCTGTCCGTGTAAATACATCACATACATCCAATAACATGTAAATAAACCATATATATTACTACAAAAATCGTTCTTATCATTATTAAAAATAGAGGTGCCGTTTTCGCCCGACACATAGTAGCCGTTTTCGCCAAATGCAATGCCGTTTTCGCCAGAGAAATCGGTGACGTTTTGCTGAGGTGCCGTTTTAGCCTGCACCCATCGTAGGAAATAAATAGAGGATATTATATGAGTGTTCATGTCATACTATGTTTATGACACGAGTATCTTAATACCGATATTTCCCGAGCGAGAGCAAATAAAAACAAATAACATTGAAAAACTGTCGGCGTTGCTTTCAAAATTTATATTAACGTGAAAAGACGAATTGGTAATTTGGTGACAAACACTTGCCGACGTAGATAACTATTGGTGGTACGCAAAGATGAATCGATAACAGAGTTACCTCCCTCTTCACATGACAGTGTATCATCATTCTCAAACAAGATGTCGGCTTCAACCAATCGACGAAATCAGGTGCTTATTATTCGCTTAATATTTGTTAAACAATATTTATCTGCATTTATCTTCCATTTAATTACATTATTTGACTGGACTAAGGCAACGGAGGTGTGTTTCATACGATTCTGTGAATGAAAACATTCTATTTCCGTGTTGTCTGGTGCTATTTTTTTCTAAATTGTTTACGCAACTTTACAACTTGTAGACCTGTGTCATTATTTTAAAACGATTGTTTTCTTAATGTTACCCATAATATAGTCAAAAGGTGTTAAATTGCGCATTTTATCTGGCGCAGTAACGTCGTCGCGCTCATTCTAAAATGACACTCACTTCACCATGTTGACTAATCTAATCGCACGTCTCCGATGTCAAAGTATCTTTTCCTTTTGCTTGGGCTCCAATTTCATGGATGGAGTATTCGGTTATAATGTAAACAAATGTCTCTACTCACTACTACTAAAAATACTGTTACGAATAAAGCTTATGTTAATAATCATTGATAATAACGGCCATTATTTGCAGATGGCATTATCGTATTATGGGTTTTCGGATGCTTAAGTTTGGATCCAAACATTCATAATTCGCTTGCTAATCACATGAACAACCGTAAAACATCTCACTTATAGTCTGGAAGGTAATTTAAGGTACCGACGTTTACTACAATATCTGAAAAACTATTGGACCTACTCCAGTCAAAGTTGGTATGAGATTATTAAACAGTCATACATAACTGGATATTACATTTAAAGACAATCGGTGCATGAATAAAAAATCTGTCTATTTAGCTATCACTATATTTCATCAACAACCAGACATCAATACAGCATATACAGAAAATGGACGGGATCAAAACACATTTTGTTATATCTGTCAGTTTGTAAAAAGCGTGTTCGTTATAAACGTAGTTTACTGTATATTACTTATGTTGTGAAAGATTTCATGTATTTAAGAAATAAACGCCGAGTGGGAGTTGTTTATCATACAATAGAACACTGCAGGGAGAACTAACCGAGAGGGGCACAGACAAGAGTGGTTTATTCTCCCTTTTGTGTTTTATTGTATGATAAACATCAACATTAACATCAACAGAGATATCAACATTATGTACAGCCTCTTAAGGATGTTGATAAACTGTACAAGTTTTTAAAATACCTAGAATCTACCCAAATTTGGATAATGATGACTCCCTGAATAGGCCTCAGAAATGTCAGACATTTCCATTTTATGAACAGGTGGGTTAAATATTGTATTTCCCACATTTTCTCACAATCCTCACATCAACTATGTGTACCTCTTCTCCTAATACTGATTGCCATATCTCCTACTTTTGGATGTGATCGTTCGGCCACTGCGTTTATCTGCATAGCCCAGCTACATCTATAGGGAACACATGTCTAGACACTTCCCTCTGAAAACTAACCACGTCAAATATATGACGTCATCAAGTTGCTAGTGCATTTTCAAATCACCAGAAATGACGTCATGATAAAACAATGTTTTATCGCAAAAAAACAACATGTTTGGTTCTTCATTGTTCTTTGCGATTGATTGTGTAGCCATCTCATACATCTTTATGAGGACTTGTTGCGTGGTAATGTTATATACCGTATTCAACGTAATAAGCGCCCAGGGCGCTCTCAAAATTAGAAATAGGGGGCTCTTATTAGAATGTTATTTTGGTGAAAAATACAGAGTTTATGTACGACAGATATATTTTTCCAGAATTAAATGCCCATAATTAAGGGTGCATATAACACACGAGTGTGTATTATACGCAAATAAATAAGTCTTGTGTACATTGATCAATCGGAAGGGGTGCTAATTGGGATTGTTCACTAGCCAATATCTTAGCAAATGTCGCTGTTGGCGCTTATTAGAGCGGGGCGCTTATTACGTAGAATACTGTACTCCTTGAGGAGTCTACGATCAGAATGGGTCCGAAATACCTCTAAAATGGGTGTCAAACTTTTGAATCTACTAGCCGGAAAAAGGTATTTTGGCAATATTTTCAGTGTAGATTAGTCTCACTCTTAGTTTATGGACTAGTATTGCGTGATCTTACTAGACCAGAAGAAAGACTCAGGCTTTGGACCAGTGGTTAAAGTCACGTAATGCTCGCTGACTTGACCTGTAGTGTGTCATGGTACGCCAATTGTACAATGAACGACTGATCTGCGGAGCTTTCTCTTTTTTTTCCTTCATATATTTACACCACACTCAGCAATAGTTGAGGTATATGATGGTGGTTTGCAAATCATCGATGTACCACTGCTCTTAAAGTTACTCAATATCTTTTTATCCCCCGTCCCAACAAAATTGGTGGGGGATATAGAAATGGGTTTCGTCCTTGCGTGTGTGTGTGTTAAATATTTCTCTACAAAACTTTGCATATCTACCAGGCACATAGTGAACTGATGCCTTTTGCTATTTAGTAATTTTAGAAAAAAATTGTTTATGTTTCCAGGGCAACAAGTTGGACCTAGGTTCTATAAGGGTGGCGTTCGTTTCCGGAGCATAACTAAAAACCGTTAAATACTTTCTTACAAAACTTTGCATGTTTACACAAAAAATTTTTTTTACGTTTCCATGGCAACAAGTTGGACTTAAAAAACAATAAGGGTAGGTTTCGATTTCGGATAAATTTTTCCACATCTATCAGACACATGCTGAATTGTTGCCTTTTGCTATTTATGAATTTTAGAAATTTGTATTACTGGGCATTATTTCCAGAAATATTTCCTTGCCAAACATTGCCTGTCTATATATAAAGCACATACTGAACTGGTGCCATTTGATATTAGGGAGTTTTAGAAATGGTTTGTTTAGAATTTCCATTGTTAGCTATTTTGACATGGGCTAAGAGAAATGTTGGGTCAGTTACCTGGTTTCGGACCATAACATATTAAAATGGACGGGGGATATAGATGACTTGGTCGACTATACACTGGTTATCCCCCGCCAAACAAAGTTGGCGGGGGATATAGAAACGGGCTCCGTCCGTCCGTCACATTTCGTTTCCGGAGCATCACTCAGAAACTGTTCAATATTTATTTCATGAAACTTTGCAGGTCTGTCAGGTACATGCTGTACTGGTGCCTTTTGCTATTTAGAAATTTTAGAAATTTTTATTTTTTACGTTTCCATGGCAACAAGATGGACTTAGGTTCTGTGAGGGTAGGGTTCGTTTCCGGAGCATAACTCATAAACCGTTCAATATTTTTTCATGTAACTTTGCAGGTTTGTCAGGTACATGCTGAACTGGTGCCTTTTGCTATTTAGAAATTTTAGAATTTTTTTTTTTTTTTACGTTTCCATGACAAGTTCCACCTCGGTTAAAAAAGGTTAGGGTTTGATTAGATTTAATTATGTCATAAATTCTGCAACAGTGGGTGGGGGTGGGGGGTGATATAGCCACGTTAGTGGCAAACTTTTGTTATTTTCCAGTCTATGTTAGTTCATAATCTTTTGCCCAGAATAAGATCCCTAATCCTTAGTTTAACAGTTGTGTTAATTTCTCCTGTATTGTCCCGCTGAATAGGATAACTGGGATAGGATAGTTTATTGGACATTTATTGGACTATCTCTGCAATAACTTTATAGAGAGGTTCAGACATTGCATTTTGGACACCAGTAGACCCAGAGGCCGATTTGGGAAAAAACCATTCAGGTAACACAGTACCAATCACAAAGTAAACAAAACTCTTGATCATGATGATAGAGAGACGGACACAGATTGACACAGAAGGTGTCTGAACAATGGGATTTGGGGTGGGTTAGATAGGTGCTTCCCATGACATCCTGCTTCTGCGACTGCCACCGTAAATATTATGTTTATTCATATTTCAATCATGTTCGGTCGTCTGCTACAGGTGATGGTTGGGGATCTCCCCACTGACTTCCTGCGTATCTCGGGGCAACCCACACAGATGATGGAGGACGAGAGGATAGCCCAGATCCTGCAGGCTCAGCAGCAAGCAGGGGTGGGGATGATGCCTGCCAACATAGTTGGCAGACTCAGCATTACTGTCGTTCAGGTAGGTCTGGCCTCACTCTGGCAAGTGTGGGTTCGAACCCCGGACGGGACTCAACCCAAAAAAGTACAAGAATCTGTACTTTACTAAGAATGTGTTATCCCAAATATAACATTTGTTACATTTGACCACTTTCTAAATGGCATGCTCGTTGCTATTAGGGTTGCCACTCATGTTCTTAATCCTTCTAATACAATTTTATCTGACCTCAATCACATTCTAAATTCAGAGAATTTTCCTTTACCTTCTGGATGGCGATATCTAATGCCACATCTTTGAACAAACAGGTTATAAAGATCTTTTATCCCTGCAAGTATTCGGCTTTTAGATGGTTGTTTCTGATGCGGTACATTTCGTTAAATATTCCATGCTGTTTTTCAGTGCTGTTTCTGTGTGTATCGCTATATGTGTTTTCACGTGTATCTTATCATATATGACATTTACTTATGCACTTTCACATGTAAAAGGAATTCCCTGTGGGTTATACAGTATTGTCATTGTCACAGTACATGGCTTGTTTGACCTTCAGGCCAAGCTGGCGAAGAACTACGGTCTGACCAAGATGGACCCCTACTGCAGAATCAGACTGGGGCACACGGTGTTTGAGACGCCCACAGCTTGTAATGGCGCAAAAAATCCCAGATGGAACAAGACTGTGCAGACGTAAGGAGCTTGCATCAGGCTTGCTGTGGCAGGAAAAGCTTTTGTTAACATGAATTAAATATTGAATCGATCTGAGGCATATGCATTCCCCTTCTTCCCGAGGCAAGAGAGTTAACTGAATATAAAAGTCCAGTTTCGACCCTTGCCGAACTAGGCTTGAATTTCTGGGCTCAATCATAGCGCCACCTGTGGCTATTAAGAGTTACGTCCCTTCCATGTCTCTCCTATTGACCAATCAGATTCCACCTCTAATGTCGCTTGCATTTGCTTCAAGCTAAATGGTGCCACCCAGTCAAGACAATCTGACAGATAAGCAAGATCTAAATTGTAATAAAACGGGTCTTGCCTCACGAAGTGCATCAAATCAGTTTAAGAACTGGATGTTGATTTCGTTATGTGATTTTGATTGGACTATGCATAGACTTGTTAATCCAGTCAAGATATCACTCCATAATTCCAGGCTCTTTTGGCAAGAGTGGAAACTGGACTTTTATAGTCAATTACCCCCCCTTGCCTCAGGAAAATGCTGCATTCCCATCCTACCATATGTTTGGAAAATACTCCATACTGATTGGTGAAACAGAGGTTTATAATCACAATCACCACTGATTGATGAATGATATGTTTGTCCCCTGAATACCCTCTTTCAATGAAATGACAGGGGATTAGATGGTCACAATGTCTGTTGTCAGTGATAAATACTTTATGGGTGGTCATTGGCCAGAAGCAAGTCAATGTTTAGTGGGCGAGCTGTTGGTCATTGTATCCAATGGCATGAGTATTGCACACAGCATCACCCGCTGGTTTGTCTGGCCCAAGCTTACCTTCTCTAAGAGCTGATGTGAGATAGCACTTCTACTTGTGACCGCATCATATTAGTAACTTGTATTTACGATACCTTTATGGAGCGCCTCCATGGTCTAGTGGAGTCACTATACTGTGTCTGAGTGGGATATTCATGTCAAACTGCGGCATGGTATCTCAGTGGGCTAGCACTATAAATCAGCATTAGTCCGGACTAGTTCAAGCAGCCACGCACACACACACACACGTGCATGTTATATAAGTGCAATAATCTTGGACGTAACGTTAAACACCATGATACCTTTATGCAAAAATGTTGAACAATGATTGGTTTTCATATGTTGTGTAGTCAAGTTTCAATTGGTGCAGGAGTAAAGAAGTGCAGCTGGCAAAACAAAAGGAACAGTGACACCCCTTCTGTTTACAGTTGGATATTTATATTAAACCATTTAGATCTGAAAAATACACGCAGTGAAACCTTTTTATTCCGGACTGTGCTAATCCAGAAAACCGTCCAGATGATCACTGTCTGAAACATTTTACTATAGTTAGGCTAAAAACAAATAATAGTCTTGGTTCTCAGGCACCGCATGTTTCGTTTTTATTTCCATTTTCTAAACAAAAAATAATTCAAAATCCTTAAATAGTCAAAGTCCAGTGGTAGTCAAACACTGTATTCCAGTATTTTACTTATCAGGGTATACATTTATGTAGGGAGGCCCTTTCCCTGGTTCATTTACACAATTGTTTATTTGGTTACATACTAATTTTAACAACCAAAAAAGAATAAGAAAAAGACACTGCCTGCCCGCACTATATTTTCAAAAACTAATGCCTGAGAACCAATTCTTTTATTTTTTTAAGCCTTAAAGGGATTAGTGCCTTATTCCAAAAGCGATCTTAGTGCTATGTTGATCGTAAGGCTATGATAAAGTATGTGAGTTACGTCCAACTTAGCACTAAGATTGCTTTGTGGAACGGGTTCCAGGTATATATCTAGGATTCCAAACTAAGTGCCTTTCGCAGGCAAATTTGGAATCTTCTTCAAAAGGATTTTTTTAATGTTCTTGTTTTCGTAAATTCTGAGGTATTGGGAATTTGTGTGTGCAAATGGAATTTTTACTGTCAGTTACTTCAGACTCAGGGCCAAAAATCAACCATTGACCAGGGCCCACTTGCACAAAACAATCTTTGGGCTACAATGATTGTAACTCCCATACTTTAACATAGGCTTACGATAGTCGTAGCGCTAAGATTGCTTTGTGCAAGTGGTCCCAGGTCTAATGGCTCCATGGGGATCCTTTTTTTAATATGATTCATGTTTCACTAATTCAGAGAGTGAGTGAGTGAGTTGATTTGGTTTTACACCGCTTTAAGCAATATTCCAGCAATATCACGGCGGGGGACACCAGAAATGGGCTTCACACATTGTACCCATGTCGGGAATCGAACCCTGGTCTTTGGCGTGACGAGCAAACGCTTTAACCACTAGGCTACACGACCGCCCCTCACTAATTCAGAGATTTGTTGATGTGGACAATTACAACTGGAGCGGAACTGTCCAGATAAATGAGGTTTCACTGTCTTAATACTGATCAGCTGACACCCTTTACATCTGATCACTCACCCCATGCTTGACTGGCCCCATGTGCCGCCGGGGCACAAGATCTGCTTAGAGTTATCTTCCCTTGGTTGGACAAGGAAGCAGGTCGTGATTGATGACTCTGTTGCTCTATGTTTAGGTATCTCCCAAATGGAGTGGATTCGATGTATATCGAGATCTTTGATGAGGTAAGACAGTTTACCAGTTGCTCTTTGAACATGAATGTTTTGAATTATTTGAATAGTCTATTGTGTCCATTGTGTCCATTATAATGAGGTGTGTCCAACACTTGGTACATTTGCCATAATGAACATATGTAAGATGGTACCCTATATTATCGTGTTAGTTAATTAAGGATTGACTGTGTATTTTTTTCGGTTCATTGAGATATGAATTGAAAACCCGATGTGCAAACTGTCTGAATCCGGTTTCAAAGGGTAGTTTGGACAATGAATATGCATGAAAGTCGCTAAATGTCCTGTGCATGACAATACACTTGAGCAGAAAGGGAATTCCCTCAACTGTAACATTGGGATTCCCTGACATTCTGCAATAATAAAAGTAGTGATGTGATGTGATACGGGTGGATTATGTGGTTTACATCACTTCCTGTTTTGGATTATGCATACGGCTAAGGTTGGGTCAGGTGACTTAGTCTAAACAAATGGGTTCTTTTCTAACCAATTTTCGAATGAAGGTAGGGGTAATTCCACTTCAAAAACCCTCCAGAAACTATCATAAAAATAGTTAACATGTATACTTGCAAGTAGCTGTGACATACTGCAATGAGTCCTGTATTCGATCAACCAATCATGCCAATGAAATATTGTGCTTTGAATTGCATAAGGAATCAGTTGACAGGGTGTGTGGATTAGAGATTTAGTGATACCACAACAATAGAGCCTGCGATAACTTAGAGTCATACTATCATTGTGGATTTATCAAGGATTCCAAACTAACTGCCCTTGGCAGACAAATTGGGAAAAGTTAATTTGTTCCAAATTTGGGATTTTCTTAAAAAGTCCTTATTTTCGTAAGTTAGGTGTAACTTGACATTTCATTCAATCTCATTAAAATCAGACCTTAGTTCTCGCTACCGCTAAACAAAGATCTGAAGACATCCCATTAGGGGTCACGTCAGAACGACCTTTCATCCGACCAATCAGAGCGTCGCTTACCAGATCATGAAAGTGACAGTCGGAATGTGATTTTTAATCATGCAACCTCGAAAACTTTAACACAGGGTATTCAGAACGATAGTTAAGGGTTTAACGACTGAATCCATATAATCTAGACCATCTATCAGCCATTCTAGAATGTTCTTTTGTTTAGGTTTCAAATTTGTAATCGAGAATTTGTCAAAATATGTTTCGAAGCGTAGTTGCCAATTTGAAATTAGTGCCGTAAAGCACGAGAAACCTGCCTTCTGATTGGTTATTCCATTGGTCGGTCAAAGTTTTCGCAAGGTCGGTCTGACGTGACCCGTAATAGGATGTCCTCAGATCTTTGTTTAGCGGTAGCGAGAACTAAGATCTGATTTTAATGAGATTGCATTTCATTCAAAGCAAAAATGTAAAATTAAACATGACAGCCTCTCCTTGTTCATTGGTCATGTTGTCAGAGAATGCAGAGCAATAACATTAGTCTTTACCATAATAACAGGACTTGGCAAATATTTAATTCCAATTTGGGAATTGTTACTGACATTTACTTCAAACTTCGGGGCAAATATCGGCAGGTCTCAATGCATTCATGATAATGCTGTGGGTCTTTGACTGAGTGTATTGTAGGCAGTCTATACTCATTGAATACATCTTTGTAGATCAACCCACAAGCTCTTGTTGTAATGACTGTCTTTAGGGATTTATCTGGGATTCCACACTTGGCGCCCACGGCAAGCAAATATGGGGAAAAGTGTTATATCATTCGAAATTGGGATTTTATAAAACTTAGTGTTTTCTCAAAGTTCAGAGGTCTTTTAACATTGTGTATTAACATTCAGTAATGTAAAACTAAGCATTAAGGCCTTCTATATTTGTCCTCATATCACTAAAATACAAGTTGACCAGACCAAGCCTTCACATTAGATAGAGACCCGTGAAGACTATGCTTGTCGTAAAAGGCGACTAACGGGATCGGGTGGTCAGGCTCGCTGACTTGGTTGATACATGTCATCGATCCCAATTGCATGGATCGATGCTCATGCTGTCAATCACTGTATTGTCTGGTCCAGACTCGATTATTTACAGACCGCCGTCATATAGCCGGAATATTGCTGAGTGTGGCGTTAAACAACAAACAAACAAACAAACATTAGATAGAACTATATTAACATGATTTGGAATGTTCGAATTCCAGTTTTGGAATTTATACTGACATTTGCTGCAGACTTAGGGACGAATACTGGCCTCTGTGTAGGGTTAGATCAATCCCTGAGCTTGTTCATTTTGACATAACGACATTTTGACATACCGACATTTTGACATTTTTGTTTACCCTTCAACCTGTCCAACATCAATAGGCAACAACTTTGAAATTTCTTTATGATGCCCAAGATTTCATTATCTTGTGTTAAAATGAGCCTTACCTCAAATTGAAATTTTAAAAATGTTTTCCTATCCCACACTATGGATTTCTCATTCTTCTTTCCATCCTAAGTGGAAACGTGCCTAAACAAAGGTTTCCAGCTTCTTAAAAAACAATCTACTGAAACTCATCTAGCACCACAGGTCATGTGAGATAGGATAAGTAGATCAATAACATTTCTCAAAGCTTATCTTGTATGTTTTTCAGGAATTCAACTCTGACAAAATTTGTTTGTTTGGGGTTTGCCTTTGCCTCTTGGCATATATATCTACAAAAAAAACTGTGTAAAACAGTGTCAAAAGACAACAAAGAATAACGTCTGTGTTTTTCAACAGAGGTCCTTCACGGTGGATGACCGGATTGCATGGGCCCACGTCACTATCCCGGCATCGTCCCTGAATGGCGAAACTTCGGATGATTGGTATCCTCTGAGTGGTCGCCAAGGAGACGAGAAGGAGGGAATGATCAACCTTGTGATGAGCTTCACAGTAAGTAACTTCAACCTGGTTCAGTGGGGCAGAGTTGCGTCCGTTGGACACAGCAGAATCCTACGATCCTGGGTTCAAATCCTGGTTCGCCCTGGTTATGTTTCTAGGTTTGTCAGCACCATACCCGTGCTCGTGGGTTTCACCAAAGTGGTAAACGTCTGAGACCTGCATCACTTCAGGCTTTTCTCCCAAGCTGACACTCAGTCATGCATTCAACATGGTTCAGTGGTCTACTAATCAAATTCAAAGATGTGTCCACAAAGATGAAAAAGTGTTTGTTTAAGAATTGACTTCAATAGTTTTCTGTTTTGATGGAGGTACAAACGTAAAAACTAGTGTGCAGAACGGTTTTAAATGTTAAAACATAGTGAGGTCAATTCTTGAATAAATACTTATAGCTTTTTTAACCATTAGCATAAAAAAACCTGAAGACAACCATACGAAATCTGTGACATCAATCAGTGCAAGCCCCATCACTTCTATTATCAGCAATTCAGGAAACAGAAGTCCATCAGTTGGTGTTGCCTGATTCTTTTTTGGTTTATTCCAAAAATTGCTTCATCAGCCAATTATTTTTTGTTTGTTGTTTAACTCCACACTCAGCAGTATTCCAGCTATATGATGGTAACTTGTTTGATAGGCATTTAGAAGTTGGAGTACTAAGTAAGGATAAGAAATTTATGGATGAACAACTTCTTTATTACAATTAAGAGCGACGTTTCGGTGTAGGTTCTAACACCGTTATCAAGCAAGTGATTATACAGAGTGCAGTAAGCAAGTATATATACACGTAAGAGGCAATGTTTACACAGTAGGGTGGATATTGTTATACTGGGGTAGAGAAGCCTGTTGTGTACACACAAGGGCAGTGATGATAACCATCGGTTGTTCATCCATAAATTTCTTATCCTTACTTATATGATGGTAGTCTGTAAATAATCAAGTCTGGACCAGACAATCCAGTGATTGACATCATGAACATCGATCCATGCAATTAAGATACAATTCAAAGACATTCATTCCTTTCACAATTTAGTTGTAGTCACCTTTTCATACATCCCAGCTTCGGACCAACAGACAAGCAAAGGTGTTATCAACATCCCATGCAATAACATTATTTATTGCCTACGAGGGCAAACATATCGGGGTACATAAAAATCATATGTTCCCTAGGGTCATATCACATCACGCAATGACTGTGTATTATTTCCGTCATCCGAACAGCATTGTTGGCGTCATATGAATCTTATTGTGATGTGAGGTCGCAATGATGTCACTCTCTTTAAACGACGTTATAGCTGTAGATTGTTGACGTCATTCGACAAATTGTGGTTCCACTGCTGTTGCGACTTGCTGTCATAGGTACACACTAAAATTCGTCTCTGTATGTAGACATCCATCTTCCCGAGGCAAGAGAGTTAACTGACTTTAATAGTCCAGTTTCCACCCTTGCCGAACTGGGCTGGAATTACTGGGCTCGATTGTAGCGCCACCAGTGGCTATTACCAATCATGTCCCTTCTAAGCCTCTCCTATGAACCAGTCAGATTCCACCTGTCGTATCACTTCCGTTTGCTTCACACAAAATGGTGGCGCCCAGTCAGGACGATCGGATCGATAATAAAACGGGTCTTACATCGTGAAATGCATCAAATCACATCTGCACTTTGATTAAAAACATGAAAAGATTTGGAAAATATCTGCTGACAACGAGTTGGCTCACATGCTTTGCAAATCCTTCAATCGACCGAAATCTGCATGACAGTTTTTGATTTCGGTGAGCGATTTTGATTGGACTATGCATAGACTCGTTAGTCAAGCCAAAATGTTACTCCATAATACCAGCCTAGTTTAGGCAAGGGTGGAAACTGGACTTTTATAGTCAGTTAACTCTCTTGCCTTGGGAAGATGGTAGTTGTTTTCTTTGCTAATAAATAGAACATACTATGTTTACGACACTCGTGCCTAAATTCCGGTATTTCCCACACTCTCGCTCGTGAAATACCAGAATTTAGGCACGAGTGTCGTAAACATAGTATGACATGAACACTCATATACTATGCTCTTTAAAACTGTATTAATAATAAAATGATGTAAGGCAAGGTGTTTGGTAGATGGGGAAGTGATGTAAATCTATTTATAAACACTTCACTTTGGGCTTTCCCCTCACGTTAAGGTGACATAAGGTGGAATACTTTTCAAAGCGGCTTTAAATCAAACTCACTCACTCATTCACCCACGCACTGACTATTGATAAGCTCATTATGGCAATAGTGATATACCTGTACCATGAGACTGTTTGTCCTTCAGGCTGCGGCAGATATGCCGGCATCAGCGTTCACGTATGCGCCCCCCACGTTCCAGACAGTTCCCGCTATGATGCCTATGTACTACCCAGCAGTACAGCCTGTCGGTGAGTAGGAGAGAAACAATTCCACATGTAGCATTCGTGTAGAAAGATATCAACTGCCGCAATATGTGCAACATTCCTTTTTTTTGTGATATTTAGCAATGCTTACACCTACTTATGTTTGTTGTCTTTTGTGCGAGATATTGTGAGACGGGGGCACAGGTGGCAATTCGCTGTGCAGAGTAGCGTCCCTTTGGCACGCCAGAAACCTATGATTGTGGGTTTGAATCCCGGTTCGCCCCGATTATGTTTCTAGGTTTGTCAGCACCATACCCGTACTTGTGGGTTTCACTGAAGTGGTAAAAGTCTGAGACCTGCATCACTTCGGGCTTTCCTCCCACATTAAGCTGACACTCTGCGATATGACTGTAATACTGTTTCAAGCGGCGTTAAATCCAACTCACTCACTCACTATTGTGAGACATTTTCATTAGGTTGACAGTCAGACAGTCTGTTAAGTCTACTGGTCTGGACAGTATTTTTGTATTATTTTCAGTACAATTAGTATATGCCCTCGTGGAAGATAATCTTTCTAGACCAGAAGAGATTTAAATAGACTCATCTTCGGACTTGTGGCTTAGCTCAGAGACTGGGTTCATGTCTGGATGCATTGTGTTTGCCTGTACTTATAAGCTTATTTGACAAGAATACCAAGAACAGGGACACCTTCATAACAATTGTAAACCAAATAGGAAAGACTTGCACAGTACCTTGAGAAGCACTAAGTCCAACTTATAGTTTCTTTATTTTTAACTTATCCTGGGCCCCGTTCCACAAATCGATCTTAGCGCTACGAACATCGTAAGCCTATGTTAAAGTATGGGAGTTACGATCATCTTAGCGCTTATATCGCTTTGTGGAACGGGGCCCTGCATTACATATTGCACATTGCTCTTACTACAGAGTCCTAACTGGAAATGAATGATGATCTATCAGCGTATCTCTTTTGCCCAACATGACATCCGTGACATCTGACACACCCCTTTATGTCATTATGTTCTTCTTCACTACCTATGAAGGATGTGAGAGATGATCTCTTATGTGATTTCGAAGAATCTATCCTTTCATGCTTGTCTTTCAAACTGTATTGATTTTGGTTGACCGATGGGACAAGATGGGACAAGATCGGCCCCCAATTGGTCCACCAGGGGCAAGTTCTACGAGGCCTACGCAAAGCAGCACAAGACCTCACAGGCAGGGGATGGCTCAACATCAGACTGCTACAACTGTTTCTGGCACCTTGCATAAGGAGCCTGCAATTACATTACCTGTACTGGTGGTTGGTCCCATTGAACGCCTTAGAAGGCGTCTCCTTGACAGACTTCAAGGCGTCCCATCACCTCTTCGTAGACGCCTCACTCCAAGGATGGGGAGCGTACAGGATGGGGAGCCTACGTCTTCCATAAGACAGCGGCAGAGCTATGGTCTCCGGAACAAACACAGTGGCACATCAACAATCTGGAACTAGAAGCAGTTCAACATTGGGCTCACCAACTGACCATCGCCAGGTTGATGATCACCACGGACAACTCGACGATTGCGTTGTTGCTCAAGACAGGAAGCTGTCAATGATACTGGAGTTACCGGCTAGGTCACGGAGGTCATATAGGTCATGTTAGGAAAAAGAGTACAGAAGACGCTACTAGATCATCATTCATTTCCAGTTAGGTCTTCAGGGTTCTCTAGGAACTTTCTGACATGGACCCTTTATGTGAAAATTTCAAATAGTCCAGAGTTACGCCCATACAGCGCAATGTTAAAATGCCCCATTGTATTTGAAAATGTGGGCCTTTTTTCAAATTAAGGGGCTAAAAGCACAAGGCTCCACCCTAGAATTATCCCTGTTCCTTAGTATGAGGAATTTGCAATATGTAATTCAGGATAAGTATATATAACAGACATAACACTCTGAATATGTAATGTTTATTGGGTGCATTTATTATGTGATTCATGCAATGTGTGGTGAACCTGGCGCGTTCAGTTTCATGATCAACAGTACTCTTGCTTTTTCTTTAGTTGTTGGAGTTGCACCAGGGATGCAGCCCGGTGTGCAGCCGGGGATGGTGTACCCACAGCAGATGGTGCAGCAGCAGCAGCAGCAGCAACAGCAACGAGGACCTTTGTACACAGAACAGGACCTCCAACAGGTCAAGGACATGTTCCCAAATATGGAAGACGAGGTGGTGAAATCGGTGTTTGAGGCGAACCGCGGCAACAAGGATGCAACCATCAACTCACTGCTGTCCATGAATTCAGACTAACTGGAAACATGTAACATACTTAAAACATTCTGGATGACCATAATATGAGGTTCGCCTTCAGGACCAATCAATGTTCCAAATAATTCACATTAATTAGAAAACACAAATTGTGCTATGAGTCTTTCAAGGGCTACAGTTATCTGAAAGCCCTGTGCTGTTGTCCATGAATTTGATATTTCCAGCCTCAGGGGACGCCAGTCTTCATGGCTCCCTATCTTTATGCTTCATTTGTGTATGATCGAATGAACAATTTTTTCAATTTTCAAATTTTGCATGAGCAAGCATTGTTTGAAACCAATGATGTAACTCAAGGCATCCTTGTCACTACCCTTTTGTTAAAGGTTAAAGATTTTGGAGGATCCTGGATTAATGTACTATGTGAGCAAACTTCGAGCACCCAAAAACCCTCTTTTATTTGGAACACTGAACAAGCATTTAATTGTATATATCTATTTTGAGTCCATAGTCTCTGCTATTACTATTTCCAATTTTGGTTTGGGATCATGCTGAATCGAGTACTGAATGTGTATTTTTGACAAAGCATCCTATCTGTTTGTAACACTTTGTAGAAGGACTTAACAGGTTGTGGAAAGACTTAAGATAGCTTGAATGTCCGATTTATTTTGATTAAGCAGCAAATGAAATGAACACTTGATGACTACCTTTAAGTATCCAATTATTTTATTCAAGATACAAAGGATACAAATACTCCTTCCTTCAGTATTCGTAATTGAATTGTGAGTTCATTCTTTTTTCCAACGGGGCGGTCGGGTAGCCTAGTGGTTAAAGCGTTGGCTCGTCACGCCAAAGACTCGGGTTTCGATTCCCGACATGGGTACAATGTGTGAAGTCCATTTCTGGTGTCCCCCGCCGAGATATTGCTGGAATATTGCTAAAAGCGGCGTTAAACCATACTCACTCACTCACTTTTTTCGGACACAAAGTATGATAAAAATAGGCATCAGAAATGATGACATAAGAACTCTTATAACTATGAAGCATCGTTTACTTTTAATGTTGAAAGTTGATTTCGGAAAGAGATGGCCAGTGTTAACATGAGTACGTTAATTTAATTTGATTTTCTTAGAAGATTTTCTTAGAAGATATTCTATGTGGGATTACTATTTGTTCAGTAGTTCATTTTTATCTTGTATTTACCCTTTGTTTCGAAATGGAGACTAACCTTCTGGGCAAATGTCATTGAAAATTTGGAAAGTTTCTGAACCAATTTTATATGGTGTGATGTTAAAGTGCGATATCTCTCAATTGTAAATACATATATGCATATTTTCTGCTTTAACTGTCTACTTAGTTGATGAGTATTAGAGTTTAATCAAAAATACGAAAACTCCATTGGCCTGTATATATTATAATATGATCACATGATTAATACACCTGTAACATTACACTTTGTCACAAGACATCTTGATGGTAAGGCTCTCATATGAGCACAAGACTGCAATACACATGCTCATGGGTTAATATACTACAGTGGCTTTTTCTCCCACATCGAGCTGCCATGGTAACTAAAATACTGTACAAAGCATCTTCCTGAGGCCAGGGAGTTAACTGACTATAAAAGTCCAGTTTCCATACAGAGTTGTGCCCCTTAGAAATGCCAAATACCTATGATTGTGGGTTCGATTCACGGTTTGCCCCAATTATGTTTCTAGGTTTGTACTGGCATTCCTCCCACAGTAAGCTGACGTGACATGATATAACTGGAATACTGTTCAAAGTGGCGTTAAACCCACTCACTGACACTCTCTCATACCAACAGACTAGTTTCTTATACACGTACCTGCATGCCTGCCGTCAAAGGTGACTATGCTTGCCGTCAAAGGTGACTATGCTTGCCGTCAAAGGTGACTATGCTTGCCGTCAAAGGTGACTATGCTTGCCATCAAAGGTGACTATACTTGCCGTAAAAGGTGACTATGCTTGCCGTCAAAGGTGACTGTGCTTGTCGTAAAAGGTGACTATGCTTGCCGTCAAAGGTGACTATGCTTGCCGTAAAAGGTGACTATGCTTGTCGTATAAGGCGACTAATGGGATCGGGTGGCCATGCTCGCTGACTTGGTTGATGCATGTCATCGATCCCAATTGTGTGGATCGATGCTCATGATGTCAATCAGGTCCAGACTCGATTATTTACAGACTGCCATCATATAGCTGGAATACTGCTGAGTGCGGTGTAAAACAAAAAGCAAACATGTATCCATGTGTTTGTATTGTATCGATACATGACCTAATGATGTACTGCTCATATTGTGGCACAATGCATCATGATGCACCATTGTGGGAGGACTAGTTGCAGCCCTTGTGACTTTGTATATCCTTTGCTAACCCCATAGACAAATATGTAAAGATGTTAACATCAAACATTAGGTGAGAAAGCTTGTCTAAAGACAGTAGGAACATACCCAGATAATATATATCCTTGCGCAGTGATACTTGCCATTGGGGTCAAAGACTGAGCATAGCATGTGGTTATGTGTGTAGTGGGAAAATGTAATTAGAGAGGCGCACAAGACTGAATGCTTTTGTAAGGGCATGCTTGACACAGTTGCTAAGTGCCCCAATTCGCTGTGCAGAGTTGCACCCCTCAGGCATGCCAGGAACCTATTACCACAGGTGTTGAGTTCAGATTGGTTCTCAGTGGGCACGGGTGACACGGCAGTTCGCTGTGCAGAGTTGCATCCCTTGGGCACGTCAGAAACCTATGATTGTGGGTTGGAAGCCCTGTTCGCCCAGATTATGTTTCTAGGTTGTCAGCACCTTACCTGTGCTCGTGGGTTTCACCGAAGTGGTAAACATCTGAGACCTGCATCACTTCAAGCTTTCCTCCCGCATTAAGCTGACATGTCGTGATATAACTGGAATACTGTTAAAAGCGACGTTAAACCAAACTCACTCACTCACTCACTCACTCAGATTGGTTCTGATTGATTCTTGGTTCTTCAGCATCATACCCAAGGGTTCACCCAAGAGGTAAACGTTCGACATGCAGCACTTTGGGATTTCCTCCTACTCCGAGCTTACACGCTGTGATGTAACTGAACCCGATACACAGCAGTGTTGAACCAATCTCACTCACACGCTGAATGTCTCCAGGAAGTGTAATGGGTCTGCATCCACTTCGCATCCAATATCAATTTCCCTTTTAAGAACGATGCAACCTTTTGCTGACTAACGAAAAAGAAGAAGATTGTTTTGTTGAGCTGTGTTATAACTTGGCAGCAGATGCTCCAGATGGTTAGGGGTCACCACAGACTGGGATATGATATGCCATTGAGGTGTGTTCTGCTTCAGGCATATTTCTCATAGCCTTATATATTTAAAAAAAATATGAAACATCAACGCCTGTTGACAGACAGACAGACAGACAGACAATTTATTCAATAAAAGGCCACTGGCCCAAAATACATGCATATGCAGGAATACATAAAGCTTGCGCAAAATGACATTTACAAACTGGGAAAATTTACATTATTTACATTTAAAAAAAATATTTTTTAACACCTGTTGATTATCCAATGAAACAGATTCCACTTGACGTAAAAGTCAAAATAGCAGTGCACATTGTATGAATGGATCACTGACAGTCAGTATGGACACAAGGTGTTCACGAAAAGGGTCTTTCCGGCATTGATGAATACATTTTCACTTTGAGCCTGCACATTTTACGAGAATTTTTTTCCAAAAAATAAAAGAAATTATGTGCATGAGTGTACACCGTAACTATGTGTAAGAGAAAATGTCTGTATTTCGGAAGTGGGTTCCTACATCGTGTTGTGTGTTACTGTTCGATTGATGTATTAACCACAGATGTTGTGGTTATCCCTGACCTGTTTCTGTGGTAAGTCAAAGTGAAAAGATTGTCAGTTTGACTGGTTTATGTGACGTAAATTGAAGAATTTATTCTGCACTGGGAATGGAGTCGTTATTTCTCATACTACTTAAGCATGCTGAGAAAGATTTATGCCAAACAAGTGGACAAACCAAATGGTAATCTGATAAACCAATGAAATAATATTTGGAAAGATATATCAGCTTGAATCTTGATTTGCTACACCAGTATTTTGTCTAAAATTGTATGAATATTATTTTAAAAAATTATGGTTTTCAATGATGTAATTTATTGTATTCTTTCCAGTTGCCAATGTGATTAAGCTGTTGATGCCAATGAAAGCATCTGTGGTCTAAAACAGTTGTATGATCTCCATAGGTTTCCTCCTGCACAGTTCCTGTTCATGTCTAGTGTACAGGATGTGTAGCCAATCATAGTAATCAGTTGCTTTGCTGTATAGTGTTCTGTCTGCCAGGCGTTTTAGTGGGGATATTCATTTATCAAGATTAATTTCATGTTTGTTCCTCTTGGTGCAATTATCATATATCCAATCATTATTTGGGAAATATTATGTAATGTTATTAAGTATATCCTTTGATCATTTCTTAGGACAGATAATGCAATCCATCTGGCCAAGAAAATGTTTGTTTCGGGTACATTGCCATTGGTTAATGATAATCTTGATTATTGTAATATATTTACAGTGATGAACTTAGTTTTTACTTTTCATGCAAAGAGTAAGTTATATTTATAACAAACTGATTTGCAAGTTCAAAAAGTTTGTTTGAAATTGAGTTTACTGGATAATATTTTGCCGTACTTGTTAGGAAACGGTGTTTTTGGGTGCATTTGGACATGATGTATTGTTGAAGATCTTATTTGTTTGCTGTTATCAACACTTGTCCTGTGTGAGAGCTTCGTTAACTTAACCTCTGCACACTGCTGATGTACTAATCGTTTTTTCCCTGTACAGTAATATGATGATGTCAAAATAAATATCCATGTTGATGTTTGTTTTCTGTATTTTGTGTATTGTAATCTTAAGTTACGGGGAGGGGGGGTGGGGGGTGGGGGATGGGGTGGTGTATGTTGTGGTCCACCGTATGTTATTGCAGAAAGATTTTAACCCCATCTAGATAGCGGCCTGTACAGAGAAGAAAAGTGGATAAAACAGGATCCAGAGTTTCATCAACTTCCTTCATAGGAAAGATCTGTGGATGAAACAGGATCAGTAGATATGCTGGCCTGGCCGTCCTTTATAGGGGAAGACCTGGGGATGAAACAGGATCAGTAGATCTGCTGGCTTGGCCATCTTTTATAGGGGAAGGTCCGTGGATGAAACAAAATCAGTACATATGCTGGCTTGGACCTCCTTTATAGGGGAAGACCTGTGGGTGAATCAGGATCAGTAGATATGCTGGCCTGGCGGCCTTTACAGGGGTGATCTGTGGATGAAACAGTGGATGCATAGGTCCGCTTGTCTGGCCGTCCTTTATAGGGAGACCTGTGGATGAAACAGGATCAGTAGATCTGCTGGCCAGGCCATCCTTTCTGGGAAGATCTGTGGATGCATAGGTCCGCTTGCCTGGCCGTCCTTTATAGGGAGACCTGTGGATGAAACAGGATCAGTAGATCTGCTGGCCAGGC
Organism: Haliotis rufescens; assembly: GCF_023055435.1. NCBI lineage: Eukaryota > Metazoa > Mollusca > Gastropoda > Lepetellida > Haliotidae > Haliotis > Haliotis rufescens. The sequence continues at coordinate 55,817,565 of NW_025964223.1, forward strand.
CATCCTTTATAGGGGTGATCTGTGGATGAAACCGTGGATGCATAGGTCTGTTGGCCTGGCCGTCCTTTATAGGGACCATCCGTGGATTAAACAGTGGATGCATAGGTCTGTTGGCCTGGCCGTCCTTTATAGGGACCATCCGTGGATGAAACAGTGGATGCATAGGTCTGTTGGCCTGGCCGTCCTTTATAGGGACCATCCGTAGATTAAACAGTGGATGCATAGGTCTGTTGGCCTGGCCGTCCTTTATAGGGACCATCCGTAGATGAAACAATGGATGCATAGGTCTGCTGGTCTGGCCGTAATTTATGGGGAGACCTGTGGATGAAACAGGATCAGTAGATATGCTGGCCTGGCCGTCCTTTATAGGGGTGATCTGTGGATGAAACAGGATCAATAGATCTGCTGGCTTGGCCGTCCTTTATAGGGGAAGATCTGTGGATGAAACAGGATCATTAGATCTGCTGGCTTGGCCGTCCTTTATAGGGGAAGATCTGCTGGCCAGGCCGTCCTTTATAGGGAAAACCTATGGATGAAACAGGATCAATAGATCTGCTGGCTTGGCCGTCCTTTATAGGGGAAGATCTGCTGGCCTGGCCGTCCTTTATAGGGGAAGACCTGTGGATGAAACAGGATCAGTAGATCTGCTGGCTTGGTCGTCTTTTATAGGGGAAGATCTGTGGATGAAACAGGATAATTAGATCTGCTGGCTTGGCCGTCCTTTATAGGGGAAGATTTGTGGATGAAACAGGATCAGTAGATCTGCTGGCTTGGCCGTCCTTTATAGGGGAAGATCTGCTGGCCAGGCCGTCCTTTATAGGGAAAACCTATGGATGAAACAGGATCAATAGATCTGCTGGCTTGGCCGTCCTTTATAGGGAAGATCTGCTGGCCTGGCCGTCCTTTATAGGGGAAGACCTGTGGGTGAAACAGGATCAGTAGATCTGCTGGCTTGGCCGTCTTTTATAGGGGAAGATCTGTGGATGAAACAGGATCATTAGATCTGCTGGCTTGGCCGTCCTTTATAGGGGAAGATCTGCTGGCCTGGCCGTCCTTTATAGGGGAAGACCTGTGGATGAAACAGGATCATTAGATCTGCTGGCTTGGCCGTCCTTTATAGGGGAAGATCTGTGGATGAAACAGGATCAGTAGATCTGCTGGCTTGGCCGTCCTTTATAGGGGAAGATCTGCTGGCCAGGCCGTCCTTTATAGGGGAAGATCTGCTGGCCTGGCCGTCCTTTATAGGGGAAGACCTGTGGATGAAACAGGATCAGTAGATCTGCTGGCTTGGACGTCTTTTATAGGGGATGATCTGTGGATGAAACAGGATCAATATATCTGCTGGCTTGGCCGTCTTTTATAGGGAAGATCTGCTGGCCTGGCCGTCCTTTATAGGGGAAGACCTGTGGATGAAACGTCTAAGACCTGCATCGCTTCGGGCTTTCCTCCCACATCAAACTGACACGCCGTGATATAACTGGAATACTGTTAAAAGCGGCGTTAAACCCAACTCACTCACTCATGAAGAGTACCTTTGGGTATTCCGAACGCAACGGCAGCTTTGCGTGCTCATATCTGCTTTGCGTTAACAGCATCCATAGCCCACTTTCAGTTGAATAAGCAGGTTTTCCTCCTCAAATGCCCATTTAACAAATCTAAACAGACGGTCCTACAATATAATTAGAACAAATCAATGGAACTATCATATCCATATAATGACGAATTACGTACGGGAATGTTACCGGTACTTAATATTTTATATATTATCAGATTAGAATGAATGAGGGTCCTCATGGGTATAACTGCTGACTGTAAACGTTAAAAACGTTCAGTTTCATCGCAAGAGTAAAATGTGAAATGATTTTCCTTATGGAAAACATTCGTGCATGTTATCTTCTGATTGATAAACGACACTGAGAGTGAGTGAGTGAGTGAGTGAGTGAGTGAGTTTGGTCTTACGCCGCTTTTAGCAATATTCCAGCAATATCACGGCGGGGGACACCATAAATGGGCTTCACACATTGTACCCATGTCGGGAATCGAACCCGGGTCTTCGGCGTGACGAGCGAACGCTTTAACCACTAGGCTACCCGACCGCCCCAACGACACTGAGATAACGTCTTTATTGATGAGATTGGCAGTAACTGAATATGTACACTAAAAACGTGCAACCGACATACTCTACTAACTCCCTGAATAAGACCTCCAAAGACAAAGTCACGAGCACCACTCCAGCCCAGCCCCAGTCAGAACCCTCTTAAAATATGTCACTCACGATAAAAAAAACCACCTAATTATTTCATTTTGCATTTTCTTATTCACCTTTCTTTCAATGATTTTTATTTAAATGATTTCTAAAATCATACTCAACAACAAAAGTTCCTGTGACACCAATATTTTAGTGTATTTTTCAAACAAGTAAAGTATGGTTTTCAATATTGTAGTACATGTATGGAATCAAGTCATAAAAACGCAACTGCTACAGAAAAGCATGCATTCCATGCAAAGGTTGACTTTTATGCAAGCCCCATGCATTTCACTACCCAAGAATGGGTATAAAAACATGTGCATTAACGGGATTCCATATGCATTGTTTAACATCGTGCTGACAACAACCACTCAGAAAAACAACAAAATTACGCAATTATTCAACATTACGAAATGCCACGCCTGTCCGAAAATGAGCGTCTGCGAGCCATTGGTATGCTTGAAGCAGGATCGAGTCAACGTGATGTTGCAAGACAATTTAACGTCCACAGAAACACCATTTGGTGTTTATGGCAACATTGGCAACAGACGAATGCAGTCAGGGACCATCCTCGGAGTGGCAGGCCACGCGTAACCAATAATCGACAAGACAACTGGATTCGAACAACACACCTACGAAATCGATTCCAGCCAGCAACAGTGACTGCAAGAAGCATCCCTGGCCTTCGAGGAATACCTTCACAAACCGTACGTCGTCGCCTCAGATGTGCAGGGATTGTCGCCAGAAGACCTGCCAGACGTCCCATTTTGACAGGAAACCACCGCCAAGCACGTCTACAGTGGTGCAGACAGCGTCTACGCTGGACGGCCATGTAGTGGGACAAGTTCTATTCACTGACGAGTCTCGTTTTCACCTCAGCCACAGCGATGGGCGGATTCGAGTGTACCGAAGTCGAGGTGAACTTTACGTCAATCATTGTGTCATGGAAGAAGATCGGTTCGGGGGCGGCAGCGTTATGGTTTGGGTTGGGTTTACAGCAATACAGAGGACCCGTTTGATAGTGGTAGAGGGAAATCTCAATGGACAGCACTACCGCGACGAGATCATCGGCCCTGTTGTTCTACCGTTTGCGTCGTCATGGCCCAGGCGTTACCTTTCAACATGACAACGCCCGGCCTCATATTGCTCGACTTGTTCAGGATTATCTTCAACCAAACAATGTGAATGTCATCCCCTGGCCGACTCGCTCCCCTGATTTCTCACCAATCGAGCACATGTGGGATGAGATGGATCGGCGCCTTCGACGTCAACAACGTGTTCCACAGACACTCAACTTCGAAACATGTTCCAGCAGATATGGACAGATATCCTTCAGGACTTTGTGCGACGCCTGGTCCATTCCATGAGACGAAGATGTGTTGCTTGCATCGCAACCAGAGGTGGACACACACGCTATTGATTTGTAAATTGACAATTTGGCATGTTCATGTTTTTTTATGAAATCACACAGTTTCAGATTTGGTAAAAAACATAACTTTGCATTAAATCTTAGTCAATGTCACAGGAACTTATGTTGTTCAGTATATTTCCAAATTTCATTTGTCGTCTTCCGAGTACTGCCTTCCCACGTAATTTCTCCGAGGTCGTTGTCGGACACAGCTTAATTAGGTTCTTTTTAGAATTTTCCAAAGGTTTCCATGTTAGCGGGGTCGATTCACTAGAAGTCATCTTTAATTAGATCCTGCTGTTTATCTTTAAGACACAGCTGAGCCTCACCTTTGTTAACTTGGCAAACCAGACACCTTTCACACATGTCTATTAATGACTGACATGAAACGCCGATGCAAATACAATGCTGACTCTTGACAATGACGTTGACGGCAGCACCTGACCTCTGGAAAACCAGGGGCGGTCGGGTAGCCTGGTGGTTAAAGCGTTCGCTCGTCACGCCGAAGACCCGGGTTCGATTCCCGACATGGGTACAATGTGTGAAGCCCATTTCTGGTGTCCCCGGCCATGATATTTCTGACAGAGGATTTTGATATTTTGGACCCCTCTCTTTTAAAAAAGCTGGATCCGCCCTTGCATTTCGGATTTGGCAGTATTTGAAGATCGGGGTTGGAATTGGCAGTCTATTGTGCTATCAAGTGAATGTTGTCTTTTGCCGCAACTGGCAATGATATCAAACCTGTAAATCATCAAGTCTGGACCAGTCACACCGATGGTTGACAGTATGAATAACGATCCAATCGTTAACACCACTTTGAACAGTATACACATAATATCACGGTGTGTCAGCTTCATGTTGGAGCGAATCCCGACCAGAACACTTTTTTTTCACGAAGAAGCAATGCCGTCGCTTTTTTACACACCCACTATCAGTCCGAGAAAACATCACTTGTCTCTCCAATCACGTTAGGGCCCTGTACTCTGACAGATCCATACTCTGCCTGTCTATTTCCTGGGACGTTTTATGTAACATTTTCAGGAACTTTAATGCTAATTTTATCGCTATATTTAAGCAAATGTGCGCACTGTATGAAGCTGCTGTTTGTTCTGATCATCTTTGCCACGACCGCTGACCTCAGCTTCAAAATCTCTCATTAGTCGAGAATATGAAGATGTCGTGCCTGGTTAGCGAAAATCCAATTTTCCCTAGTATCAGTAAAGCGAAAACCCAAGTTGGCGTATTTTTCCTTCGAAATTACGGTATACGCATTTCTGTGTTTTTCTTGTAATTTGAGAGCCCCGGTATAGCAATATCCCGTGTTTACTGTAGCGTGACCAGTCTTACTGTAGCTTCACGAAAGCGAAGAGATTTAAGAGATGATTATTGCTAGGTTTCGCTCTTCCGGCCCAGAACCAATATGAACCCCTAATGATCAGTCTTAATGAGGCCTGCCATGTGTTTACCTGTTGCTGTGGTGAGGTCTGTTGTCTGTGTACAATAGCAAGTGTCAACGTCATAGTATAACCAGGTTCGACACTGCTTACATTTCTCACAAAATGTGTAGGTCTCCCACTTTGCGTGTTCTCAATGATGGATTGTAGCCGTGTTCATTTGAACTGGTATGCCTGATTTTTCGGAACAAACACTTATCTTGAAATATCTGACGCGGGTGTCATCAAGGAGCCACGAGCTGAAGACGTTTGGATACAAAACGGGCGTTTCCTAAATTTCACAAAATGAATGTTTCAGACAACGGTGGTGGGAACAGTTCTGGTGGATACCAAACCTACACTTTACTCAGGCTAGTCTCAACCAGCACACTGACTGTTGTCAGTCTGTTGGGTATTATTGGAGACATCATGATTATTGTCATATTGTGCAAAACCAAATCCTTTCAGAATGTGTCTCGCATTGTTCTCATTAACACTTCGGTGGCTGACATTTTAACTGCAATCATCACACTGCTATTCGTTCCTACCAATATCCTCAACTTCGCCAGAGTTCCTGGCGATGTGAAACTTGGGTTCACCACAACCCTCCTGTCCCTTTGCAGTGAGAGCTCCCATTCCATGACTTGCAATGCTATCGCTCTCTATGTAGCAGTGTGTCATTCACTAAAATATCAACATGTCACCCTCAGGAAAACCGTGCTGCTGCTGGTGTTTACCTGGATGTGGAACACTGGTTTGTCATGTCTTCATTTCATTCAGAAAGGTTTCTACACCGTCGATAAAGTTACTGTCAGTGTGAACTATGACACCACCACCTGGTGGTTCGGATGTATTCTTCTCCTCAATGCCATCGTCCTCCCCGTCACCACGTCATCCTTCTGCTACTACCGGATCAGGATATACTGCACCACCCTATCCCAGTCCATGTCGACCGGTTCAGCCTTTGAGAGGTCTTTGAGAATGATGGCGCTAGCCAGAATGAATCTCGCCTGCTTCGTGTTCTTCATTCTGTCATGGATCTTCATTCATCTTGCTCAGGCTTTGAAATTGCCGCAGGGCTGGACGGCGCTGGCAACTTTGACAGTCTACACCTACCACGCTCTGAAGATTGGGCTTTACCTTTATTTATACGCCCCTTTCAGAAACACAGCCAGATCACTCCTCCGATGCCGTCATTCTGACCACAGGGTCAGCGACACTTTTGAGATGGATACAACTGAAAGAAATACACCAAGTACGATCACATCAAATACAAGGTAACTGCTTCGAGCTCATGAATGGGATTCACACGATATTATTATTGTGAAGTCGCCAAAATGGTGATTTAGAATCGACCGGATTTGGAGTGGACTGGAGTTGATGTGTTTTTATGTCCGCAATAATCGTTTTATACCATAGCAGCTTAAAAATACAAATAATACCTGTTTAAGGCAGACTAATGGTTGATAATATGAGTAATTTCAGTAAAGTATGGCGCTCTGGTAACCTGTGATGTCGCTGAATCAAAAGGAGAGATATGGTAGGAAACCGTACCCTGTTGAATTTCTGTGTCGTGTGAGCGAGCGTGGTTTTCTTTTTTTATTGGCAATATGCCATTATTATGTGATAAATTGTGATGCGGGTGTAATGCGGTTTCGATGTGAAGGTGATGCTGTTGTGATGTGAAGATGATGCTGTTGTGATGCAGTTGTAACGCGGTTGTGAAGCAGTTGTGATGCGGTTGTGATGTGAAGGTGATGCTGTTGTAATGCGGTTGTAATGTGGTTGTGATGCAGTAGTGATGTGAAGGTGATGCTGTTGTGATGCGGTTGTGATACGGGTGTAATGCTGTTGTAATGCGGTTGTGATACGGTTGTCATGCGGTTGTGATACGATTGTGATGCGGTTGTGATGTGGTTGTAATGCTGTTGTAATGCGGTTGTGATGTGGTTGCGATGTGAATGTGATGTGGTTGTGACGTGAATGTGATGCTGTTGTGGTGTGGTTGTGATGTGGTTGCGATGTGAAGGTGATGCCGTTGTTATGCGGTTGTGATACGATTGTGATGCGGTTGTGATGTCGTTGTAATGTGAAGGTGATGCTGTTGTGATGCGCTTGTAATGCGGTTGTGATACGGTTGTGATGCGGTTGTGATACGATTGTGATGCGGTTGTGATGTGGTTGTAATGCTGTTGTAATGCGGTTGTGATGTGGTTGCGATGTGAATGTGATGTGGTTGTGACGTGAATGTGATGCTGTTGTGGTGTGGTTGTGATGTGGTTGCGATGTGAAGGTGATGCGGTTGTGATGCGGTTGTGATACGATTGTGATGTGGTTGTGATGTGAAGGTGATGCTGTTGTAAGGAGGTTGTGATACGGGTGAAATGCTGTTGTAATGCGGTTGTGATACGATTGTGATGCGGTTGTGATACGATTGTGATGCTGTTGTGATGAGGTTGTGATGCGGTTGCGATGTGAATGTGATGCCGTTGTGATGCGGTTGCGATGTGAATGTGATGCTGTTGTGATGTGGTTGTGATGCGGTTGCGATGTGAATGTAATGCCGTTGTGTTGCGGTTGCGATGTGAATGTAATGCCGTTGTGATGCGGTTGCGATGTGAATGTGATGCTGTTGTGATGTGGTTGTGATGCGGTTGTGATGCGGTTGCGATGTGAAGGTGTTGTCATGCTATTGTGATGCGGATGAATCACGACAGGATCGCAATCATTTGAGGCGAAGTTAGTTTTGAACTGAACAAATTCATGTGATTTAACATGGCACGTGTATGTGTTATAAACACTACTGCAGATAGCAAGGAATTTGGAAAGAGAATTGCCTTTCAGACAAACTCGGCCTCACGACAGGCGGGCAGTTGTTTCAATATCCAAACGAAGCGTTATGCCATGCAGACACCCTGATAATTTTACCCCATTCTTTATACAAGATATACATGCTTGCCGTAAAAGGCGACTAGGGTTGTCGTAAGAGGCGACTAACGGGATCGGGTGGTCGCTGACTTGCTTGATGCATGTCTTCGTATCCTAATTGCGTGGATAGATGCTGATGATGTCAATAACTGGATTGTCTGGTCCAGACTCGATTATTTACAGACCGCCGTCATATAGCTGGAATATTGCTGAGTGCTGAGTCAATTATTCATGTCTATAAGTGTTAGGTAGTTCAAGATAATGTAGCTGGTCGGGTATACCTATTTCGTGATACGGTATTGACTCTCTTAATTAGCTGTGATTCGATATTTCGAGTTAAGAATTAGCTGTGATATGTTATTTCACAAGAGTCCTGTTATTGTGAGTTTGCAAATAAATTACATGTTTTCCGTGAAATGGCGTTATTCTCATGAATCGTTACCCGGTCTTTGTTATACCGAAACCGGTAATATCATGTAGACAGTTTGGGGATCTGTTTCCTAAAATCAAGCAACGCCCGAGAAGGTGTGTCCGACAAATCTGACATGTTTCTATGTTACAAAAACACGAGATGCAGTCCTAGTTTATACAATCCGAACACAGAAACTTGACAATGATATGGTTTAAATCACTATCAGATTGATAAGTAAGGATGAATCTCTATGAAATATGAACTAATTTACACGATAATTATCCGTGATTGTGAAATGGGTGGAAACATTACCTGTGAGACGTGAAGGGGTGATCTCATGATCTACCTGTGAACAGTTATTGGGCTTAGGTATTCCCCACCCTCACTGTAAACTAGCAGTGAGATGAGGAACTGTCATTCCGCTTTGGCGTTTGTCAGAAAGTGGATGCGTGGGTTTTTCTGTTTTGAGACCGCCTCCGTGGTCTAGTGGTAGAGCGTCCGCCCGGAGACGGGAAGGTCTGGGATTCGATTCCCGACGGCGCCATACCAAAAGACGTCAAAAGATGGTACTTGTTGTTACCCTGTCTGGCGCTCGGCATTAAGGGGTTAAAACAAGGACTGGTTGGCTCAGGGTATACTATGTCTGAGTTGGGTATTCATGTTAAACTGCGGCATGGTATATCAGTGAGCTAGCACTATAACTCGACACCACTCCGGACTAGTACAAGCAGCCACACGCACGCACGTGCGACCCGTGAAGATACGGGATAGAATAGGTCTTCAGCAACCCATACTTACCGTAAAAGGCGACCATGCTTGTCGTAAGAGGCTTTCAACGGGATCGGGTGGTCAGGCTCGCTGACTTGGTTGATGCCTATCATCGTATCCCAATTGCGTGGATCAGTGCTCATGATGTCAATCACTGGATTGTCTGGTCCAGACTCGATTACTTACAGACCGCCGTCATATAGCTGGAATATTGCTTAGTGCGGCATTAAACAACAAACAAACAAACACTGTATGACGCTGCTGTTTGTCCTGATCATCTTTGTCACAACCTCTCACCCTCAGCTTCAACATCTCTCATTAGCAGAGGGTGATAGTCTCACGCAAGTCAAGAATACGCACCATCTTAATGAACCCCTAATGATCAGTCTTACTGAGGCCTGCCATGTGTTTACCTGTTGCTGTGGTGAGGTCTGTTGTCTGTGTACAATAGCAAGTGTCAACGTCATAGTATAACCAGGTTCGATACTGCTTACATTTCTCACAAAATGTGAAAGTCTCCCACTTTGCGTGTTCTCAATGATGGATTGTAGCCGTGTTCATTTGAACTAGTATGCCTGATTTTTCGGAACAAACACTTATCTTGAAATATCTGACGCGGGTGTCATCAAGGAGCCACGAGCTGAAGACGTTTGGATACAAAACGGGCGTTTCCTAAATTTCACAAAATGAATGTTTCTGACAACGGTGGTGGGAACAGTTCTGATGGACACCAAACCTACACTTTACTCAGGCTAGTCTCAATCAGCACACTGACTGTTGTCAATCTGTTGGGTATTATTGGAGACATCATGATTATTGTCATATTGTGCAAAACCAAATCCTTTCAGAATGTGTCTCGCATTGTTCTCATTAACACTTCGGTGGCTGACATTTTAACTGCAGTCATCACACTGCTATTCGTTCCTACCAATATCCTCAACTTCGTCAGAGTTCCTGGCGATGTGAAACTTGGGTTCACCACAACCCTCCTGTCCCTTTGCAGTGAGAGCTCCCATTCCATGACTTGCAATGCTATCGCTCTCTATGTAGCGGTGTGTCATTCACTAAAATATCAACAAGTCACCCTCAGGAAAACTGTGCTGCTGCTGGTGTTTACCTGGATGTGGAACACTGGTTTGTCATGTCTTCATTTCATTCAGAAAGGTTTCTACACTGCCGATAAAGTTACTGTCAGTGTGACCTATGACACCACCACCTGGTGGTTCGGATGTGTTCTTCTCCTCAATGCCATCGTCCTCCCCGTCACCACGTCATCTTTCTGCTACTACCGGATCAGGATATACTGCACCACCCTATCCCAGTCCATGTCGACCGGTTCAGGCTTTGAGAGGTCTTTGAGAATGATGGCGCTAGCCAGAATGAATCTCGCCTGCTTCGTGTTCTTCATTCTGTCATGGATCTTCATTCATCTTGCACAGGCTTTGAAATTGCCGCAGGGCTGGACGGCGCTGGCAACTTTGACAGTCTACACCTACCACGCTCTGAAGATTGGGCTTTACCTTTATTTATACGCCCCTTTCAGAAACACAGCCAGATCACTCCTCCGATGCCGTCATTCTGATCACAGGGTCAGCGACACTTTTGAGATGGATACAACTGAAAGAAATACACCAAGTACGAACACATCAAATACCGGGTAACTGCTTCGAGCTCATGAATGGGATTCACACGATATTATTATTGGGAAGTCGCCAAAATGGTGATTTAGAATCGACCGGATTTGGAGTGGACTGGGTTTGATGTGTTTTTATGTCCGCAATAATCGTTTTATACCATAGCAGCTTAAAAATACAAATAATACCTGGTTTAGGCAGACTAATGATTGATAATATGAGTAGTTTCAGTAAAGTATGGCGCTCTGGTAACCTTTGATGTCGCTGAATCAAAAGGAGAGATATGGTATGAAACCGTACCCTGTTGAATTTCTGTGACGTGTGAGCGAGCGTGGTTTTCTTTTTTTATTGGCAATATGCCATTATTATGTCATAAATTGTGATGCGGTTGTAACGCGGGTGCGATGTGAAGGTGATGCTGTTGTGATGTGAAGGTGATGCTTTTGTGATGCAGTTGTAATGCGGTTGTGAAGCAGTTGTGATGCGGTTGTGATGTGAAGGTGATGCTGTTGTGATGTGAAGGTGATGCTGTTGTGATGCGGTTGTGATGCGGTTGTGATGTGAAGGTGATGCATTTGTGATGCATTTGTGATGCGGTTGTGATGTGGTTGTGATGTGAAGGTGATGCGGTTGTGATGTGAAGGTGATGCTGTTGTGATGCAGTTGTAATGCGGTTGTGATGCAGTTGTAATGCAGTTGTGATGCGGTTGTGATGTGAAGGTGATGCGGCTGTGATGTGAAGGTGATGCTGTTGTGATGTGAAGGTGATGCTGTTGTGATGCAGTTGTAATGCGGTTGTGATGCAGTTGTGATGCGGTTGTGATGTGAAGGTGATGCTGTTGAAATGCGGTTGTTATGTGGTTGCGATGTGAATGTGATGCGGTTGCGATGTGAATGTGATGCGGTTGCGATGCGAATGTGATGCTGTTGTGATGTGGTTGCAATGCGGTTGAAACGTGATTGTGATGCGGTTACGATGTGAATGTGACGCGGTTGTGATGCGAATGTGATGCTGTTGTGATGTGGTTGCAATGCGGTTGAAACGTGATTGTGATGCGGTTACGATGTGAATGTGATGCGGTTGTGATGCGGTTGCGATGTGAATGTGATGCTGTTGTGATGTGGTTGTGATGCGGTTGTGACGCAGTTGTGATGCGGTTGCGATGTGAATGTGATGCGGTTGCGATGCGAATGTGATGCTGTTGTGAGGTGGTTGCAATGCGGTTGTGACGTGATTGTGATGCGGTTACGATGTGAATGTGATGCCGTTGTGATGCGGTTGCGATGTGAATGTGATGCTGTTGTGATGTGGTTGTGATGCGGTTGCGATGTGAAGGTGTTGTGATGCTGTTGTGATGCGGGTGAATCACGACAGGATCGCAATCATTTGAGGCGAAGTTAGTTTTGAACTGAACAAATTCATGTGATTTAACATGGCACGTGTATGTGTTATAAACACTACTGCAGATAGCAAGGAATTTGGAAAGAGAATTGCCTTTCAGACAAACTCGGCCACACGACAGGCGGGCAGTTGTTTCAATATCCAAACGAAGCATTATGCCATGCAGACACCCTGATAATTTTACCCCATTCTTTATACAAGATATACATGCTTGCCTTAAAAGGCGACTAGGGTTGTCGTAAGAGGCGACTAACGGGATCGGGTGGTCGCTGATTTGGTTGATGCATGTCATCGTATCCTAATTGCGTGGATAGATGCTGATGATGTCAATAACTGGATTGTCTGGTCCAGACTCGATTATTTACAGACCGCCGTCATATAGCTGGAATATTGCTGAGTGCTGACTCAATTATTCATGTCCATAAGTGTTAGGTAGTTCAAGATAATGTAGCTGGTCGGCTATACCTATTTCGTGATACGGTATTGACTCTCTTAATTAGCTGTGATTCGATATTTCGAGTTAAGAATTAGCTGTGATACGTTATTTCACAAGAGTCCTGTTATTGTGAGTTTGCAAATAAATTACATGTTTTCCGTGAAATGGCGTTATTCTCATGAATCGTTACCCGGTCTTTGTTATACCGAAACCGGTAATATCATGTAGACAGTTTGGGGATCTGTTTCCTAAAATCAAGCAACGCCCGAGAAGGTGTGTCCGACAAATCTGACATGTTTCTATGTTACAAAAACACGAGATGCAGTCCTAGTTTATACAATCCGAACACAGAAACTTGACAATAATATGGTTTAAATCACTATCAGATTGATAATTTAGGATGAATCTCTATGAAATATATACTAATTTACACGATAACTATCCGTGATTGTGAAATGGGTGGAAACATTACCTGTGAGATGTGAAGGGGTGATCTCATGATCTACCTGTGAACAGTTATTGGGCATAGGTATTCCCCAACCTCACTTTTAACTAGCACTGAGATGAGGACCTGTCATTCCGCTTTGGAGTTTGTCAGTAAGTGGATGCGTGGGTTTTTCTGTTTTGAGACCGCCTCCGTGGTCTAGTGGTAGAGCGTCCGCCCGGAGACGGGAAGGTCCGGGATTCGATTCCCGACCGCGCCATACCAAAAGACGTTAAAAGATGGTACTTGTTGTTACCCTGTCTGGCGCTCGGCATTAATGGGTTAAAACAAGGACTGATCGGCTCGGAGTATACTGTGTCTGAGTTGGGTATTCATGTTAAACTGCGGCATGGTATCTCAGTGGGCTAACACTATAAATCGGCACCTGTCCGGACTAGTACAAGCAGTGACACACACACACACACACACACACACGTGCGACCCGTGAAGATACGGGATAGAATAGGTCTTCAGCAACCCATGCTTGGCGTAAAAGGCGACCATGCTTGTCGTAAGAGGCTTTCAACGGGATCGGGTGTTCAGGCTCGCTGACTTGGTTGATGCATATCATCGTATCCCAATTGCGTGGATCAGTGCTCATGATGTCAATCACTGGATTGTCTGGTCCAGACTCGATTATTTACAGACCGCCGTCATATAGCTGGAATATTGCTGAGTGCGGCGTTAAACAACAAACCAACCAGCTATATACCTGCAATAATCTTGGACGCGACGTTAAACCCCATTTCACCTCACCTCAACTTTCTGTACTTCGCCATACACGTACCTCACTTCAAATAGATATGAGAACTTTACGTGCGTATCAGAGGTGTGGAAGTGAAGGCTCCCAAAGGACCTAACCGTTTATGAGGTCTCAATTTAGTTTTGAATCAGGAAGGTTTTCAACTTTTAATGAAAGTACTGTCGTAACTGCTTTCGGGTGTCAAGTGCGACCCTACTACAGTTACAGAAAGTATTGTCTTTCCTGGTCATCATGGCCAGTTAAGCCATGACTGTGCAACTCGCCCTGTAAGCATCGGCTCAGCTCAGTCAAGAAGTGTTTGGTCTAAAAAGGCTTACTCCAAGTTGTCTCCATCAGCATTCATACTCGCATAATAAAGAAACGCAATACCAGCTTTATACTCACATACATGTAGTTGTACTTACTCTCAGCCCATCTATCAATACACGACGGGATCAGACCGACCAGGCTCGTCACTAAATGGGGAGAACTTAGATCGATCGGGATTCGACTCGATCGATTGCAAACCACACTCTCCTCTCCTAATGTTGAAGGTATCATTTTATAGTGTTCGGGCCTGGCCTATCTTTGTCACATGTCACAATACCTCATTTTCATTCGTTAAAAGTTAGATCGGACCATGAACTCATGTGTGTCGTAATACCGAAGCCTACGTGCCAGATTGATCATCTCACTATTGATTTTGTGACTCACTCCGGATGCTACAAATGAAAAGTATCTTACCGCTCTGCTTGTTTCATTAACTAATCGACGATAACATGGAACCAATCCAATGATAAATATGAAATGTCCAGAATACTCTTGTGATAAATATGAAATGCCTTTTATCTATTAATTCCTTTCGATCTTAAAGTTCTCTGTCACAAACTTTGTATATCTAATGCAACTCATCATTGCAGCTATAACGGTTTAATTTGTTACCATCTTCTAATGTTTTTGAGACGCATTTTACCCTTATAACAGTACTACTAAAGTATAAGAATACTGACGAGTAACGTTAGCCATCCTTTCTAGATATTTTTTTCGGTCTAGGTTTGAATCAGTGTCATGACCAGTATCAGTATCCACTGATCTATAGACCGCCTCCGTGGTCTAGTGGTAGAGCGTCCACCCGGAGAGCGAAAGGTCCGGGGTTCGATCCCCGGCTGCGTCATACCAAAAGACGTTAAAAGATGGTACTTGTTGTTACCCTGTCTGGCGCTCGGCATTAAGGGGCTAAAACAAGGACTGGTCGGCTCGGAGTCAGTATACTGTGTCTGAGTAGGGTATTCATGTTAAACTGCGGCATGGTATCTCAGTGAGCTAGCACTATAAATCGGCATCAGTCCGGACTAGTACAAGCAGCCACACAAACACTCATACGTACATGCACGTCGCTATATAAGTGCAATTGGACGCGACGTTAAACCCAATTTCACCTCACCTCACTCCATTGATCTATCAGCACTATATACGCAAAATCTGCTCTTGAATCATCGTTGATGATAAACCGCTACTACCTGTGCATTCTTGGTTTCCTTTACCAGTATGCTGACAGGCCAGAGTACAGTACTGCACAAACAGTAACTTACACATATGCAC
Organism: Haliotis rufescens; assembly: GCF_023055435.1. Lineage (NCBI taxonomy): Eukaryota > Metazoa > Mollusca > Gastropoda > Lepetellida > Haliotidae > Haliotis > Haliotis rufescens. Next base: position 55,833,062 of record NW_025964223.1, read on the forward strand.
GTCGAAACGTTTAACCCTATTTACCATCACCTCACCTCTTCGAACGACGTTTAATCCAACTTACCCACAAGACCGTTATGCCAGAATAATACACATGCCAACTGACAGTAATCCCTTCCAACCTATTATGATGATGTTATGCATCTAATATGCATACGTACCATGTTACCATCCTCTCTCATGTTAAGGTAATTGTTTCGATGAACAAATTGTTATTTATAATATCAAACGTGCCTATTGCATGCAAAGAGCATTTCCTATATCTGGGCAGAACAAAAACAAGGCATTAATTGGAATCTGCATATTTTACACTGATTGACACAATGGGCAGATAATGCCAGATACCGTATTCGACGTGATAAGCGCCCACGGCAATATTTGCTAATATATTGGCTGGTGAACAATCCCAGTTGGCACCTCTTCCGATTGATCAATGTACACAAGACTTATTTATTTGTGTTTAATACACACTCGTGTGTTATATGCATCCATAATTACGGGCAATTCAATTCTGGAAAATATGTTTGTCGTGTATAATACGCACAGACTTTTCTTTTGTGCCATTCAAGCTGTCAGCATAAACCACGATATTTACAATCATTCAACTCTGTGTTTTTTTCACCAAAATTCTAATAAGAGCCCCCTATTTCTATTTTTAAGAGCGCCCTGGGCGCTTATTACGTCGAATACGGTATACATTTTGGATACACAAACTTACGCTCTTGTTATTACAAACAGGAAGAGTAGACAAATCATTGATATGGCATCAGCCTGTTTCGGTCCTGATGAGTCATACTCAGCCACTTCATTCACAGTGTAGATTCCGCTCCTCGCAGCCCGCGTTGAATAACAGGCAAACTCCCAATCAAAAGCTTCGAATCCCCTGCAAAGAAGACGTTCCCAACAGGAGCTCTTATAGCTTCAAAGATTACCGGCTTGAATGCCAAGGTGTCCATGTTGCAAAAGCTTCCCATGTACAACGGGTTACTCTTCCAGTTGGTGATGAATACATCTTCCGGATCGACAACGTTCGTGTAGACGCGCCGGAGTATCGCCATCACCTCACCAGTGATGTCTGCATCAGTCAGTTCGGACACTCTGTCTGCATCTTCCCCCTGTGTGACCATCTGGAGAATGTTAGTTCCAGGGGAAAATAGTCCGTCAACCTCTAGGTTCTGCCAGACTGGAAATAAACCTCGTCTGTCATCAGCGTACAGGATGTATTTAGTGTTGTCCCAGAACCTCGATGAGGTGTTAGGGAATTTGAAGTATACACTAACATAGTTCTCTAACCGGACCCGGAACAGATTGTCGTTCTTGCAGTCTGGGAGTGGTGGGTTGAAGGTCACAGAGCCGCTTTTCTGGACACCAATACTGAAAGTAACAATGACTACGTTGGTCGTGAAGACATTTCCCTCTGGGTTGTAACTGCCACTGTAGTGTCGCTGTAGTTGATGCTTGTGACGACTTCATTCAGGTGTAGCCGTTGGTCATTTGGTGTCACTGCCTCTTCAGCATATGTCTTAAGTATAAACTCAAAACCCCGATTTGTCCATGATGTAGTAGAGATCGTTGGCACTTTCTTCAGGAATACCGAAACTATAGCATGAAGTGACTCCCGGGGATCCCCCATACTCGAAGTCATAGTCAAATATCTCCACAACCTTTTCCACAGGAGACCATCTTCCAATGTCCAGGCTGGTTCGCGCAGACATGTCCTCCGTTTTCTTGTCTTCAATTCTCTTGTAGATCTCGGATACGGTCATTTGAGCAGCTTCTAATTTGGTCCATGCGTTTTCTCCTTCTGTACCTGTGAGGCCACGGAAGTTTCTGATTAGAACACTGTCATAATCTGTCTTTTTTCCTGACACTTTGTACTTCTGGACAACATCCCATAAACGGGTGCCTTCTTTTCCTATCACCCTGTTCGCCCCTTCCTCAACAGGCTTGCCGCCAAATTTTACAGATTTGACCCTCCCACCAATTCTATTCGAACCTTCCAGCATCCATTGATGCTTCTTTCACCCAGCGTCTTTGCTGCTGCCAGGCCTGATGCCCCTGTTCCAACTATCAGTACCTGACTATGCCCTGTTCCACCGACAAAAAAAGAGAACCAATGATTTCAATGTAGCTATCGTTGAGGTGTTTATAGCTTCCAATCTGCTTCTGTTTTCAAAAAAGAATTCACTACAATAACAGGGAACGCAAATTTCAACATCTACCGCCAAAAAAATCGGCTCTTATGCCCGCATGAAAGCATGGTGTCCTTTGAAGGGTGTGACCCTAACAGGCGGCAAAGATTTGGGTCGGCTAGCCAACACCAGGGATGGTATGTGTGCCAATGCCATTGCAGCATGTTTACAGACGAATCAAGATTTCACCTCAGTTTCAGTGATGGCAGAAAAAGCAAAAATGCCTGAACAAAAATTCTTGACCTAGATCGGTATGGGTATGGTTGTGTCATGGTATGGGGTGGTATCACACATAACAGGCGAACTGATGTATTCATGGTGAATTGACATTTGACTGGCCAGTGATATGTTTACGACATGTTGCATTCTGTCATTGTTCCATTCGCTCGAATCATCAGCAGAGATTTTGAACTGCAAGATGACAATGCCAGACCATGTCGTGCCCAGGTCGTCACTGATTATATCTGACGAGAAGGCATACCGACATCGGACGAGCCTGCTGAGTCCCTAGACATGTCCCCAACAGATCATCCGTGGGATGTTCTCGGGTGGAGCACGCCAGAGACCCAGCGTACGCCAAAGGGGCAAAGCTTGGGGTAGTTCTTCAGGCGGAAGGGCGGGCAATACCAAGGGCAACCTTACACAAGTTAATATACTGTATGCCATTACGTTGTCGTGCATGATTCACCTTACATGGTGGACACACCAGAAATTGAGTCCGAAATTTGGCTCTACTATCGAGTCCATTTATAGTCCAATAAATATTGCGTTACGGCTACAATCCAGATGCACTGGGTGAAAATTCTCTTCGGTTACCTTGATCGGATCATCTTGACTGGGCGCTGCCATTTTGTTTGAAGCAAATGCAAGCAGCATGAGAGGTGGAATCTGATTGGTTAGTAGGGAAACATAGAAGTGACATAACTCATAATAGCCATGCTACGATCCAGCCTCGAAATTCCAGGTCAGTTCGGCAAGATTGTAACTTGCCTCGGGGAGATGGCTGTCCATTATCACAGACACTTTGGCAGCTAGTTGGGTTCCTAAGCTTCTGACATCTGATCGAAAACGCACCAGGCAGAACATGTCTCATGATAATCTGTTTGAAGCTGGCCAGAAAGGTTCTTGCAACGACATGTGACTATGGTTGAAACCTGAGTTCACTAAGGTCCGCCTTAATGCCAAACAACACTCAAGTTGAGAAGTGGGAAGTTCAGAAATGGTGTGCTCTTCCGCCAGATACAATCCACGAGTCTGACTTTGAACTCCCTTAAGCACCAACCGAATTCTCCATCTTTTCCCAACATGAAGAACGCTCAAGCCGAAACCTATTCCTGATCGAAAAATGAAGTTATAATTAATTTTATTTGGAACCTGCAGATTCACTGGGAAATATTGTGACAGCTGTGGCCTAGAAACAGTGGCTCGTGTATGATTATAAGTGTGCGTGCTCTGAAATGAATCTCATCAAGTTCGATAAGTTGCTATGATCAAGTGTGCTTTGAATTCAGTGATGTCGGGACATTGTTTTCGCTTTTTGAACGGAGCTAGAGAATATTGGACTGTTTTCTGATAACTTTTAAATCCTCTCCTGCCAAATCCTTTCGGTGGTGGTTGACTGAGATGGCAATGAATAACAATCACGAAAAGGTTTTTAAACAACATTGTCATGAATAAAGTTTCTTCAAACATTTTTATAATGTTATTTTTTACTTTCATTGTCGGTTGTTTCAATGAGTAAATAGCCTGTTCCGATTCTGGTCGCCATAGAATGTCCCCTACAGTTTCATAAACAGTTCATTTGTATGGAAACTATATGCATTCGTTAAATATTTTAATGTCATCAATGTAGAAGTCAGGATCGCGGCATTGAACGCTTAAAACATCCAATATCAAAGTACCGTATTTCCTCTGTTAGACGCAAGGCCGTCTATTAGTTTCGCTAGAACCGTTGACACGGCGTGTGTTAGAGACCTGCTTTGTATATAAGACCCAGCGAGTAATATAGGAAATATAGATACGTTTAACAGTTCATGTGGGGGTCATCCAATAGGCAACATTTGTTTATGAATCGATATGTAGGCTATCGGTGTATTCATACACACGTTTTTGTGTGAAAAGGCTTAATATATTTGAAAGGGGTTTCCGAAGCGAAACCTGTTTTTAACCAATTATAATCAAGAATTCATCAATGTCATGGTAGAATACAAGTGGACTGATATAGAATATACAAGTCATTTGTCTCCATTATTTGATTTCATTCACACAGAAAAGGAACGCCAAGGAACTTCGAGTTTTAGTGACTGTTCTCGAAAATGTCCAAAAAGTGGAACCCAGGTGATTCCTCTATTGCTCTCATTCATCCTGATATTTGAATGGTTAAGTGTAACACACAGTGTTGAAACGTAATACATACTTACGTTAATTGTAACAGCTTATTCTTTCTCGTCTTGGTTCCGACTCCAAACAACTTCGAATTCCAGTGTTTATTCGACTTAAACATTTCTTTTTTCGACTTCCATTATGCTACAAAAAGAGTGAAACCAAAATGTTTCACTCACCTCTCTCCCACTGAGATCAGTATCAAATACAAAAATACAGTGTTTATAGGAAATGTCAGAGATAATAGTATATTCACTCAGCGGCGAGTTTCCGAGAAGAGCTGGACAGGGAATTAGGGGATGATGAGTGACCTCTACAGGAAAACTGGTCTTGAGGTGATGAAAAATGTGAGAGATACGCAAACACGATCTTGTCCCTGTATATATACAGCCAAACAAGCTACTGGAACTTTCTGTACAGTGCCTTCACCAGTCTAACGGTACTTGAACATTAAAGAAGTTTCCATAACCTGCTATCACCGTCCGCGGTATACCGGACCGGAAGTTCACACACCACACTAGCATCTAAATATAGTAATTTTCTGACGACTAATCACTGTCCAAAGATAATGAAATGAACGTCTGACGAATCTAAACAGAAACAATGCAACACAGCTACAATCACTGTTAAACAATAAAATACGCTGTCAGATAACAACTATACACGGTCAGCTGCAAAGAATATGATAACTAATGTTGTAAATCACAAATAACAATTACATTTCAACGCAGTATCAAATGTTACTGCATTGTCAATTCAACACCAGCACACTTCAAATAATTCAAAACGAGTTATTTGCTTCTAGGAAATCTAAGCATAATAAAGAACGTGACTAGTTACTTTTCTCTTTTAGTATATATACATATATAAATGACGAGGGGAGTTGGTTATCGTTCGATATAACACTGAAGGAAGAATAAACCACGGCATTGTCGGTCAAGCCCATTGTATGAACAAAGGGGTAAGTTTGGTATTTCCTTAATATTCTCACAACTCTCATGGCCATGATCTGAACCATTTTCCCCATCACAGATTACTATATCTCGCCCACTTTGGGATGCAATTGTTCGGCAAAAGTGTTTATCTGCGCTGCCCAGCTACATCTTAGGGCAAAAATTTACTACCCTCTCAGAAATGGCGTGGCCAATTTACGACGTCATTGAGTTTCGAGCGTATGTTCCGATCTCCAGAGATGACGTCTTTATCGTGAAATTAACCTCGCCTCATTCCGAGTCTTTGCTATTTATATATTATATATTATATATATTGCAACAGAATTTGCAAAGACAACCAGTGATCCAATCACAAGGTGTTGGCGTTTGAAGCATATGACGTAAACTGCTACATACTTCATACGGAACATAAGAATTAATTACGAACGGATTACGATACAGCCACGAAATTGCAATTCGGGGACCCTTCCACCAAAGTTTTTGACAAACCAAAACTTTCTCGCCGATTCGACGAACTCCCGCGAACTGTACGACTGTTTGGGAATCAGCCACTTTTTCACCTTTTCGCAAACACCTGGCATCATCATTACTGGACGCTTATAGTCAGTTAATGCCCTTGCCTCGGGAAGATGCTGGCTAGTCGAACACATCAAGCACTGTATTAGGATGGGGAACCAGAAATGGGCTTCACATAGTGTACCCATGTCGGGAATCGAACCATTACAGATGAACAGATTAAAATAAAAAATGCATCAGGGTTTTTGTGATCCTGGCATAGTCAGGCTGGTTCGGCTCATCATTAGGTCAGGGCCCTTGCCCCCTCTACACGCAGCCCAGACAGCGAATGGGATTTCTCCCAGGAAGCGCTACTTAGTCAAACCCACCCAGAACTTTTCGGAGAATGTGAAGACACCCCGACACTGCAGCCTTCAGCATTACCCAGATTTTCAGAAGGAATGTATTCCTGGCAGGTACACTCCTTACGTCAGTCAAGAGATTGGGATGTACCAAACCTAAGGCACAGAGAACTGAGGGGAATCGAACAACTTCGTATTAGGGGTCCGCATAATTACCATGTTTTTCCTGAATCTTGTGAATCACTTTAGTGTCAAAAGGGACAGAGACTTTGAAAGTATGGATGATTTCTTTGGATTTATTTAAAAGGACAAGATCAGGATTGTTGACTCGAATACGCCCGAGACTGTCTATTGGCCTATTCAAAAGAATTATACAATTATCATTTTCCATTTTCTTCATATTCTGGGTCGTACCATGGATGGACCTCTGTGTCAAAACCACAATCTTGGCGAAGACGATAATACAAAGGATCGAGCCACTCCATCATGTGGCTTAAGATACTGTGTTTGTGCCAAAGCTGTCTGTCAAAACCACAAGCCTGGCGAAGACGGTAATAGAATTATCGATCAATGCCCACATTTCGCTTAAGAAACTGTGTTAGTGCAAAAGCGGGGACATCCATTGACTAATTATTACGTAATCTACATTTCATGTTTACTTTTTGATGCAAAAATACACATTGACAGTTTCGAGTGGGAAGTGACTGGTCCTGAGTGAGTGAGTGAGTGAGTTGGGTTTAACGCCGCTTTTAACATTATTCCAGTTATATCACGGCGTGTCAGCTTAATGTGGGAGGAAAGCCCGAAGTGATGTAGGTCTCGGACGTTTACAACTTCGGTGAAACCCACGAGCACGGGTATGGTGCTGACAAACCTAGAAACATAACCGGGATTCGAACCCACAATCATAGGTTTCTGGCGTGCCCAAGGGACGCAACTCTGCACAGCGAATCGCGGCGCCTTAGACGACTGGGCCACCCGTGACCCCGACTGGTCCTGAGAATCTTTCAGGCCAGCCGACTTCGTCCAAGCAAAGGGCTCTGTGGGGCAGCTCTTCTTCTTAACAATTTAACGATGTGACTTGTTAGAACCATGCCGAACAAGAGTGTCTTTACCTGAAGTGCCTGATGCGTGCCATAACTCCAGTGTGTGGTTTTAAGGCAGAAGCAAGTATGTTAAATACAAAGTCATCGTTCCGTGACCCGACTTGGTTCGAAAAGGGTTGATACGGTAGATGAAATCTTATCAGTCTTCACACTCTCTTACATCTTCATCCCCTCCCCCTAACACTTTAACAAAAAGAAAAATGTACCATGGCACATTAACACATCCAGGAGAAGACCACGTGATCACACAGTGCGCGAGGACGTAGTGAATTAAGACTCGACATTGTGTTCATTTGTGTTATAACAATATCAGTGGAGGGGTTTGTCGAATGCAATGCTCTAGTATGTTTTACCGAAATAAGTTGTTCGACAGTGGAACAGTAAACTACAATCATAGCAAACACGCTTATATAACGAAGTGACGGATATAACAAACTGTTTTTGGTCGAGTCATTTTGCTGTATATTTGTTGTATATATGCTTATAACGGACTACGGTTATAACGAACTAAAATTAGTGGTCCCTTTCAGTGGTAATTTACTGTACTTACAAACTCGGTTGTACAACACGCTGTACCGACTGTACATTCTATACGCTGTACCGACTGTGCATTTTATACGGTGTACCGACTGTGCATTTTATACGGTGTACCGACCGTGCATTTTATACGCTGTACCGACTGTGCATTTTATACGGTGTACCGACTGTGCATTTTATACGCTGTACCGACTGTGCATTTTATACGATGTACCGGCTGTGCATTTTATACAGTTACCGACTGTGCATTTTATACGCTGTACCGGCTGTGTATTTTACACGATGTACCGACTGTGCATTTTATACGGTGTACCGACTGTGCATTTTATACGGTGTACCGACTGTGCATTTTATACGGTTACCGACTGTGCATTTTATACGGTGTACCGACCGTGCATTTTATACGCTGTACCGGCTGTGTATTTTACACGATGTACCGACTGTGCATTTTATACGGTGTACCGACTGTGCATTTTATACGGTGTACCGACTGTGCATTTTATACGGTTACCGACTGTGCATTTTATACGCTGTACCGACCGTGCATTTTATACGCTGTACCGGCTGTGTATTTTACACGATGTACCGACTGTGCATTTTATACGGTGTACCGACTGTGCATTTTATACGGTGTACCGACTGTGCATTTTATACGGTTACCGACTGTGCATTTTATACGGTGTACCGACCGTGCATTTTATACGCTGTACCGGCTGTGTATTTTACACGATGTACCGACTGTGCATTTTATACGGTGTACCGACTGTGCATTTTATACGGTGTACCGACTGTGCATTTTATACAGTTACCGACCGTGCATTTTATACGGTGTACCGACTGTGCATTTTATACGCTGTACCGACTGTACATTTTATACGCTGTACCGGCTGTGCATTTTATACGGTGTACCGGCTTTGCATTTTATAAGGTTACCGATTGTGCATTTTATACGGTGTACCGACTGTGCATTTTATACGGTGTACCGACTGTGCATTTTATACGGTGTACCGACCGTACATTTTATACGGTTACCAACTGTGCATTTTATACGATGACTGGCTGTGCATGTTAATATGAATTAAAACTTACTATCTATGTTTGTAATCATGTCAAGCGTAGTAAAAACACGGGTCAGTTTGATCCCCTCAAAAGGGAAGACTTTTATGGAGAAACAAAATTTCAGTCTTCTTTGCAAATGCATGGTATTAACTTCATATATTTTTTTTAATTTGAAGTTTACACAATATACGGCTTTTCCATTGGACGAGAGCTCCGACGTTCATACAATTTGGCCCTCACTCAATCAATCAATCTTTATTCATGGTACTTATGAGGCCAAAGGCCTATAGTACATTGTCTGGGGCGTGTTACAAATTCATACATTTTCTTAGTTTCATGGCATGATAAATGAACATTGATAAATTTCTAATAGTTTCTGTACAATCACTAGTCATTAATTTACAAAATTTGTTACCGTTTGGGTTGCGAGAGAAATAGTTATTTAGATATTTTGCTCTTAAATCTTTATACACTTGACATACACATAAAAAGTGATATTCATCTTCAATACAATCAGTATCCTACAAAGTCTATGTTCTCTTGCAATACCTTCATATCTGCCTGTTTCAATAAATAGATCATGTGAGCCACAACGAAATCGAGGAAGAGCTGTTCTAAACTTATGTAAATTTACACTTAGTAGATAAGGTTCTAGTATAATAGTAGTCTTAAATGTAGTGTAGTAATTTGCTTTTCTAGAACTGCACAAAGAACCATGCCATTTTTGGATGTACATATCTTTTAAAGTCTGTGTCAAACGGGAGAAGAAACGTTGTGGCATATCTACATGTTGCTGTAACCAAATACAACCATATCCACATTCGTATAACATGTTTTTAACTTTTGATGCCCAATTTTGTTTCCCATAGCTGTCGTATAGTAGCATCATATAATAACATTTTCTCGGGTATCTTGAAGATGGCATATTTAATAGCTTGACCCAGTATTTAATAACCTTTAAATAACTATTGATATACATGGGAAACCGTCTGCACTCACCATACACCCTTGCGTTTTCTGTGCTAGATTTTACCCCCAAGAACCTTTTATATGCATATAAATGTATGTTCTCAATAACATCCAAATGTTCTAGGCCCCAAATTTCTGATCCATACAATAGAATCGGGCTTATTTATGTATCAAATATTTTAAAATAAACATCATATGTATGAAGGTTCATACTCCAATGAACTCTCACAAAGTGAAAGTCAATTCTTAAGTGAATGAGTGTGAATGAAAAGCATGAACGTCACTGACGTCAGTCGTTATTAAATGGAAACCTATAAACCATAACCGATCGGGAGAGACATTTTATCGTGATATTTGTGGGTCTTGCTAATTATTTAAAAAAACTGAGACGGGGGAAGAGGGCCTGAATTCATTGATGAGCGCGTAAATAAGAAATTCACAGACCCAAATTTGCTTGTGTTTTCAAAGACTATGTTCAAAACGGAGTCACGAAAGTTACGTATGCAGAAAGAGCAATTCGTATATTAAGGTGATATTTAACTACAGAACTCTTGGGCACCGGGGTCCAGCTGACATAAGAAATCAGCTCCAAACCTGGTCTCACTTTTGAACCCGCACTGACCAGCGTTTCTACCCCATATTGTCGTTTTTCAAGATTGCTTGAGTTTTTAAAAAAAAATGTACACAATAACCAGATGACAATATAAAATATACTGAACCGCAAAAGAAACGTCACCCCAAGTAACATTGTATGAAAAGTTGACATTTAAATATCTGGATAATTTTTGTCAAAGTTTCTAAAAGTGAACATTACCTTGTCCGGAAAAATTAAAATTTGATGATAAAAAAACAAAGCAGGTGACAATAAAACCGATCGCCCAAACGCATCACGGCAACGGCCATGGTAACCCGATGCACGTGAGTTCCGTGCAAATTGAAATGCACATGCGTTCCCCCATTTCTTGCCCTATAAAAATCCACCCAGATCGGCTAACATTCATTCGTTATTAAATTGCCACATGCCGAGATTGACAAGAAATCAGCGACACAAAGACCTTGGACGATTACAAGCTTGACAAACCGCCTGGCAAGTGGCCAATGCATTTGCATTTCAAGTCCACGTAAGGACCATATACAGGCTCCAGCAACGGTACCAGACCACCAACATTACAGATGACCGACCATGTAGTGGAAGACAAAGGGTCGCCACTCAACGTCAGGATCGTCGGATTGTACGACTGCATCTTCAAGATCGCTTTGTCACGGATGCGGAAAGTGATCGACAGACCAAGGGGACACACCAGCGACACATTAGTTCGGACACCGTGCGTCGACGATTGACGAGCAGACACCTCCACTGCCACAGGCCACACCTCAGTGGGCAACACAGCACCAGCATTGGCACCACCAGCAGTGAGGAAGAGTCCTCTTTTCAGACGAGAGCCGTTACTGTATCTCAACAGCAGATGGCAGAGAGAGAGAGAGAGCGTTATTCGGATGCTTGTGTTGTTGAGAGAGACTCGTGGGGTGGTCCGAACATCATGGTGTGGGCTGGAATTGGTCTTGCACAGGGGGCTGGCCCCGGGTCTTCCAGAACATCGGTCCCGGGAGAGGCAAAGGTGTCACAGCAGCTCGGTACATTGATCAAGTCTTGAAACCACACGCCATACCTCACTGGCACGTCGCCGCAACTACGAGTTTCAGCATGATAACGCCCGTGCCCACACTGCGAGAGCAACAGCAGAATTACATCAGAACCATGCAGTGGTCTGCCCTCAGTCCCGATTTAAATCCCATTGAGAACCTGTGGGACGAGATTAAAAGACGGCTGAATGACGTCCGACCAAGGCCGACAACTGCAGCTGAACTGCGCCAGGCGTTCCTCAGATGTTGTTGAATCAAGTGCCTATGGCCTTCATCATACGCCTCATCCATTCCATGTATCGACGTTGCACGGCAATCATCAATGCACAGGGCGGACACATTAGATACTGACTTGTGATGCTATTTTCTCAGAGACTAGTGTTGTGTTTCACTTTAAGAACATTTGACACTTAAATTTCAACCTTGATCAAGTTTCATCTTTTAAATATGTCTCAAAGTATGTTTACAGTGTTTGGACAAATAAGGTTTCTCATATATATCCATGTGACGTTTCTTTTGCGTTTCAGTATATAACGTGTATGAAATTAATCTGCTTGCATGTGTTCATGATATCATTCTGAAGAGAGATATCAGCAAAAGACGATGGCGAGATACGCTGTCACTCATAAATGAGACATCTCATCCTACAAAACGATTACGAAAAAAAATTGGCGACATTGGAGCGATGTGCTCGCGCTCAAATCAAAGTACCTAGGGCTATTGTCAAAGGTCGTATACCTGTAAATCGCACCGATAATGGAAGGTACTTGCAGCTGAATCCCGACAACTCAGATTATACGTCGCCTCATCCACCCTGACCGCCCGGAAAACGGTCTCGAACGCTGTGTCATTCGCCATACACAATGTTTGTTTGTTTGTTGTTTAACGCCACACTCAACCTTATTCCAGCTATGTGACGGCGGTCTGTAAATAATCGAGTCTGAACCAGACAATCAAGTGATGGATGTCATGAGCATCGATCCACGCAATTGGAATAGGATGACCTGCATCAACTAAGTCAACGAGCCTGATCACCCGATCCCTTTAGTCGCCTCTTACGACAAGCATAGTCGCCTTTTCCGGCAAGCATGGGTTGCTGAAGACCTATTCTACCCCGAATCTTCACGGTTCCATACACAATGAGTTTCATATCTATATAAACATGTGCCCCAGGTGAAGGTTGAAGCTAAAAAAAACCTCATTCGTCAAAATCGGCGACAGAGACCACTCGCACCACAAGCAGCTTAGAATTCAATATCCAGGCGTTTACGCCCGACTGCATGCATCAAGTATCACGACTGTGTGTATCATGTATCACGACTGTGTGTATCATGTATCACGACTGTGTGTATCATGTATCACGACTGCATGCATCAAGTATCACGACTGTGTGTATCATGTATCACGACTGTGTGTATCATGTATCACGACTGTGTGTATCATGTATCACGACTGTGTGTATCATGTATCACGACTGCATGTTGTTACGTGTCGATTCCCAAATTGAAACAATATGTTAACCCAGAAATCTTTACATAAAAGAATTTAGTGTGAAACCAGCAACCAAGAAATGGTATACAATCAACAATTGTATCCCCAAATTAACTAGGTTTACAAATTAAGGCAGCATTGTTGTGATTCAAATGACTGTCAGGCCTCGATTTTGGGAATTAGCTATTGGGAGCTAGCCTTGAAACAAGAGAGAAGAGAGCTGTGACGTTTTATTCAAGCAAGTGTCCATGTATCATTCAAGTGACATCACTTAGTATACAATAGTGACATACAATGATAATAATATCCTAACACAGTTTCAATCTAAATGTGGGAACAAAATCCATGTATGTTATATTGGAGTATGTAAGGTATAATTATACAGCGGGTGCAGTATGTACTAGAGTAATAACGGTAATGCCAAATAACATTTCTTAACTGCTAAATTGAGTAATCGTACCATTTAAACAGAGAATGTACGGTATAATCTACATGACAATTCTGTGTGTGTATCTCGCGCCAATGGGTAACTACGGTAAATCATTTATGAATATTAACATTAAATCAAAATAAATAATTAGAGCATATACGGTAGATGAGGAACATGGCATTTTCTTATGAAACATTAATATTTGTAGTTTCAGTAATAATTATCACAGCATAATAATTTCGCCAAATACGGAAAGTAAATACTTGTTCCAAATAAAGATACGAATGTACGCGATAGAAGTTATAGCTCGGTTTTAGTTAGTGTAATTATTAGATTTAGTAGTGATTATTTTGGTGACTACGGTAATGAATCGCGGCGGCTATGTTGCTATTGACTACGCGCATTTCCTAAATATATACGGAGCTAGACGATAACAGCTAATGGGATGAATACGGTAATGTATACTTAAACGGTGTGCGATTGAATTTACGTTGTTGTGGAGTATAAAGGATGACTACAACAGTATTTAAATGACTACGGTAATGTAATTGTCGCAAGTACGTGTTGTAGCGTATGCAACTATATGAGGGACGGGACTCTTCACAATATATTAAAATTCTTACTTCATGAGGATAAAACCTAAGAAATATGGAATGCGTACGTTGTGATAGCCTATTCTGTAAACGCGCACGGAAGGTAAGGCAGCTCATATAACTTTTGAACGTGGGACTGTCGGAAAAATATGGAATAAGCGACCTACGTATAAACGAAATCTTGCTTGAAACAGTTGTGTTAACTCTAGGAACCGTTTTGTGACTAGTGAGTGAGTGAGTTTGGTTTTACGCCGCTTTTAGCAATATTCCAGCAATATCACGGCGGGGGACACCAGAAATGGGCTTCACACATTGTACCAATGTCGGGAATCGAACCCGGGTCTTCGGCGAGACGAGCGAACGCTTTAACCACTAGGCTACCCGACCTCCCCGTTTTGTGACTAAGCTACATGTACGTTACTGCACGGAAATATAGACTGTATATGGATCTGGCATGTTGAACAGATAATGATAGACGCAGAAGGCGACTATAATCATGGATGTGAGTGAGTGAGTGAGGTTTTACGCCGCTTTTAGCAATATTCCAACAATATCACGGCGGGGGACACCAGAAATGGGCTTCACACATTGTACCAATGTCGGGAATCGAACCCGGGTCTTCGGCGAGACGAGCGAACGCTTTAACCACTAGGCTACCCGACCGCCCCTAATCATGGATGTAGAAATATAGGAGAGAAATATTGGTTTCGCATATTAATGACACATAAACTGGAGGAGCCCACGAAGCATTACACTTCAATCATCACTGGATACCGCCTGTGTATTAAACGGTAAATACAATATAATGAGCAGTCATTTAGATTGGTTGGTTGGTTGGTTGGTTGGTTTACGCCGCACTCAGCAATATTACAGCTATATGACGGCGGTCTGTAAAATAATCGAGTCTGGACCAGAAAAATCCAGTGATTGATATCATGAGCATCGATTCACGCAATTGGGATTGATGACCTGCATCAACCAAGTCAGCGAGCCTGACCACCCGATCCCGTTAGTCGCCTTTTATGGCAAGCATGGGTTGCTGAAGACCTATTCTACCCTGGATCTTCACGGGTTCAGTCATTTAGAACTTGTACATATTAGATTGAGCGTTTCAATACGACAGTACTGATTCAACTTAACTCTAACGTTTTCTAGATAATAATAACAATGAAATAAGAAGTTTAGTTATAAAATAGGAATATTTAAATATTTCTTACCTTGAAACAAGAGAGAAGAGAGCTGTGAGGTCCTTAGGGTTTATTCAAGCAAGTGTGCCGAGGACCAACACCCAAGGAGTTATATACCCCCACAGCTCTACTGGTATCACCCTAATAATTACTTTGATGTGATAATTTCTGGCTAAGGTATCTGCCCTAGGCTGTCAAAGTTGACTGTATAGAACAGTATCAGTATTGCTTAACAAGTGTTGATTTTAATTGCAGTTTTAGATGATGGTCAAAACCTGGGCCAGCTGGTAACAAAACATTATCAAGAGAATAAGCTTCCGACCACCAGGGTGAAAAGTGATCTTCACGTGAAAGCTGGCCTTGGTGTAATGTGAGATGATTTGTGAAATGAGACAGGGACGCGCCCGCTTAACTCATATAGCCTAACCATCTTCTAGCACTTTCCACACAGTGCTAGACCAGTCAAGTGCCACTAAAACATCACAAAATATTCCACATGTTTCTATAACGCTTGACATCCATCCATGCTTTTCCGGAAGTTTACAGATGATTCGAGCATCTAAATATACTAACTTCCTCAACACTGTTTAATTTGAATAGTACTACATTCCTGACATCTAGTCATTGTCCAGATACAATGCAATGAACTTCCACTGAATCTCAACAGAAACATTGTAATAAGTTACAATCATTGTTTAACAATAGATACACTGCTATACAACGCTCTCACCCTTCGGGGAAAGAAAGTTTTAACTTACTGAGTACTTTCTTTGCTGATGAAAGTACAGAAACTGCTAATTACAGTAAATAAAAGTAAACAAAACACATGATAATTATGCGAAATGTTTACAAAAATGCAAATTATGTGTGCAGGCAGAACTGATCACATTCAACCAACTCGAGAATATGCATCAACAATAACATTGTCTTACATTTGATATGCTTGATGTTTTATCGAATTCTTGCAAAGACCAGCTCCAGTGCATAAGGCGATGATTATTGTTCTTCATATTATGACGAGGAAACAAAGTGGTCCTCAAATGTACTTCCAATTGTTGCAACGCTTACAACGGAGCAAAAGTTTCTTTTTCAATGGTGGAATAATTTCTCAGTCTGATGTTTGTCAAATTTGCGTGAATAATAACAAACAGAATGATAAACTCCTGATGCATCTTCCTGTAACAGGACAGCTCCAGCACCAGTATCACTAGCATCTAATGCCAGTTTGAAACTTTCTAATCATATTGACATAGTGCTTTAACTCCATAGTGAATACTGTATCGCGCATGTTAGATCGATTCACGTAGAATATTCAGAGTAATTGCTGTTTTCGTGAACAATGTCGCTTACTTATCCATGGCTAGGGTTTTTTACACGCCCAAGAAATCGATCAGCTGTGAAGACTAATCATTAACACCATATCTTTGATATGTTTAGTCCGGGTCTGAATGCAGTTTCTGTATGATTGGAGTTATCGAGCGAACCATCCCACGCGAACAACCTTTGTCCTTGCCACTAGAGAGGACGTGACTTTATGGTTGTGTGTTGACATGCGAGACACAATGCATCATACGATATTGTATGATCCACCGCCTACATTGCGACCCGCAGGAAAGACCTTTCAGAGAAGAGAATGCATGTCTTGTAGCGGGGATTGAAAATTGTCTCTAACAAAAATCCCTAACTGTTCATTCCTTTAAAAAAAATGGTTGTAACGTTACGATTTAATGACGTCGCATATTTAAGGACTAGTTTGTTAAAACTTAGCTCGTTACGCCGAAAACCAGGGTGGACAACTCACGCACGCACTCACGCACGCACTCACGCACGCATTCACTTACTATGGTCCCCTACTCTGAACTGATAAACCTTGGTGAACTTAAACACATCCTGAAAATCCTACAGCAGTATTTCGTTTTTGTGCGTGATGCAGTTAGTCTTGATGCTATGGTTGAGTTTTAGAAGTGTGCAAGGGTCCCACTGGTGTCTAAGCTATGGAAGCTTATTAGTGCCACATTCTTTAAAAATGTCATCTGCCTAGATAATACTTGTATCTACGTAGATGATACTCACATCTACGTTATCATACTTACATCTACGCAGATCATACTTTTATCCACGTAGATCAGACTTACATCTACATAGATCATTCTTACATCCACGTAGATGATACTCACATCTACGTTATCATACTTACATCTACGTAGATCATACTTACATCCACGTAGATGATACTCACATATACATAGATCATACTTACATCCACGTAGATGATACTCACATATACATAGATCATACTTACATACACGTAGATGATACTCATATATACATAGATCATACTTACATCCACGTAGATGATACTCACATCTACGTTATCATACTTACATCTACGTAGATCATACTTACATCGACGTAGATGATACTCATATATACATAGATCATACTTACATCCACGTAGATGATACTCACATAGACATAGATCATACTTTCATACACGTAGATGATACTCATATATACATAGATCATACTTACATTCACGTAGATGATACTCACATATACATAGATCATACTTACATCCACGTAGATGATACTCATATATACATAGATCATACTTACATCCATGTAGATGATACATCTACGTTATCATACTTACATCCACGTAGATCATACTTACATCCACGTAGATCATACTAACATCTACATAGATTATACTTACATCCACGCAGATGATACTCACATCTACTTTATCATACTTACATCCACGTAGATCATACTTACAACCACGTAGATCATACTAACATCTACGTAATGTACGTAATTTCACTGATGGTTTGCCCGTGGAGGCGTGATCGATGTACAGGTGCACATGTATGTTAACACAGTTTTACCCTTCTTTGTAAGGGGATGGTCACCTGGTATTCGGTGGTGTGTATGTGTGTGTGCGCACGTGCGTGCGTGCGTGCGTGTGTGTATATATGTGTGTGTGTGTGTGTGTGTGTGTGTGTGTGTGTGTGTGTGTGTGTGTGTGTGTGTGTGTGTGTGTGTGTGTGTGTGTGTGTGTGTGTGTGTGTGTGTACGTGTGTGTGTGTGTACGTGTACGTGTGTGTGTGTACGTGTGTGTGTGTGTGTGTACGTGTGTGTCTGTTATCTGTTCCCGTATGTGCTGGAAAATACAAATTGACCTAATGGATTTAAGAGTTAATAAGTTTAACGTCAATTTTATTTTGCGTTTATGGAGGTAAAATCGTGTGAGCGAAATCGGTTACATGTGTTGTGCTTTAAACGCAAAAACACATTCAAGTCATTCTTATGATTAATTGACAGAGAGTCAGAGAAACAAATCTACTCAAGAATAAATGCTATAGTATTTTTTAAAAATATCCTGCAAACCAAGGTAGTTAGATTAAATGATGACAATAATAATTTCACATCCTGTTATTTTAATCACTTCACGCACAAAATACGGAAGGCAACGATAAGAATGGACAGTATTTCCAAAATATTGCTCGCAAAGAAAGTGAACGTGTAATCTGAGAACCATATTATGTCCAAAGTTTTATTTTGCCTCCAAATTTGTATAAATTACGCAGGTCATTAAATAAAAAAAGCAAACAGGTGACTCCAAACATACAGCAGAGATGTGTAAACATGGTCATCGTTTTCACGTATTTTCTAACGTATGGAATATGTTCGTTCATAGGTAATTGGAAGGATACCATAAAAACAAGACTTCGCATTTTAACAGTTTGGTAATATAACTGTATTATATGCCAACATTTGCTCGTTAGTGCACACGTCGGTGGCGTAATTAGTACCATACGGCGAGGAGTAGTCCTGCACCATGACCGTGGAATATATTTATTTTATGAAAAAATAATAATCTACAAATGCATACAAAAGCAAGTCTAGCCAGCTCAAGCTAGCTCTATTCCACAGTCTAGGCGAGGAGATCCACTTTGCTGTGCGGTAACCATTGCCACAGACCAATGAAGTTTCCTGTGTCCGCTGAGTATTTGTTTACCCAGACTTCATCGACGCTCTGCGTTGAATTGCTATCAGGAGAATGGTGTGTAGGGACTACCATGTAAGGGTGGTGAATATGACGTGAAACTTTTAAAATGCATAACGTGTGGGTACACTCCCACACACGTCCATGTGAATGGGGTTAAATACATAGTCATACACACTCTTCTAGAATCGAATAAATCGCCGTGAACGAAACGATAATATCCAAGCTTTTTCAAAGTTTGGGTGATGTTCAGAAGTAATATATATGTAAAAGTCAGGGTTTGTTTTACTTTCTGGCAACATGTACACACCTTAAACCCACACATGCATGATGGTATCCGGGGAACATATTACAACCGGTAGATTTTGACAGTAGATGCTATGACCGCCAACGGTCTTGAAGGACGATAGGTGTTAGATGGGGAATTTAAAGTTAGCGTTTCTGGATCAGTTGTGTTCAATACCGCCACGATTTGTCAAACATTTATTCACTCGACGAGACATACTGCGTATGAGTCTCCCAGTGGCGATTAGTGGGAGTCTGTCCCACTCCTCTTG
Source organism: Haliotis rufescens (assembly GCF_023055435.1). Taxonomy (NCBI): domain Eukaryota; kingdom Metazoa; phylum Mollusca; class Gastropoda; order Lepetellida; family Haliotidae; genus Haliotis; species Haliotis rufescens. Next base: position 55,853,028 of record NW_025964223.1, read on the forward strand.
CAGAACCTAGCCAAGTTCAACCAACGAGGTCGGCGGCCTGTGACGTTGATGCACACGTCTCCACGTCTTCTTACCATGTCCCAGACGTGTCCAATGGAGAAAAGGTCAAGGCTCATTGATGGCCATGACTTTGTATAGATGTTGTGCTGCTGGAGGTAGGACGGTTCGTGCACGGTGAGCAATGGCGTTGTCGCCCTGAAAGACAAAACGTCGACCCTTACGCCTTGCCTACAGGACAGCAAAGGGCATCATGTCCAGTGACCCTTCCTTGCACAATATGGAGAGGGGTTCGGTTTGAAAGTGATTCACCTCACATCATAACCGATCCACCGCCAAATCTGTCCTGAGGTCTCAGGTTGACATCGGCTTGACGTTCATGTCGACGTCGCCCGACACGACCACGCCTATCAAGGAACTGCAAAAGTGAATCGGGACTCATTTGAAAACATGATACGTGACCAGCGACGATTACCCCACTGCTGGACGGTACAGAAATGAGTATCAACCAAGCGAAGTGCCATATCAAATCGGCCCAGACTCGGATAGGAGAACAGTTTCTGAATGACCACTGCATCGAGTTTGCGTGCAGTGTGTTGCGAAGTTCTTCGCTTGGATGAAATCGGCTGGCCTGAAAAGTGAAACAGAAGGCTTTCTGTTTGCTGCTCAGGACCAGTCATTTCCCCCTCGAAACCGTCAATGTGTGATTTTGCATCAAAATGTAAAAATGAATGAGATTATATAATGAATTCAATGAGACTGTCCAACACATTATCAGTGGAATGTCCAGCTTTGGCACAAACACAGCATCTTAAGCGACATGATGGAGTGGCTCAATGATTTTATTACCGTCTTCGCCATGTTTGTGGTTTTGACACAGATGTCCATCCATGGTACGACCCGGAATATGTAGAACGCGTCATGGAGAATGATAAATACAAAATTCTTTGGAATAGGCCCGTATACAGCCTCAGACATATCCAGGCCAACAAACCTGATCTTGTCCTTTTTAATAAATCCAATGAAATCATTTATATCATTGAATTTTCTGTCCCTTTTGACACCAATGTTATTGACAAGATTCGGGAAAAACATGGCAAATGTGCGGACCTCGCTTTCGAAATGTCACGCTTGCATCCCAAGTACCAAGTCGTCCGACTCTCCATTGTTCTCGGTGCCTTAGGTTTGGTACCTCCCAATCTGTTGACTGACATTGGGAGAGTACCCGGGTGTGCTACCAGGAATACAGCCCTTCTGACAATCTGGGTAATGCAGAAGGCTGCAGTGTTGGAGAGTCTTCACATTCTCCGAAAATTTCTGGTTGGGTTTGACTAGGCAGCGCTACCTGGGAGAAGTCCCATGCGCTGTCTGGGCGTGCGTCGTGCGGGAAAAGGGGCCATTTCCCTGAGCTGATGAGCCTAACCAGCCTGACTGTGCCAGGATCACCCAAACCCTCTTTGCTGCATTTTTTATTTTAATCTGTAAATAATAATAATAATAATAATAATAATAATCATAATAATAATAATAATAATAATAATGATGATGATGATGATTATGGTGATGATGCTTATTATTAGTATTATGATGATGATGATGATGATGATGATGATGATGATGATGATGATGATGATGATGATGATGATGCCTGAAGAGTAGAAGGTCGGTGGTTCCACCCCCGGACCGCGACATACCTGAGGACGTTAAAGATAGCCCTTGTTGTCGGCTTGGTATCTCAGTGGGCTGCATTTTAAAATCGACATTAGTCTGGACCAGTACAGGCCAAGTTCTCGCCTATACTTGTCACTTTTCCGTTTCCTCTGGACAATAATTCATTTATTGTTGTTATTTTTTATACCCTACAGCCAAGTCATACCGAGCTATACGTGTTTTGGAATTTAAGTTAGGAACAATAATTTTGTGATTGAAGAGTGTACAATACTCTAATACAGCATTGAACATACTCATACAAATTATGCATCTTCAGTAGCACGTAATATTTCTGTCTCATTTCTGATTGCATTTATAGAGACGATACCATGTGTTTCTGAAACTCTCGATATATTGCACATAATCAATATGACATGCATTTCGCTATATTTTTAATATACAGAACTAAGACTAATTTACTTTAATTAGAAATAACTTGTCTAAACCAAAGTTCTTTTCTTCCTGAGAATATCCGCAATGTACAGACACACGTGATTACGTTCATCGGTAAAATGAATGTTTCGTTGTGACGACGATAGTCTTGGGGTTTCATGGTGTGTGTTACAACGTTTGACCCGCATATAAATGTCATAATATTCATTTTTATCTCTTAATGAGCATGAACACAACACCGGAAAATATCATGAAAATAATAATCGCACATTATTTACTGATTTACTCAATCTCCAAGGCATATTACACTGCATCACGAATTAATCAACTCCAGTCAAATAAATGAGAAAATGCATAAATGATGCGATCGTTAAAATTTTCCATGCTCGTTACTCTGAATACTATAGTTAACAGTTGATGTGGCGTTTAATCCGTCAACTGCAGAACCCTGACGCTATGCATCGTTGGTGTAGGCACAGAACATGTGGGAGAACTGAAACATTTGATACAAAGTTGACAAGTGTGATCTCAAATCCTCAAACAGTATCTGTGAATCTTGAGTTAATAATTTATATTAATTGAAAGACACCCACATACAACCTTATCCTTGTGTTTGGAAAGTCCTGGATTCAATGTCATGGTCGCATTGGTTTCTTGCCACATTGCCTCAAGGTTCTGTTTGTCAGCATCTTCCCGAGGCAAGGTCGGTCGGGTAGCCTAGTGGTTAAAGCGTTCGCTCGTCATGCTGAAGACCCGGGTTCGATTCCCGACATGGGTACAACGTGTGAAGCCCATGTCTGGTGACCCCCGCCGTGATATTGCTGGAATATTGCTAAAAGCGGCGTAAAACCAAACTCACTCACTCACTCCCGAGGCAAGAGAGTTAACTGACTATAAATGTCCGGTTTCCACCCTTGCCGAATAAGGCTGGTATTATGGAGTTACATTTGGCTGGACTAACGAGTCTATGCATAGTCCAATCAAAATCGCGTAACGAAATCGAAATCCGGGTTGTAAACTGTCGTGCAGATTTTGGGCGATTGCAACATTTGCAAAGCCGATATTTTCCAAATGTTTTCATATTTTTAATCAAGGTGCTCACGTGATTTGATGCACTTCGCAGTGTAAGACCCGTTTTGTAACAATATAGATCATCAGATCGTCTTGACTGGGCGCCGCCATTTTGTTTGAAGCAAACGCAAGTGATATGAGAGGTGGAATCTGATTGGCCAGTAGGAGAGTCAAAAAAGGGACACAACTCGTAATAACCACTGAGCCCAGAAATTCCAGTCTGGTTCGGCAAGGGTGGAAACTGGACTTTCATAGTCAGTTAACTCCCTTGCCTCGGGAAGATGGTTTGTCATAAGTTGTGGTTGTGTAAGAACTTCGGGCATCAAGAACTGAAAGTGCGGTAACAACACCATTCGAATCATAGAACAAAAATATGCTTCAGGAATATTATGTTTAGTCAATAAGCATACAAAATATGTTTATTATCTTTCAAGAAATGTGTGGGGAACGCAACATTCTCCACAGCCACAACATTCTTAATATATTTCTTGGTTGTGCTTGTCACTCTTTGCCGTTTCTGTTGTTTTTTATACATGTCTCGTGTGCACTAGGGCATGCGTGAATCGGTGGAATAATACTTTAGCGTTAAGCATGTTAATGTCATGTACACTGACTCATATTACTGGTAGTGTATTAAATTAACCTTACTTAAATAGATATCATCAGTTAAACTTACAAAGATGTTTCAGAACAGGCAGGGGGAAAAGTCACATACAAACTTCATACCCACAAAATCATTCAAATGGACAGCGCGTTTTTGTGTGCTAAAAACACATTTTGGGCAGTTTATCTTCATAAATTGTCAATAATACCATGTCAGATAGCTTTGTCTTCCACGAATGACTCTTTCTTGTGGGAAGTGTGAACATGTTGAGACCAGTAGTCCATTTAGGGTCAATGGGATTCAAGCCAATGACGGGGGCGGTCGGGTAGCCTAGTGGTTAAAGCGTTCGCTCTTCACGCTGAAGACCCGGGTTCCATTCCCGACATGGGTACAATGTGCGAAGCCCATTTCTGGTGTCCCCCGCGGTGATATTGCTGGAATATTGCTAAAAGCGGCGTAAAACCATACTCACTCACTCACTCAAGCCCCTGACGTGTGGTTGAGGAAGTAGGGGGTTGGCAAGAGACAACAAGATGACAAGTCTTAACATAATCTGGCTGCCAAACAAGACCTAGTTCGTTCATAGGCCTAACGACTGCATTATTCCAACAAAGGTAAGAAAGTCATCAGCTGTGATCAGAGCATTGTGTGTTCAAAGAAGGAAATACAGAGATGTGTTCACCGAATGAACAGATTGACCAATGTTCAGTGATATAACTAATACACAACGAAGCTACATGGCCGCCTACGGTACGTGGGGATGTTCTGGCTCTTGTCCATTGTTTTGTGCTTAAATATATATGAATTTTTTTTATTTATTTTTTTATTTATTTTTTTATTTGAAATTTACACGATATACGGCCTTTCCAACGGGCGAGAGGTCGTACATTTCCCGATGAATGTAAAAACTTAAGCCACGCCCACCTAGGCGGACTACTTTTATTGCTACGGAATGTCGGGTAACCTCAATATTACAATCGAGGGAATTCCCTTTCTGCTCACGTGTATCGTCATGCATATATGACATTAAGCAAAATTCATGCATATTCATTGTCCAAACAACTCTTTGAGACAGGCCGAGAAGGAATGAAACAGCAAACGTGCAGGCTCGCTAGCCTGTTTTTTCCTGCTCATATCGGCGCCCGTGAAGATCCGGGGTAGAATAGGTCTTCAGCAACCCATGCTTGCCGTAAAAAAGGCGACTATGCTTGTCGTAAGAGGCGACTAACGGGATCGGGTGGTCAGGCTCGCTGACTTGGTTGATACATGTCATCGATCCCAATTGCGTGGATCGATGCTCATGTTGTCAATCACTGGATTGTCTGGTTCAGACTCGATCATTTACAGACCGCCGTCATATAGCTGGAATATTGCTGAGAGCGGCGTTAAACAACAAACAAACCAAACCAAACCGCTCGCCTCGGTTCCACAATTTGCATGTCTTTGGGTTTCATTTCAAACTCGCTTTTTTCCAAATGTGTCTTTCCGTTCTCGGGGAACTAATGTTGGAATCTGACGGTAACTGACCATATCATTTGAAACAGCCGCCTTCTCCCGGACATATTTGTTCCGGTACGTTACAGTCTGACTGCTGCAGTTGTCCTTGCCTCTTGCCATGATTGACAGGTCCTATGAATCTTTGTCTTTTCTCCTACTCTCCGTTGATTGGCTGCTGACTTTGTAGGCGTTGTCAAGTTATGTGCATAAATTAAACAATCACTTGATTCATGTCACGCCACAGTATATTTTCCTACACCTGGAATTTTTATCAATCTCGTCATTTTTGTCTGCTTTGATATATAAAACTGTTTTTTGATTAAACTATTGTAGATAAAACATGTTTTCGTTGTCAAATTTAATTATAAGCATTGACTGTGTATTTTTTTCGGTTCGGATTTCTACGCGGATTCATACAGTTTGCACATCGGTTTTCGATTCATACCTCAATGAACCGAAAAAAATACACTGTCAATTCTTAAATGAACGACACAATTTGACGTTCATACGTTTTTCACGAGACCGTGTTCAAGGTCTTGTAATGACGAAAACACTGAGGGACCTGGGAATTCCCCAGGACGAATAAATACAGAAGCGTTGTTTCTGATTATTTAGACTCTTTAATCTTGAACTTATGAATAATCTTGAATAATGCGCTTGGACAAACTAGATGTATAACACGTGATACATGACTAAACAGATGTGTTAGGACCTGATTCACACGAGCTGATGGGATACAAATGAATCCTGATCATAATACATATGTTTCGTCTATATATGTATCCATGTCACACACACTAAGAACATGTACACTTACATGAATATTTCCAATATTACTTGTTCGCTCATCACGCCGAAGACCCGGGTTCGATTCCCGACATGGGTACATTGTGTGAAGCCCATTTCTGGTGTCCCCCGCCGTGATATTGCTGGAATATTGCTAAAAGCGGCGTAAAACCACACTCACTCACTCACTCCAATATTACATGATTGTTACTGATCGGTAAGTTAGAGTTTATATAATAACACTTAATCATCTATATTGAATATTGGAACAATAGATAATGGTGATGTAGATGCTCTTTCTTGGGGTTGACTAAAATCTACTTCCCTATTTTGTTTTCAAAGCTATTTTTAGCAATAAAAATCGATGAATTTTTGACTGGAATAATGTCAGGTGCAATTTCTTTGACTTTAACTTGCCTTTGCGTGTGTTTGTGACGGGTACCAATGGTAGGGCAGGAAACACTCAACTTTTCGCAAACACGTTTTATCATCACTGTTGGATACTGAGGTATCTGGGATGTTATCGAAACAAATTTGTCTCAAAAATTCTTGAGAAAAATAATTATGCTTCAGAATGTTAAAAAATAGAAATCGTCTGCCACTAAAATTATACTGTTGTTAGGTGTGTTGTTGTGTTGCTTTACTTTAGAAAAAAATATTCAGCTTCATAGTTTTGATATGTCTGGTATATCTGGTCTTGCAGCTGAAAACGTATCTAATCTCAAGCCAAATTTCTCTCACCCCGCGTACAAAACACACCTATGCTAATCAATACTCAGGGCTGTCTTAGCTGAACACTCGCGTCGTGACGGCTATTAACGCTGGGCATCGGTAGGCTGCTGAGGCAGGGGACTCGCTGATGAACAGTGACTTAGCCGTTGCCATTAGAACATCTTCTCAATTCCGAACATGTTAGCAAAGGTGAAGTTCGTTCTACTTATGAATATATTTGCCACGCAATCACCGAGGTGTGAGTGTTTGGTTGAAGTTGACTGCGAGCTGAATGACATTCCTAAAGTCAACGTAGGCCAAGATGCCGGGCAGAGAGGTAGCGTCATCATGACCAACACGATGGCCTCACGCATCCAGTGTTGGGCAATGTGCAGATCGTATGAAGGATGCAGTCATTATTCCTGGGAGTTGGGAAGAAGAAGGTGTGACCTGGTACATATCCCTGGCGACCCCACCTTATCATGTCAGGTACTGTAAACTACGGTTATAACGAACGCGCTTAAAACGAACTGACTGATATAACGAACTTATTTTTTAGTCCCGGCCATTTGTTGTATATATGCTGTATATATGCTTATAACGAACTACGGTTATAACGAACTAAAATAAGTGGTCCCTTTGAGTTCGTTATAACCGTAGTTCACTGTATGTAAAAATTCAATATAACTGCTTGGTCAATGTACCCAGGCTAACTGGCTTTGTTAATTTCAGGCGCTATTTCGTAGGCCGTGTCAAAGAAGAGGCGTTACAACTTGCTTAAAGCTTCTATTGTTTGATCTTCGGGGCCCGGACACAATATATACTGAACATAAAATGTTAGGGATCGTAAATATTTTTGGGGATATTCTTTTAGTGGAGACTGAGCACTCAACTTCATTAAAATATCCCCACAAATATTCATGTTACCTAAAAGGTTTTGTTCAGTATTTATAACAATCTATGTAATTTATACTCTTGCCGCGTTATATAAGATATTTCGATACGCCGCCACAACAGTTCACAATTGAGGAATAATTAAAATTTTGAGAACAATATTATCTTTTTCCCGCCGCGCCTGTCAACAAATTTTGATAAAAAAACATATATGTTGAGTACCTCTGCTAAATGAAAGTGACAAAACGCTTGGCACATTTATAACAAATCTGCAAAAGGCAGAGTCGATTGTGCGATTGCGAGTATATCATGAACAGGTGTTTATGAATCACTGTCAAATAGGGAAAACATCGGGTGTTCGCGAAAAGGTGAGCTAAGGGAAAAAACATTTGATATTCTGGGAAGGGGGCATAGGTTTTATCGATAAAAAGCATTTGTCCTCGAAAGTTCTTGAAGAATTAATTATGCTTCAGGCTTTTGAAAAGAAAGAAAAGAAATTGCCTGCCACACAAGCTATATTGTTATAAACTGGGCGGCAAAAGAAAGTATAGGTCGAGTTCCATGATCGGTAAACAAATAACAAGAAGAGGTTTTGTTGTGAATTATAATATAATCTAGGGAGGGGTAACAAATGATTGATCAACCACAGTTTGAATGAAATTGTGCAATCACAAGTAATGTAAGCTCAAGGGAAACAATGGTGGGGTAGGAAATTTCATTTTCAAAAGTTGTCTGAAATGTCACCAAAAAATTGTCAGACACACAACAAGTTCATTGTCGACACAGTTGCCTTCAATAGCGTGTATGACGTCCAGCTGCCTCAATGCATGCTGTGATACGCCGCCTCATCGATGACGTCAGTCTTATGATGACGTGGACTGGAATCCGTTGCCACTCGTCTCTCAGGGCCTGCTGCAATTCTTGTCTGTTGACGGGAGGCTAATGGCGTGCTCTAATCTGTCTGTCAAGATGGTCCCACAGATGTTCAATAGGATTCATATCGGGTAAGTGGGCAGGCCAGGGCAAAACGTCAACGTTCTGCTGGTTTAGAAAGTTCCGAGTCAGTCTTGCAGTATGGGGCCTGGCTTTGTCGTGTTGAAAAAATGTCCCCTGCTGTTGGTTTTGTAAGAACGGAAGCACAACTGGCTGCAACACTTGGTTTCTGTACTGCACAGCGTTCAGGTTTCCCTGTATAATCACCAAATCGGTCTTCTGATCTAAACAAATACTGCCCCACACCATGACACCTCCCCCGCCGAATGGATGGACCTCTCGAATACACGCCGAAGCCAAACGTGTTCTCTGCCGTCATTTCGAAACAAGTTAAACCGACTTTCATCAGTAAACAGCACTCGACGCCAATTTCTCACTTGCCAGCGTCGAACCTGCCTCGCCCATCGCAGTCTCAGGCGTCGATGTTGAACAGTCAGTACCATTCCTCGGAATGGACGATACGCTCGGATTCCAGCAGCACGAAGTCGTCGTAGCACTGTACGTTGGCTAATGGGATGTCCCAACGCTGTTGCTGCCATCACCGTCGCCGTTACGAATCTGTTTCGCAGGTGAATGAGCCGTATCTGGCCGTCTTCCAGTGGTGTTGTCACTCGGGGTCGTCCGGTTCTAGGCCTGTCCTGTGTCCTCCCTGTCTGCCTGTACCGTTGAATCAGTCTGGCTACTGTCAATGGTGTACAACCAAACCTTCTGGCAATTTGGACCTGTGTTGCCCCCATTTCGGCCATCTCTCTCTGCTCCTGTGACAGTCGTGGCATTTCTTTTGTGTGCTTTCATCACGTGTGGTTATACCGTGCAGACGAACGCATTTATACAGCTAACATTACACGTGCAGTTTATGCCATAGGCGGGAAACCTGTTTAACCATTTGTTTGTCACCGCACGAGCGCCGTCAAAGCTGGCGCGTTCGGGTGAGGTGTTTTTTGGTACCTGTTCCTGGGCAGTCATATTCCCAATACCCACTTTCCACTAGTTATCGCTGTTTTTAGGAAAATTACAAATTGCCAACCTATACTTAGTTTATAAGTGGAAAATTAAGGCTCATGGATATATAAAAAAATATTTGGTTTTGTAGCTGTTGCTGAAAATATATTTAATCTTAATACAAATCCCTCCTCCACCCGGACCATCTCTATCAACAAGTTTTACGTCTCTGGCCCTTTTCATTTTTGAGAAGAGGGATTTTAGTTATTTGTTTTCTTGATGTAAACAAATATGGCTTCCTGACGTCCATATTGACAGCCTAATGTTCCCGACCGCCACATTTCAATATAAGATATATCCGACAGATGACGAAGGGGTTTTCAATGATTAACCAGAATATCTCATCGCTGAACCTGCTGTGTGTATAACCTGCCTACATTACATGTCTTAGCAGTGGGGCGGTCGGGTAGCCTAGTGGTTAAAGCGTTCGCTCGTCACGCCGAAGACCCGGGTTCGATTCCTAACATGGGTACAATGTGTGAAGCCAATTTCTGGTGTCCCCCTGCCGTGATATTGCTGGAATATTGCTAAAAGCGGCGTAAAACCATACTCACTCACTCACTCACTCACTCTAAGCAGTGTCATGTTGGAAACCTCCCTATTCAGTGAGTGAGAGTGAGTGGGCGAGTTACCTTGGACAAAAGCACTTAAAACGAGTATGACAATGCTGGAATAGATGTTTTCTAGTTCGGTTTCTATTGGCCTCAGAGGGTTGGCTTGAAAAGTCCTAAGCCACGTCTACTGTGAGCCATTGATGTGTATTCTGTTCGATCAAAGTCTCTCGAGGCCCTTGTGCATGCATAAACAACGTCAGCACTTCCAACAACCGGAGTTAAGTGGTCCAAACCAACAATGAGCAATACATTTTACATGTGTCAGGTGATGAGGATAATAGAGAAAGTGATATGAATATGCCCAAGTACCCGTGTGGGAGTTAAGTGGTCCAAACCTACAATGAGCAATTATACATTTTACATGTGTCAGGTGATTAGGATAATAGAGAAAGTGATATGAATATGCGCAAGTACCAGTGTCGGACTTCAATGGTCCAAATCAACAATGAACAAATACATTAAACATGTGTCAGGTGATTAGGGTAACATGAAAGTGAGTAAGTGAGTGAGCTGTGTTGAACGCCGCTTTTAACAGCATCCCTGTCATATCACGGCGTGTCAGCTTAATGTCTGAGGAAGTTCCAAAGCGATGCCGGTCTTAGACGTTTACCAGTGTTTGGTGAAATCCACGGGGATGATGTCAACGAATATAGAACGGAAATGCATAATCGGGGCGAACTGGGATTCGAACCCGCAATGAAAGGTTTATGGAGTGCAAAAGGGACGTGACTCTGAAGAGCGAATGGCGGCGCCTTAGACGACTCGGCTCGCCTGCCCGTCAATAATATGAAAGAAAGTGTGTGTGTGTGTGCGTGTGCGTGCGTGCGTGCGTGTGCGTGTGCGTGTGTGCGTGCGTGTGTGTGTGTGTGTGTGTGTGTGTGTGTGTGTGTGTGTGTGTGTGTGTGTGTGTGTGTGTGTGTGTGTGTGTGTGTGTGTGTTTGTGTGTGCCACTGTACCTATTTGGAGAATCGAGTCCGGTTCTGCTATAACAACGAGGCTACCCGTTGTCTCACACTGCCGAGTAACTCGAAAATAACATAATCAATAATACACTCACAAACATGTCCCTTCATCCTAAGATTACATTTAACATCACTTATAATGCCGCATCGACGAATCGCAGAGCAATAGCTCATGCCAAATACGTCACGTATTATCTCACACGGAAACACATCAACGTCTTTCCACACGGACATCACTTTAATGCATTAGCTAGACTCTCACAGGGATAGTGATGGTGCTGGAATCGCCCACAACATGAACCAGTTGCTCTTCAGGCCGTTGAAACATCATCGTTGCTTAGTTTTACATCCCGGTGCTTTTCACAACAACAATTTTCCTTTTTATTGTTGTGTTTTGCATGCTCTCATCTTATACAAAATTAACTCCTCTGTTTAAGGCCGAAATATATTGTTGGTGATCTATATTAATCACACAAAATCGATGCTGTGACGTTTTGCCCTCTTGGTCGTTAATGCGAGACTGGCCGATCAGCAGATGGACCTTCTCCAGGTATCGGAATTAGAATGCCGGATGTAAACTGTAAAGGTAGAAATGACTTCTGGCAGTAACAGTACTAATGGGCAAACAATATACAGTATATATACAGTATACACAAAGCGGACACCGTCATTCGTTGTAATGAAAACAGTTAATGGTGGAATTAAGAGCCCAGTCAACACATCAATTGTCACGCAAAAAGTTCCAGTTAGAATCTGGTGACGCCATGCAGACACTTCAGGAACACAGAAAAATCAATGCGGCAGTCGTGGTTTTAAAAGCACTGGTCGCCCTGTCATCTTATGTCAGTGATATGACAACCTATAATTAAGCAATGGACTATTTTGAATTTATTTAAATTTATTTAAATTTTATTTAATTTCATTTAAATTTTTATTTAAATTTATTTAAATTCATTTTAATCTATTCATCCAATAATCTTCTTGTTGTATGGATACTGCACTCAGTACACCTTCTTAGAAGAAAAGAACCACTCAGGAGAACTTGTCTGCCAGACAGGCCATGGCAAAAAAGTGGCTGCAGATTAAGCCTATGTGAAGGGAAATAGTTTCCTTATTCTATATATTTTGACCCCACATGGGTACAATGTGTGAAGCCCATATTGCTGGAATATTGCTAAAAGCGGCGTAAAACCATACTCACTCACTCACTCACTATATATTTTGAAATGGCGCACCTAAAATATTACCTGCTGGTAAGTAATTGAGGCGTGCCAGAAGAATTCTGTTCAGATAAGTTCCGGGGTAGAACAGGTCTTCAGCAACCTATGCTTGCCGTAAGAAGCGACTATGCAACTAACGGGATCGGGTGGTCAGGCTCGCTGACTTGGTTGATGTATGTCATCGTATCCCAATTGCGTGGATCGACGCTCATGATGTCACTTACTGAATTGTCTGATTCAGACTCGATTGTTTACAGACTGCCGTCATATAGCTGGAATATTGCTGAGTGTGGCGTTAAACAACAAACAAACAAAAACATAGAAACAAAATCTTTTATTATGAAATATAAGAATCCAAGTGCCATCACTTAATGACTTTATACATAAAAGCTGTTACTATGACTACTATAAAAGTTATTTGAAGAATTACGCTATGTGTAAGAGCTCGAGTCGACTTAATGGATGGCCAGGCTTCAATCGTCTCCATGATGTCATGTACAGGATTGCCTTGTCCAGACTCCATTATTTAATTATTTATAATATTTCTGATTTTGGCGTTAAACAAAAAGCAAACAGAAAACATTGACTTGCCATAGCATGAACGGCCGCAGTTGAAACAAATCGTTCATCTTTGTCAAACACCAGTCGGTAATCGAGTTGCGTCAGAAACCACAGACACATTGGCCAGCGATCACATTCATGGGAAACTTACATGTTGGTTGGTTTCTTGTTTTACGCCGCACTCAGCAATATTCCAGCTATATGACGGTGGTCTGTAAATAATTGAGTCTGGACCAGACAATTCAGTGATTGATATCATGAGCATCGATCCACGCAATTGGGATACGATGACAGGGATCAACCAAGTCAGCGAGCCTGACCACCCGATCCCCTTACGCGCCTCTTACGGCAAGCAAGGGTTGCTGAAGACGTATTCTATCCCGGACCTTCACGGGTCGAAACTTACATGTAGCACTTCCATTACTGTCGATGTACTTTTTGGCCCTCTTTGCATGTCGCTGGGGTGAATTATTTCGCTCTGTACATCATTGATAATAATCTAGAAAGGTTATTCCGTTATTTATATATATACATTGGAATTACAGGGTAAAATGGGGCCCTGTGGAGACCGGCCCTGTGGCCCCGGCAAAATGTGTGTTCACACTAAGGCAGCCACCTCCTACCTCTGTTTTCCAGGTATGTATAATCAGTGCAACATGTATATTCAATCTAGGCATCATGTATAATCAGTGCAACATGTATATTCAATCTAGGCATCATGTATAATCAGTGCAACATGTATATTCAATCTAGGCATCATGTATAATCAGTGCATCATGTATATTCAATCTAGGCATCATGTATAACCAGTGCAACATGTATATTCAATCTAGGCATCATGTATAATCAGTGCAACATGTATATTCAATCTAGGCATCATGTATAATCAGTGCATCATGTATATTCAATCTAGGCATCATGTATAATCAGTGCATCATGTATATTCAATCTAGGCATCATGTTTAATCAGTGCATCATGTATAATCAGTGCATCATGTATACTCAGTTCATCATGTATACTCAGTGCATCATGTATACTCAATCAGTGCAGCATGTATATTCAATCAGTGCATCGTGTATATTCAATCAGTGCAGCATGTATATTCAATCAGTACAGCATGTATATTCAATCAAAACAGCTTGTATATTCAGTCAGTGCAGCACGTATATTCAATCAGTACAGCATGTATATTCAATCAGTGCAGCATGTATATTCAATCAGTACAGCATGTATATTCCATCAGGGCATCATGTATATTCAATCAGTACAGCATATATATTCAATCAGTACAGCATGTATATTCAATCAGTACAGCATATATATTCAATCAGTACAGCATGTATATTCAATCAGTACAGCATATATATTCAATCAGTGCAGCATGTATATTCAATCAGTACAGCACGTATATTCAATCAGTGCAGCATATATATTCAATCAGTGCACCATGTATATTCAATCAAAACAGCATGTATATTCAATCAGTACAGCATGTATATTCAATCAGTACATAATTATATTCAATCAGTGCAGCATGTATATTCAATCAGTGCACCATGTATATTCAGTCAGTGCAACATGTATATTCAATCAGTGCAGCATGTATATTCAATCAGTACAGCATGTATATTCGATCAGTAAAGTATGTATATTCAATCAGTGCAACATGTATATTCAATCAGTGCACCATGTATATTCAATCAGTACAGCATGTATATTCAGTCAGTGCAACATGTATATTCAATCAGTGCAGCATGTATATTCAATCAGTACAGCATGTATATTCGATCAGTAAAGTATGTATATTCAATCAGTGCAACATGTATATTCAATCAGTACAGCACGTATATTCGATAAGTACAGTATGTATATTCAGTCAGTGCAGCATGTATATTCAATCAGTGCAGCATGTATATTCAATCAGTGCAGCATGTATATTCAATCAGTACAGCATGTATATTCGATCAGTAAAGTATGTATATTCAATCAGTGCAGCATGTATATTCAATCAGTACAGCACGTATATTCGATCAGTGCAGCATGTATATTCAATCAGTACAGTATGTATATTCAATCAGTGCAGCATGTATATTCAATCAGTACAGCATGTATATTCAATCAGTACAGCAAGTATATGCAATCAGTGCAGCATGTATATTCAATCAGTACAGCATGTATATTCAGTCAGTGCAGCATGTATATTCAATCAGTGCTGCATATATATTCAATCAGTACAGCTTGTATATTCAATCAGTACAGCATGTATATTCAATCAGTGCAGCATGTAAATTCAATCAGTACAGCATGTATATTCGATCAGTACAGCAAGTATATTCAATCAGTGCAGCATGTATATTCAATCAGTGCACCATGTATATTCAGTCAGTGCAGCATGTATATTCAATCAGTGCACCATGTATATACAATCAGTGCAGCATGTATATTCAATCAGTGCACCATGTATATTCAATCAGTACAGCATGTAAATTCAATCAGTACAGCAAGTATATTCAATCAGTGCAGCATGTATATTCAATCAGTGCAGCATGTATATTCAATCAGTGCACCATGTATATTCAATCAGTACAGCAAGTATATTCAATCAGTGCATCATGTATATTCAATCAGTACAGCATGTATATTCAGTCAGTGCAGCATGTATATTCAATCAGTACAGCATGTATATTCAATCAGTACAGAATGTATATTCAATCAGTGCAGCATGTATACTCAATGCATCATGTATACTCAATCAGTGCATCATGTATATTCAATCAGTACAGCATGTATATTCAATCAGTGCAGCATGTATATTCAATCAGTGCAGCATGTATATTCAATCAGTACAGCATGTATATTCAATCAGTGCAGCATGTATATTCAATCAGTGCACTATGTATATTCAATCAGTGCAGCATGTATATTCAATCAGTGCACCATGAATATTCAATCAGTACAGCATGTATAATCAATCAGTGCAGCAGGTATATTCAATTAGTGCAGCATGTGCATTCAATCTATGCACCATGTATACTCAGAGCATCATGTATACTCAATCAGTGCATCATGTATATTCAATCAGTACAGCATGTATATTCAATCAGTGCACCATGTATATTCAATCAGTACAGCATATATATTCAATCAGTGCAGCAGGTATATTCAATTAGTGCAGCATGTGCATTCAATCTATGCACCATGTATATTCAATCAGTACAGCATGTATATTCAATCAGTGCAGCAGGTATATTCAATTAGTGCAGCATGTGCATTCAATCTATGCACCATGTATACTCAGAGCATCATGTATACTCAATCAGTGCATCATGTATATTCAATCAGTGCATCATGTATATTCAATCAGTGCACCATGTATATTCAATCAGTACAGCATGTATATTCAATCAGTACAGCATGTATATTCAATCAGTGCACCATGTATATTCAATCAGTACAGCATATATATTCAATCAGTGCAGCATGTATATTCAATCAGTGCACCATGTATATTCAATCAGTACAGCATGTATATTCAATCAGTGCAGCAGGTATATTCAATCAGTGCACCATGTATATTCAATCAGTACAGCATGTATATTCAATCAGTACAGCATGTATATTCAATCAGTGCACCATGTATATTCAATCAGTACAGCATGTATATTCAATCAGTGCAGCATGTATATTCAATCAGTGCACCATGTATATTCAATCAGTACAGCATGTATATTCAATCAGTGCAGCAGGTATATTCAATTAGTGCAGCATGTGCATTCAATCTATGCACCATGTATACTCAGAGCATCATGTATACTCAATCAGTGCATCATGTATATTCAATCAGTGCAGCATGTATATTCAATCAGTGCAGCATGTATATTCAATCAGTGCAGCATGTATATTCAATCAGTGCAGCACGTATATTCAATCAGTGCAGCATGTATATTCAATCAGTGCAGCATGTATATTCAATCAGTGCAGCACGTATATTCAATCAGTACAGCATGTATATTCAATCAGTGCAGCATGTATATTCAATCAGTGCACCATGCATATTCAATCAGTGCAGCATGTATATTCAATCAGTGCAGCATGTATATTCAATCTATGCACCATGTATACTCAGTGCATCATGTATACTCAATCAGTGCATCATGTATATTCAATCAGTACAGCGTGTATATTCAATCAGTACAGCATGCATATTCAATCAGTGCAGCACGTATATTCAATCAGTACAGAATGTATATTCAATCTATGCACCATGTATACTCAGTGCATCATGTATACTCAATCAGTGCATCATGTATATTCAATCAGTACAGCGTGTATATTCAATCAGTACAGCATGTATATACAATCAGTGCAGTATGTATATTCAATCAGTACAGCATGTATATTCAATCAGTGCAGCAGGTATATTCAATCAGTGCAGCATGTATATTCAATCTATGCATCATGTATACTCAATCAGTGCAGCATGTATATTCAGTCAGTGCAGCATGTATACTCAATCAGTGCAGCATGTATATTCAGTCAGTGCAGCATGTATATTCAATCAGTGCAGCATGTATATTCAATCTATGCATCATGTATACTCAGTGCATCATGTATACTCAATCAGTGCAACATGTTTATTCTATCAGTGCAGCATTTATATTCAATCTATGCAAAATGTATACTCAGTGCATCGTGTATACTCAGTACATCATGTATATTCAATCAGTGCAGCATGTATATTCAATTTATGCAAAAAGTATAATCAGTGCAACATGTATACTCAGTGCATCATGTATATTCAATCTATGCAAAATGTATACTCAGTGCAACATGTATACTCAGTGCATCATGTATACTCAGTTCATCATGTATATCCAATCAGTGTATCATGTATATTGAATCGGTGCATCGTGTATATTCAATCTATGCATCATGTATACTCAATCTATGCTTCATGTATAATCAGTGCAAGATGTATATTCAATCGGTGCAGCATGTATATTCAATCTTTGCATCATGTATAATCAGTCCATCATGTATACTCAGTTCATCATGTATACTGAGTGCATAATGTATATCCAATCAGTGTATCATGTATATTGAATCAGTGCATCGTGTATATTCAATCTATGCATCATGTATACTCAGTGCAACATGTATACTCAGTGCAGCATGTATATTCAATCAGTGCAGCATGTATATTCAATCAGTGCAGCATGTATGTTCAATGTGTGCAGCACGTATATTCAGTCAGTGCAGCATGTATATTCAATCTATGCATCATGTACACTCAGTGCATCATGTCTATTCTATCAGTGCAGCATGTATATTCAATCTATGCATCATGTATACTCAGTGCATCATGTATATTCAATCAGTGCATCATGTATATTCAATCATTGCAGCACGTATATTCAATCAGTGCAGCGTGTATATTCAAGCAATGCAGCGTGTATACTCGGTGAAGCATATATACTCAGTCAGTGCCAGTATATTCAGGCAGTGCAGCATGTATATTCAGTCAGTGCAGAATGTATATTTGGTGCAGCATATATTCAGTGCAACAATACATACTGTCAAGTTTATGCATCAAGTATATTCAGTGAAGCATATATACTCAGTGCAGCAAATATAGTCACATCTTCCCGAGGCAAGCTAGGGAGTCAACTGACAAAAAAGTCCAGTTCTACCCTTGCCAAACTAGGCTGGAATTTCGTAGTTATATTTAGGCTGGATTGGTCAAAAGAAGGGACATAACTGGTTATAGCCACTGGTGGCGCTACGATCGAGCCTCGAAATTCCAGTCTGGTTCGGCAAGGGTGGAAACTGGACTTTTATAGTCAGTTAACTCCCTTGCCTCGAGAAAATGTTATATTCAATCAGTGCAGCATGTATATTCGGTGCAGCAACAATGTACTCAGTGGAACATATATGCTCATTGCAGCCGACAGAATAAATCCTACCTGGACCACAACTACCGCAACTCCAACCACGAGGGCAAGTCCCAGTACTACAACAACGCCTACGTCAACCACCACTACCACTCCAACTACCACAACCCCTGCTACGACGACAGCACCTAGTACTACAACGCCTACGTCAACCACCACTACCACAACTACTACGGAAACCCCTAGTAGCACTCTAACTCCGACGTCTACAACCTCTACCACTACCACAACGCCTACAACAACTCCCACATCAACAACAACTACTACGACAACAACAACCACTCCAACGACAATAGGTTTGTTGTTTTCACCATACACTGTCAACTGATACACAATCTGCCAAACCAGTGGTTGATATTACGAACAACGTCCCACGTCGACTGGGAACGTTGACACACAATAAAGTCACCAAGCCTGACCACCCAATCAATTTTAGTCAACATTTACGACCAGCATAGATGAATGGGGACCAATTCTATCCCGGATTCCATATAATGTTAACACTTTACTGCATGCTATCATACATCTTCCAAACATAAGAACGAGAAGTGTGCTGGTGCTCTTTTCTTTTTTAAAATAAAATAATATTTTTTCAGTAAAAAATGAAAAAAAAATCCTCATTTTTACTAAATACAATAACTTGTTAGGTTGACATATAATAAGCTCTTCTCCAAACTATATGCGAACCCTACCATTGTTTTATATTGAAGCATTGTGTAAAGTAGAGTGAGTGAGTGAGTTGGGTTTAACGCCGCTTTCAACAGTATTCCAGTTATATCGCGGCGTGTCAGCTTAATGTGGGAGGAAAGCCCGAAGTGACGCAGGTCTCAGACGTTTATCACCTCGGTGAAACCCACGAGCACGGGTATGGTGCTGACAAACCTAGAAACTCAATCGGGGCGAACCGGGATTCGAAACCGCAATCATAGGTTCTGTGACGCAACTCTGCACAGCGAATCGCGGCGTCTTAGATGACTGGGCCACCCGTGCCCCCGTGTAAAGTAGGTGACCGCAATGCTATTGCACAGGTTGCACGAGATATGATGCCGGTTTTTTTTTCTCGATTTACTCTGGGCACGCCCTGGTCTCGGCACTCGTTCGCTTCTTTCTGTCTAAATTGAACAAGGCCGTTAGTGAAGCAAGCGCCAACACCGCATAAGGCTGTATGTATTCACGGGAATGAACGTGGTGTATACAAAACCTGTGACGTATTGGCGTTGTGTAAGCTCCAAGTAAAATGTCTTCGAAAGCAACGTAATACACAACTTACTCCTTTCAGGACGCATGACGTTGGGGATGTCGTGCAGCATCTCCGCAGACTGCGTCCTCACCAACGCCGAGTGTAACAACGGTGGATGTCGGTGTGTCCTGGGCTACCAGTTCTCAAACACAAGACAAACATGCTCCCAGTGTAAGTATAAGAAGCGTAATTACAGAATCAAATAAAATCGTTCTCAAACAAACGACAAACAGGCTCCCAGTGTAAGTTATAACAGACCCAATTGAAATTTAGAACCAATAGAAACCTGTTCTCAAGAACACGACAAGCAGGCTCGCAGTGTAAGTATGACAAGTAATTTTAGAACCAATAGAAACCTGTTCTCAAGAACACGACAAACAGGCTCCCAGTGTAAGTATAAGAAAAGTAATTTTAGAACCAATTGAAACCTGTTCTCAAGAACACGACAAACAGGCTCCCAGTGTAAGTATAAGAAAAGTAATTTTAGAACCAATAGAGACCTGTTCTCAAGAACACGACAAACAGGCTCCCAGTGTAAGTATAAGAAAAGTAATTTTAGAACCAATAGAAACCTGTTCTCAAGAACACGACAAACAGGCTCCCAGTGTAAGTTTAAGAAAAGTAATTTTAGAACCAATAGAAACATGTTCTCAAGAACACGACAAACAGGCTCGCAGTGTAAGTATGAAAAAAGTAATTTTAGAACCAATAGAAACCTGTTCTCAAGAACACGACAAACAGGCTCCCAGTGTAAGTATAAGAAAAGTAATTTTAGAACCAATAGAAACCTGTTCTCAAGAACACGACAAACAGGCTCCCAGTGTAAGTTTAAGAAAAGTAATTTTAGAACCAATAGAAACCTGTTCTCAAGAACACGACAAACAGGCTCCCAGTGTAAGTATAAGAAAAGTAATTTTAGAACCAATAGAAACCTGTTCTCAAGAACACGACAAACAGGCTCCCAGTGTAAGTATAAGAAAAGTAATTTTAGAACCAATAGAAACCTGTTCTCAAGAACACGACAAACAGGCTCCCAGTGTAAGTTTAAGAAAGGTAATTTTAGAACCAATAGAAACCTGTTCTCAAGAACACGACAAGCAGGCTCGCAGTGTAAGTATAAGAAAAGTAATTTTAGAACCAATAGAAACCTGTTCTCAAGAACACGACAAACAGGCTCCCAGTGTAACTATAAGAAAAGTAATTTTAGAACCAATAGAAACCTGTTCTCAAGAACACGACAAACAGGCTCCCAGTGTAAGTTTAAGAAAAGTAATTTTAGAACCAATAGAAACCTGTTCTCAAGATCACGACAAACAGGCTCCCAGTGTAAGTATAAGAAAAGTAATTTTAGAACCAATAGAAACCTGTTCTCAAGATCACGACAAAAAAGCTCCCAGTGTAAGTTTAAAAAAGTAATTTTAGAACCAATAGAAACATGTTCTCAAGAACAGGATAAACAGGCTCCCAGTGTAAGTTTAAGAAAAGTAATTTTAGAACCAATAGAAACCTGTTCTCAAGAACACGACAAGCAGGCTCCCAGTGTAAGTTTAAGAAAAGTAATTTTAGAACCAATTGAAACCTGTTCTCAAGAACACGACAAACAGGCTCGCAGTGTAAATTTAAGAAAAGTAATTTTAGAACCAATTGAAACCTGTTCTCAAGAACACGACAAACAGGCTCGCAGTGTAAGTTTAAGAAAAGTAATTTTAGAACCAATAAAAACCTGTTCTCAAGAACACGACAAACAGGCTCCCAGCGTAAGTTTAAGAAAAGTAATTTTAGAACCAATAGAAACCTGTTCTCAAGATCACGACAAACAGGCTCCCAGTGTAAGTTTAAAAAAGTAATTTTAGAACCAATAGAAACATGGTCTCAAGAACAGGATAAACAGGCTCCCAGTGTAAGTTTAAGAAAAGTAATTTTAGAACCAATAGAAACATGTTCTCAAGAACATGACAAACAGGCTCCCAGTGTAAGTATGAAAAAAGTAATTTTAGAACCAATAGAAACCTGTTCTCAAGAACACGACAAACAGGCTCGCAGTGTAAGTTTAAGAAAAGTAATTTTAGAACCAATAAAAACCTGTTCTCAAGAACACGACAAACAGGCTCCCAGCGTAAGTTTAAGAAAAGTAATTTTAGAACCAATTGAAACCTGTTCTCAAGATCACGACAAACAGGCTCCCAGTGTAAGTTTAAAAAAGTAATTTTACAACCAATAGAAACATGTTCTCAAGAACAGGATAAACAGGCTCCCAGTGTAAGTTTAAGAAAAGTAATTTTAGAACCAATAGAAACATGTTCTCAAGAACATGACAAACAGGCTCCCAGTGTAAGTATGAAAAAAGTAATTTTAGAACCAATAGAAACCTGTTCTCAAGAACACGACAAACAGGCTCGCAGTGTAAGTTTAAGAAAAGTAATTTTAGAACCAATTGAAACCTGTTCTCAAGAACAAGACAAACAGGCTCCCAGTGTAAGTATGAAAAAGTAATTTTAGAACCAATAGAAACCTGTTCTCAAGAACACGACAAACAGGCTCCCAGTGTAAGTTTAAGAAAAGTAATTTTAGAACCAATAGAAACCTGTTCTCAAGAACACGACAAACAGGCTCCCAGTGTAAGTATGAAAAAAGTAATTTTAGAACCAATAGAAACCTGTTCTCAAGAACACGACAAACAGGCTCCCAGTGTAAGTTTAAGAAAAGTAATTTTAGAACCAATAGAAACCTGTTCTCAAGAACACGACAAACAGGCTCCCAGTGTAAGTATGAAAAAAGTAATTTTAGAACCAATAGAAACCTGTTCTCAAGAACACGACAAACAGGCTCCCAGTGTAAGTATAAGAAAAGTAATTTTAGAACCAATAGAAACCTGTTCTCAAGATCACGACAAAAAAGCTCCCAGTGTAAGTTTAAGAAAGGTAATTTTAGAACCAATAGAAAACCTGTTCTCAAGATCACGACAAACAGGCTCGCAGTGTAAGTTTAAGAAAAGTAATTTTAGAACCATTTGAAACCTGTTCTCAAGATCACGACGAACAGGCTCGCAGTGTAAATTTAAGAAAAGTAATTTTACAACCAATAGAAACCTGTTCTCAAGAACACGACAAACAGGCTCCAAGTGTAAGTTTAAGAAAAGTAATTTTAGAACCAATAGAAACATGTTCTCAAGAACACGACAAACAGGCTCCCAGTGTAAGTATGAAAAAAGTAATTTTAGAACCAATAGAAACCTGTTCTCAAGAACACGACAAACAGGCTCCCAGTGTAAGTTTAAGAAAAGTAATTTTAGAACCAATAAAAACTTGTTCTCAAGAACACGACAAACAGGCTCGCAGTGTAAGTTTAAGAAAAGTAATTTTAGAACCAATTGAAACCTGTTCTCAAGAACACGACAAACAGGCTCCCAGTGTAAGGTTAAGAAAAGTAATTTTAGAACCAATAAAAACCTGTTCTCAAGAACACGACAAACAGGCTCCCAGCGTAAGTTTAAGAAAAGTAATTTTAGAAACAATAGAAACCTGTTCTCAAGAACACGACAAACAGGCTCGCAGTGTAAGTATGAAAAAAGTAATTTTAGAACCAATAGAAACCTGTTCTCAAGAACACGACAAACAGGCTCCCAGTGTAAGTATAAGAAAAGTAATTTTAGAACCAATAGAAACCTGTTCTCAAGATCACGACAAAAAAGCTCCCAGTGTAAGTTTAAGAAAGGTAATTTTAGAACCAATAGAAAACCTGTTCTCAAGATCACGACAAACAGGCTCGCAGTGTAAGTATGAAAAAAGTAATTTTAGAACCAATAGAAACCTGTTCTCAAGAACACGACAAACAGGCTCCCAGTGTAAGTTTAAGAAAAGTAATTTTAGAACCAATAGAAACCTGTTCTCAAGAACACGACAAACAGGCTCCCAGTGTAAGTTTAAGAAAAGTAATTTTAGAACCAATAGAAACCTGTTCTCAAGATTACGACAAACAGGCTCCCAGTGTAAGTTTAAGAAAGGTAATTTTAGAACCAATAGAAAACCTGTTCTCAAGATCACGACAAACAGGCTCGCAGTGTAAGTTTAAGAAAAGTAATTTTAGAACCATTTGAAACCTGTTCTCAAGATCACGACGAACAGGCTCGCAGTGTAAATTTAAGAAAAGTAATTTTACAACCAATAGAAACCTGTTCTCAAGAACACGACAAACAGGCTCCAAGTGTAAGTTTAAGAAAAGTAATTTTAGAACCAATAGAAACATGATCTCAAGAACACGACAAACAGGCTCCCAGTGTAAGTATGAAAAAAGTAATTTTAGAACCAATAGAAACCTGTTCTCAAGAACACGACAAACAGGCTCCCAGTGTAAGTTTAAGAAAAGTAATTTTAGAACCAATAAAAACTTGTTCTCAAGAACACGACAAACAGGCTCGCAGTGTAAGTTTAAGAAAAGTAATTTTAGAACCAATTGAAACCTGTTCTCAAGAACACGACAAACAGGCTCGCAGTGTAAGTTTAAGAAAAGTAATTTTAGAACCAATAAAAACCTGTTCTCAAGAACACGACAAACAGGCTCCCAGCGTAAGTTTAAGAAAAGTAATTTTAGAAACAATAGAAACCTGTTCTCAAGAACACGACAAACAGGCTCGCAGTGTAAGTATGAAAAAAGTAATTTTAGAACCAATAGAAACCTGTTCTCAAGAACACGACAAACAGGCTCCCAGTGTAAGTATAAGAAAAGTAATTTTAGAACCAATAGAAACCTGTTCTCAAGATCACGACAAAAAAGCTCCCAGTGTAAGTTTAAGAAAGGTAATTTTAGAACCAATAGAAAACCTGTTCTCAAGATCACGACAAACAGGCTCGCAGTGTAAGTATGAAAAAAGTAATTTTAGAACCAATAGAAACCTGTTCTCAAGAACACGACAAACAGGCTCCCAGTGTAAGTATAAGAAAAGTAATTTTAGAACCAATAGAAACCTGTTCTCAAGAACACGACAAACAGGCTCCCAGTGTAAGTTTAAGAAAAGTAATTTTAGAACCAATAGAAACCTGTTCTCAAGATTACGACAAACAGGCTCCCAGTGTAAGTTTAAGAAAAGTAATTTTAGAACCAATAGAAACCTGTTCTCAAAGAACACGACAAACAGGGTCCCAGTGTAAGTTTAAGAAAAGTAATTTTAGAACCAATTGAAACCTGTTCTCAAGAACACGACAAACAGGCTCCCAGTGTAAGTTTAAGAAAAGTAATTTTAGAACCAATTGAAACCTGTTCTCAAGAACACGACAAACAGGCTCGCAGTGTAAGTTTAAGAAAAGTAATTTTAGAACCAATAAAAACCTGTTCTCAAGAACACGACAAACAGGCTCCCAGCGTAAGTTTAAGAAAAGTAATTTTAGAACCAATAGAAACCTGTTCTCAAGATCACGACAAACAGGCTCCCAGTGTAAGTTTAAAAAAGTAATTTTAGAACCAATAGAAACATGTTCTCAAGAACAGGATAAACAGGCTCCCAGTGTAAGTTTAAGAAAAGTAATTTTAGAACCAATAGAAACATGTTCTCAAGAACATGACAAACAGGCTCCCAGTGTAAGTATGAAAAAAGTAATTTTAGAACCAATAGAAACCTGTTCTCAAGAACACGACAAACAGGCTCGCAGTGTAAGTTTAAGAAAAGTAATTTTAGAACCAATTGAAACCTGTTCTCAAGAACACGACAAACAGGCTCCCAGTGTAAGTATGAAAAAGTAATTTTAGAACCAATAGAAACCTGTTCTCAAGAACACGACAAACAGGCTCCCAGTGTAAGTTTAAGAAAAGTAATTTTAGAACCAATAGAAACCTGTTCTCAAGAACACGACAAACAGGCTCCCAGTGTAAGTATGAAAAAAGTAATTTTAGAACCAATAGAAACCTGTTCTCAAGAACACGACAAACAGGCTCCCAGTGTAAGTTTAAGAAAAGTAATTTTAGAACCAATAGAAACCTGTTCTCAAGAACACGACAAACAGGCTCCCAGTGTAAGTTTAAGAAAAGTAATTTTAGAACCAATAGAAACCTGTTCTCAAGATTACGACAAACAGGCTCCCAGTGTAAGTTTAAGAAAAGTAATTTTAGAACCAATAGAAACCTGTTCTCAAAGAACACGACAAACAAGGTCCCAGTGTAAGTTTAAGAAAAGTAATTTTAGAACCAATTGAAACCTGTTCTCAAGAACACGACAAACAGGCTCGCAGTGTAAGTTTAAGAAAAGTAATTTTAGAACCAATAAAAACCTGTTCTCAAGAACACGACAAACAGGCTCCCAGCGTAAGTTTAAGATAAGTAATTTTAGAACCAATAGAAACCTGTTCTCAAGATCACGACAAACAGGCTCCCAGTGTAAGTTTAAAAAAGTAATTTTAGAACCAATAGAAACATGTTCTCAAGAACAGGATAAACAGGCTCCCAGTGTAAGTTTAAGAAAAGTAATTTTAGAACCAATAGAAACATGTTCTCAAGAACATGACAAACAGGCTCCCAGTGTAAGTATGAAAAAAGTAATTTTAGAACCAATAGAAACCTGTTCTCAAGAACACGACAAACAGGCTCGCAGTGTAAGTTTAAGAAAAGTAATTTTAGAACCAATTGAAACCTGTTCTCAAGAACACGACAAACAGGCTCCCAGTGTAAGTATGAAAAAGTAATTTTAGAACCAATAGAAACCTGTTCTCAAGAACACGACAAACAGGCTCCCAGTGTAAGTTTAAGAAAAGTAATTTTAGAACCAATAGAAACCTGTTCTCAAGAACACGACAAACAGGCTCCCAGTGTAAGTATGAAAAAAGTAATTTTAGAACCAATAGAAACCTGTTCTCAAGAACACGACAAACAGGCTCCCAGTGTAAGTTTAAGAAAAGTAATTTTAGAACCAATAGAAACCTGTTCTCAAGAACACGACAAACAGGCTCCCAGTGTAAGTTTAAGAAAAGTAATTTTAGAACCAATAGAAACCTGTTCTCAAGATTACGACAAACAGGCTCCCAGTGTAAGTTTAAGAAAAGTAATTTTAGAACCAATAGAAACCTGTTCTCAAAGAACACGACAAACAGGGTCCCAGTGTAAGTTTAAGAAAAGTAATTTTAGAACCAATTGAAACCTGTTCTCAAGAACACGACAAACAGGCTCGCAGTGTAAGTTTAAGAAAAGTAATTTTAGAACCAATAAAAACCTGTTCTCAAGAACACGACAAACAGGCTCCCAGCGTAAGTTTAAGAAAAGTAATTTTAGAACCAATAGAAACCTGTTCTCAAGATCACGACAAACAGGCTCCCAGTGTAAGTTTAAAAAAGTAATTTTAGAACCAATAGAAACATGTTCTCAAGAACAGGATAAACAGGCTCCCAGTGTAAGTTTAAGAAAAGTAATTTTAGAACCAATAGAAACATGTTCTCAAGAACATGACAAACAGGCTCCCAGTGTAAGTATGAAAAAAGTAATTTTAGAACCAATAGAAACCTGTTCTCAAGAACACGACAAACAGGCTCGCAGTGTAAGTTTAAGAAAAGTAATTTTAGAACCAATTGAAACCTGTTCTCAAGAACACGACAAACAGGCTCCCAGTGTAAGTATGAAAAAGTAATTTTAGAACCAATAGAAACCTGTTCTCAAGAACACGACAAACAGGCTCCCAGTGTAAGTTTAAGAAAAGTAATTTTAGAACCAATAGAAACCTGTTCTCAAGAACACGACAAACAGGCTCCCAGTGTAAGTATGAAAAAAGTAATTTTAGAACCAATAGAAACCTGTTCTCAAGAACAGGACAAACAGGCTCCCAGTGTAAGTTTAAGAAAAGTAATTTTAGAACCAATAGAAACCTGTTCTCAAGAACACGACAAACAGGCTCCCAGTGTAAGTTTAAGAAAAGTAATTTTAGAACCAATAGAAACCTGTTCTCAAGATTACGACAAACAGGCTCCCAGTGTAAGTTTAAGAAAAGTAATTTTAGAACCAATAGAAACCTGTTCTCAAAGAACACGACAAACAGGGTCCCAGTGTAAGTTTAAGAAAAGTAATTTTAGAACCAATTGAAACCTGTTCTCAAGAACACGACAAACAGGCTCCCAGTGTAAGTTTAAGAAAAGTAATTTTAGAACCAATTGAAACCTGTTCTCAAGAACACGACAAACAGGCTCGCAGTGTAAGTTTAAGAAAAGTAATTTTAGAACCAATAGAAACCTGTTCTCAAAGAACACGACAAACAGGGTCCCAGTGTAAGTTTAAGAAAAGTAATTTTTGAACCAATTGAAACCTGTTCTCAAGAACACGACAAACAGGCTCCCAGCGTAAGTTTAAGAAAAGTAATTTTAGAACCAATAGAAACCTGTTCTCAAGATCACGACAAACAGGCTCCCAGTGTAAGTTTAAGAAAAGTAATTTTAGAACCAATTGAAACCTGTTCTCAAGAACACGACAAACAGGCTCGCAGTGTAAGTTTAAGAAAATTAATTTTAGAACCAATAGAAACCTGTTCTCAAGATCACGACAAAAAAGCTCCCAGTGTAAGTTTAA
The DNA here is from genome assembly GCF_023055435.1 of Haliotis rufescens. NCBI lineage: Eukaryota > Metazoa > Mollusca > Gastropoda > Lepetellida > Haliotidae > Haliotis > Haliotis rufescens. The sequence goes on from NW_025964223.1 coordinate 55,881,770, forward strand.
GAAAGGTAATTTTAGAACCAATAGAAAACCTGTTCTCAAGATCACGACAAACAGGCTCCCAGTGTAAGTATGAAAAAAGTAATTTTAGAACCAATAGAAACCTGTTCTCAAGAACACGACAAACAGGCTCCCAGTGTAAGTATAAGAAAAGTAATTTTAGAACCAATAGAAACCTGTTCTCAAGAACACGACAAACAGGCTCCCAGTGTAAGTTTAAGAAAAGTAATTTTAGAACCAATAGAAACCTGTTCTAAAGATTACGACAAACAGGCTCCCAGTGTAAGTTTAAGAAAAGTAATTTTAGAACCAATAGAAACCTGTTCTCAAAGAACACGACAAACAGGGTCCCAGTGTAAGTTTAAGAAAAGTAATTTTAGAACCAATTGAAACCTGTTCTCAAGAACACGACAAACAGGCTCCCAGTGTAAGTTTAAGAAAAGTAATTTTAGAACCAATTGAAACCTGTTCTCAAGAACACGACAAACAGGCTCGCAGTGTAAGTTTAAGAAAAGTAATTTTAGAACCAATAAAAACCTGTTCTCAAGAACACGACAAACAGGCTCCCAGCGTAAGTTTAAGAAAAGTAATTTTAGAACCAATAGAAACCTGTTCTCAAGATCACGACAAACAGGCTCCCAGTGTAAGTTTAAAAAAGTAATTTTAGAACCAATAGAAACCTGTTCTCAAGAACAGGATAAACAGGCTCCCAGTGTAAGTTTAAGAAAAGTAATTTTAGAACCAATAGAAACATGTTCTCAAGAACATGACAAACAGGCTCCCAGTGTAAGTATGAAAAAAGTAATTTTAGAACCAATAGAAACCTGTTCTCAAGAACACGACAAACAGGCTCGCAGTGTAAGTTTAAGAAAAGTAATTTTAGAACCAATTGAAACCTGTTCTCAAGAACACGACAAACAGGCTCCCAGTGTAAGTATGAAAAAGTAATTTTAGAACCAATAGAAACCTGTTCTCAAGAACACGACAAACAGGCTCCCAGTGTAAGTTTAAGAAAAGTAATTTTAGAACCAATAGAAACCTGTTCTCAAGAACACGACAAACAGGCTCCCAGTGTAAGTATGAAAAAAGTAATTTTAGAACCAATAGAAACCTGTTCTCAAGAACACGACAAACAGGGTCCCAGTGTAAGTTTAAGAAAAGTAATTTTAGAACCAATAGAAACCTGTTCTCAAGAACACGACAAACAGGCTCCCAGTGTAAGTTTAAGAAAAGTAATTTTAGAACCAATAGAAACCTGTTCTCAAGATTACGACAAACAGGCTCCCAGTGTAAGTTTAAGAAAAGTAATTTTAGAACCAATAGAAACCTGTTCTCAAAGAACACGACAAACAGGGTCCCAGTGTAAGTTTAAGAAAAGTAATTTTAGAACCAATTGAAACCTGTTCTCAAGAACACGACAAACAGGCTCCCAGTGTAAGTTTAAGAAAAGTAATTTTAGAACCAATTGAAACCTGTTCTCAAGAACACGACAAACAGGCTCGCAGTGTAAGTTTAAGAAAAGTAATTTTAGAACCAATAAAAACCTGTTCTCAAGAACACGACAAAAAGGCTCCCAGCGTAAGTTTAAGAAAATTAATTTTAGAACCAATAGAAACCTGTTCTCAAGATCACGACAAACAGGCTCCCAGTGTAAGTTTAAAAAAGTAATTTTAGAACCAATAGAAACATGGTCTCAAGAACAGGATAAACAGGCTCCCAGTGTAAGTTTAAGAAAAGTAATTTTAGAACCAATAGAAACCTGTTCTCAAGAACACGACAAACAGGCTCCCAGTGTAAGTATGAAAAAAGTAATTTTAGAACCAATAGAAACCTGTTCTCAAGATAACGACAAACAGGCTCGCAGTGTAAGTTTAAGAAAAGTAATTTTAGAACCAATTGAAACCTGTTCTCAAGAACACGACAAACAGGCTCCCAGTGTAAGTATGAAAAAGTAATTTTAGAACCAATAGAAACTTGTTCTCAAGAACACGACAAACAGGCTCCCAGTGTAAGTTTAAGAAAAGTAATTTTAGAACCAATAGAAACCTGTTCTCAAGAACACGACAAACAGGCTCGCAGTGTAAGTATGAAAAAAGTAATTTTAGAACCAATAGAAACCTGTTCTCAAGAACACGACAAACAGGCTCCCAGTGTAAGTTTAAGAAAAGTAATTTTAGAACCAATTGAAACCTGTTCTCAAGAACACGACAAACAGGCTCCCAGTGTAAGTTTAAGAAAAGTAATTTTAGAACCAATAGAAACCTGTTCTCAAGATCACGACAAACAGGCTCCCAGTGTAAATTTAAAAAAAGTAATTTTAGAACCAATTGAAACCTGTTCTCAAGAACACGACAAACAGGCTCCCAGCGTAAGTTTAAGAAAAGTAATTTTAGAACCAATAGAAACCTGTTCTCAAGATCACGACAAACAGGCTCGCAGTGTAAGTTTAAAAAAGTAATTTTAGAACCAATAGAAACATGTTCTCAAGAACAGGATAAACAGGCTCCCAGTGTAAGTTTAAGAAAAGTAATTTTAGAACCAATAGAAACATGTTCTCAAGAACATGACAAACAGGCTCCCAGTGTAAGTATGAAAAAAGTAATTTTAGAACCAATAGAAACCTGTTCTCAAGAACACGACAAACAGGCTCGCAGTGTAAGTTTAAGAAAAGTAATTTTAGAACCAATTGAAACCTGTTCTCAAGAACACGACAAACAGGCTCCCAGTGTAAGTATGAAAAAGTAATTTTAGAACCAATAGAAACCTGTTCTCAAGAACACGACAAACAGGCTCGCAGTGTAAGTTTAAGAAAAGTAATTTTAGAACCAATAGAAACCTGTTCTCAAGAACACGACAAACAGGCTCCCAGTGTAAGTATGAAAAAAGTAATTTTAAAACCAATAGAAACCTGTTCTCAAGAACACGACAAACAGGCTCCCAGTGTAAGTTTAAGAAAAGTAATTTTAGAACCAATAGAAACCTGTTCTCAAGAACACGACAAACAGGCTCGCAGTGTAAGTATGAAAAAAGTAATTTTAGAACCAATAGAAACCTGTTCTCAAGAACACGACGAACAGGCTCCCAGTGTAAGTATAAGAAAAGTAATTTTAGAACCAATAGAAACCTGTTCTCAAGATCACGACAAAAAAGCTCCCAGTGTAAGTTTAAGAAAGGTAATTTTAGAACCAATAGAAAACCTGTTCTCAAGATCACGATGAACAGGCTCGCAGTGTAAGTTTAAGAAAAGTAATTTTAGAACCATTTGAAACCTGTTCTCAAGATCACGACGAACAGGCTCGCAGTGTAAGTTTAAGAAAAGTAATTTTACAACCAATAGAAACCTGTTCTCAAGAACACGACAAACAGGCTCCCAGTGTAAGTTTAAGAAAAGTAATTTTAGAACCAATAGAAACATGTTCTCAAGATCACGACAAACAGGCTCGCAGTGTAAGTATGAAAAAAGTAATTTTAGAACCAATAGAAACATGTTCTCAAGAACAAGACAAACAGGCTCCCAGTGTAAGTTTAAGAAAAGTAATTTTAGAACCAATAGAAACTTGTTCTCAAAGAACACGACAAACAGGCTCGCAGTGTAAGTTTAAGAAAAGTAATTTTAGAACCAATTGAAACCTGTTCTCAAGAACACGACAAACAGGCTCGCAGTGTAAGTTTAAGAAAAGTAATTTTAGAAACAATAGAAACCTGTTCTCAAGAACACGACAAACAGGCTCGCAGTGTAAGTATGAAAAAAGTAATTTTAGAACCAATAGAAACCTGTTCTCAAGAACGCGACAAACAGGCTCCCAGTGTAAGTATAAGAAAAGTAATTTTAGAACCAATAGAAACCTGTTCTCAAGATCACGACAAAAAAGCTCCCAGTGTAAGTTTAAGAAAGGTAATTTTAGAACCAATAGAAAACCTGTTCTCAAGAACACGACAAACAGGCTCCCAGTGTAAGTTTAAGAAAAGTAATTTTAGAACCAATAGAAACATGTTCTCAAGATCACGACAAACAGGCTCCCAGTGTAAGTATGAAAAAAGTAATTTTAGAACCAATAGAAACCTGTTCTCAAGAACACGACAAACAGGCTCCCAGTGTAAATTTAAGAAAAGTAATTTTAGAACCAATTGAAACCTGTTCTCAAGAACACGACAAACAGGCTCGCAGTGTAAGTTTAAGAAAAGTAATTTTAGAACCAATAAAAACCTGTTCTCAAGAACACGACAAAAAGGCTCCCAGCGTAAGTTTAAGAAAAGTAATTTTAGAACCAATAGAAACCTGTTCTCAAGATCACGACAAACAGGCTCCCAGTGTAAGTTTAAAAAAGTAATTTTAGAACCAATAGAAACATGTTCTCAAGAACAGGATAAACAGGCTCCCAGTGTAAGTTTAAGAAAAGTAATTTTAGAACCAATAGAAACATGTTCTCAAGAACACGACAAACAGGCTCCCAGTGTAAGTATGAAAAAATTCATTTTAGAACCAATAGAAACCTGTTCTCAAGATAACGACAAACAGGCTCGCAGTGTAAGTTTAAGAAAAGTAATTTTAGAACCAATTGAAACCTGTTCTCAAGAACACGACAAACAGGCTCCCAGTGTAAGTAAAGAAAAGTAATTTTAGAACCAATAGAAACCTGTTCTCAAGAACACGACAAACAGGCTCCCAGTGTAAGTTTAAGAAAAGTAATTTTAGAACCAATAGAAACCTGTTCTCAAGATCACGACAAACAGGCTCCCAGTGTAAATTTAAAAAAAGTAATTTTAGAACCAATAGAAACCTGTTCTCAAGAACACGACAAACAGGCTCCCAGTGTAAGTTTAAGAAAAGTAATTTTAGAACCAATAGAAACCTGTTCTCAAGATCACGACAAACAGGCTCCCAGTGTAAGTTTAAGAAAAGTAATTTTAGAACCAATAGAAACCTGTTCTCAAGAACACGACGAACAGGCTCCCAGTTTAAGTTTAAGAAAAGTAATTTTAGAACCATTTGAAACCTGTTCTCAAGATCACGACGAACAGGCTCGCAGTGTAAGTTTAAGAAAAGTAATTTTAGAACCAATAGAAACCTGTTCTCAAGAACACGACAAACAGGCTCCCAGTGTAAGTTTAAGAAAAGTAATTTTAGAACCAATAGAAACATGTTCTCAAGATCACGACGAACAGGCTCCCAGTGTAAGTATGAAAAAAGTAATTTTAGAACCAATAGAAACCTGTTCTCAAGAACACGACAAACAGGCTCCCAGTGTAAGTTTAAGAAAAGTAATTTTAGAACCAATAGAAACCTGTTCTCAAGAACACGACAAACAGGCTCGCAGTGTAAGTTTAAGAAAAGTAATTTTAGAACCAATTGAAACCTGTTCTCAAGAACACGACAAACAGGCTCCCAGTGTAAGTTTAAGAAAAGTAATTTTAGAACCAATAGAAACCTGTTCTCAAGAACACGACAAACAGGCTCGCAGTGTAAGTATGAAAAAAGTAATTTTAGAACCAATAGAAACCTGTTCTCAAGAACACGACAAACAGGCTCGCAGTGTAAGTATAAGAAAAGTAATTTTAGAACCAATAGAAACCTGTTCTCAAGATCACGACAAAAAAGCTCCCAGTGTAAGTTTAAGAAAGGTAATTTTAGAACCAATAGAAAACCTGTTCTCAAGATCACGACAAACAGGCTCGCAGTGTAAGTATGAAAAAAGTAATTTTAGAACCAATAGAAACCTGTTCTCAAGAACACGACAAACAGGCTCCCAGTGTAAGTATAAGAAAAGTAATTTTAGAACCAATAGAAACCTGTTCTCAAGAACACGACAAACAGGCTCCCAGTGTAAGTTTAAGAAAAGTAATTTTAGAACCAATAGAAACCTGTTCTCAAGAACACGACAAACAGGGTCCCAGTGTAAGTTTAAGAAAAGTAATTTTAGAACCAATTGAAACCTGTTCTCAAGAACACGACAAACAGGGTCCCAGTGTAAGTTTAAGAAATGTAATTTTAGAACCAAAAGAATCCAGTTCTCAAACGAGCGACAAACAGACTACCAGTGTATGTATAAGAAAAGTATTTTCAGAACAAAACGAAACATGTTCTAAGACACACGACAAACAGGCTCCCAGTGTAACAGAGTAGAAACCAACATTCGACAAACAAGTGTAATAAAGCTGTTCCCCTCGATCTTAGCTTCAAAAGTCATCCGAAATTGCGATGTGTTTTTAAATATAAAATTTGCATTCATAACTCAATTGTGAATATATTAACTTGGTCTCGTCGCTATTATGCCGATGCGACGTTAAATTTTAACGCACTGATCTGTAAAACACATTGCTCCGGAAACGAGCACCACCCTCATATAATGGGGGATATAGTCGACGTCTCGTCTGTCGGTCCATCCGTCCGTCCGTCATCATTTCGTTTCCGGAGCTAACAAACAATTCAATATTTTTCAAAATGAATTGGCAGATTTATCAAACAGATCCCGAAGTGGCGCCTTTTGCTCTTTACGGATTTTTGTCATTTTTTTTGTTTCTCGATTTCCATGGAAACAATTTCTGCTTTGTCTCATAAGGGGGTGGATTTCATTTCCGGAGCACAACTCGAAAACCGTTCAAAATCTTTCAACAAAAAAATGACAGATATACTAAACAGATCATGCACTGGTGCCTTTTGCTATTAACGAATTTGTTAAAAAAATGTGTATTTCTCGATATCCAATGAAACAATCTAGACGAAGTCTGAAAACGTGAATTACGTTTCGGGGGCACAACTTGAAAACCGTGAAAGACTTTTCAACCAAACCTGATAAATGTATGAACCAAGCGCTAAAGTGGTGCCCATTGCTATTCATGATTTTATTCCAAAATTTGATTTTTCCCTGTTTCCATTAAGGTAGACGTAGAAATGGAGTTAGGTGTCGTTTCTGAAGCAGAAATAAAAACCTATTCAACATGTTCCATGCAAACCTGCTACATGTATTAATCAGAAGTTGTAGTGGTGCCATTTGCCATTTAGGAATTTAATGTTTTATTTTTTCACCGTTTCCCTGTTCCCATGGAAACAAATTAGACTCAGCAGAAACGGACGTGGGCGTTGTTTCTGAAGCAGAAATATAGACCTATTCAATACCTATTTTCATCAAAATCTGCTTCATGTATTAATCAGAGGCTTCAGTGATGCCTTTCGCAATTTAGGAATTTATTTTTTAAATATTTTTTCTTGTTTCCATGGCAACAAGACTTTGACTCTGTTCATAGTGGTGTGTTTGTCCGGACCGCATCTCCAAAACTAATAAGTGTTCTTTCATGACATTATGCAAACAGAAAGACCAGGTTGTCAAACGGTGCCTTTTGCTACTTAAAAGAGTGTTCATAATTTTAAATATCCGTTTCCATGGCAACAAATTTGACTTTGTCTCTGTTAATTGTTAATACTTTCTTAATCTCTCTCTCTCTCTCTATTCCTTTCTCTCTCTCTCATTTGTTTTCTGTGATTAAAAGGACAAAACGTGTTTGTATTTGCAGCGTGCGTCAAACTTGGTTCTGACTTTGTACTCTATCCTGACGTTGGTATCAAGGGTTACAACGATGAAATTTACGATGTGACCAGCGTCGAAGAGTGTTCACAAAGATGCATCAGCCCTACGAGTATCATCTGTAAAACGTTCGAGTTTATACTGAGCGATTCTGATGCGTCGACATGCAGGCTGTCCACCGTCTTCTGGTACGACGTGAGCAGCGACAAAAGACTCAGCATAAGTGGTGTCGACCTTTACTCGCGACAGTGCCAGTGACAGATGGGCCAATAGAAAACTCATCGATATGAACTTTCCTCCACCACCACCTATGTGTCTGTGTATGTCTGGGTCTGTGTGTATGCGTGTGTGTGTGAGTGTGTTTGTGTGTGAGTGTGTCTGTGTCTGTTTGTGGGTGTGTGTTTGTGTGTGTCTGCGTGTGAGTGTGTCTGTGTCTGTTTGTTGGTGTGAGTCTGCGTGTGAGTGTGTCAGTGTCTGTTTGTGTGTGTATGCGTGTGTGTGAGTCTGTCTGTGTCTGTGTTTGTGCGTGTGTTTGTGTGTGTCTGTGTGTGAATCTGTCTGTCTGTTTGTCTGTGTGAGTGTGTGTCTGTGTGAGTCTGTGTCTGTTTGTGTGTGTGTCTGTGTGTATGCGCGTGTGTGTGTGTCTGTGTGTGAGTGTCTGTTTGTTTGTGTGTGTGTGCGTCTGTGTGTATGCGTGTGTGTGAGTATGTCTATGTGTGAGTCTGTCTGTGTCTGTTTGTGTGTGTTTGTCTGTGTGTATGCGAGTGTGTGTGTGTCTGTGTGTATGCGCGTGTGTGTGTCTGTGTGTGAGTGTCTGTTTGTTTGTGTGTGTGTGCGTCTGTGTATATGCGTGTGTGTGAGTATGTCTATGTGTGAGTCTGTCTGTGTCTGTTTGTGTGTGTGTGTCTGCGTGTGTGTGTGTGTGTGTGTGCGTGACTCTATGTGAGCGTATGCGTGTGCCCGTGTGTCTGTCTATGTGAGTCTATGTGTGAGAGGGTGGATGTGTGTCTATATGTGTGTGTGCGTGTGCGTGTGCGTGCGTCTGTCTGTCTGCGTGAAGATATAGAATCGGACTGGTGGATGCCAAAGTTAAAGCACCATTGTAATACCATTCAATACTATTTGATAATGACTGAGTGGGTTTTTCCACCGCTTGTGGCAATATTTCAGGAATATCACAGCATGTGGCACTAGGAATAGACTCCACATTTTACCCATGTCGGGAATCGAAACCGGGCCTTCGGCGTGACGGGCTAACGTTTTAACCACGAGGCTACCCTACCGCCCCTACTTCAAAAGTACTGAACGGTCCTGAAACGGACACCTCCATATATTATTCAAAATGATGACAAAGTCTAGATTCGGTGGTGAAGCCTGGTGGTAAAAAACGTTCGCTCACCACGCCAAAGGCCCGGGTTCGATTCCCCACATGGGTACAATGTGTGAAGCCCATTTGTGGTGTCTCCAGGTGTGATATTGCTGGAACATAGCCATTTGTGGTGTCTCCAGGCGTGATATTGCTGGAACATAGCCATTTGTGGTGTCTCCAGGCGTGATATTGCTGGAACATAGCCATTTGTGGTGTCTCCAGGCGTGACATTGCTGGAACATAGCCATTTGTGGTGTCTCCAGGTGTGATATTGCTGTAACATAGCCATTTGTGGTGTCTCAAAGCGTGATATTGCTGTAACATATCCATTTGTGGTGTCTCCAGGCGTGATATTGCTGGAACATAGCCATTTGTGGTGTCTCCAGGCGTTATATTGCTTTAACATAGCCATTTGTGGTGTCACCAGTTGTGATATTGCTGGAACATAGCCATTTGTGGTGTCTCCAGGCGTGATATTGCTGGAACATAGCCATTTGTGGTGTCTCCAGTTGTGATATTGCTGGAACATAGCCATTTGTGGTGTCTCCAGGCGTGATATTGCTGTAACATAGCCATTTGTGGTGTCACCAGTTGTGATATTGCTGGAACAAAGCCATTTGTGGTGTCTCGAGGCGTGATATTGCTGAATCATAGCCATTTGTGGTGTCACCAGTTGTGATATTGCTGGAACATAGCCATTTGTGGTGTCTCCAGGCGTGATATTGCTGGAACATAGCCATTTGTGGTGTCCACAGTCGTGATATTGCATGAACATATCCATTTCTGGTGTCTCCAGTTGTGATATTGCTGGAACATAGCAATTTGTGGTGTCTCGAGGCGTGATATTGCTGGAACAAAGCCATTTGTGGTGTCTCCAGTTGTGATATTGCTGGAACATAGCCATTTGTGGTGTCTCGAGGCGTGATATTGCTGGAACATTGCCATTCCTGGTGTCTCCAGTCATGATATTGCTGGAACATAGCCATTTGTGGTGTCTCGAGGCGTGATATTGTTGGAACAAAGCCATTTGTGGTGTCTCGAGGCGTGATATTGCTGGAACAAAGCCATTTGTGGTGTCTCCAGTTGTGATATTGCTGGAACATAGCCATTTGTGGTGTCTCCAGGCGTGATATTGCTGGAACAAAGCCATTTGTGGTGTCTCCAGTTGTGATATTGCTGGAACATAGCCATTTGTGGTGTCTCCAGTTGTGATATTGCTGTAACATAGCCATTTGTGGTGTCTCCAGTTGTGATATTGCTGGAACATAGCCATTTGTGGTGTCCACAGTCGTGATATTGCATGAACATTGCCATTTCTGGTGTCTTCAGTCATGATATTGCTGGAACATAGCCATTTGAGGTCTCGAGGCGTGTTATTGCTGGAACAAAGCCATTTCTGGTGTCTCCAGTTGTGATATTGCTGGAACATAGCCATTTGTGGTGTCTCCAGGCAGGATATTGCTGTAACATAGCCATTTGTGGTGTCTCCAGGCGTGATATTGCTGGAACATAGCCATTTGTGGTGTCTCCAGGCGTGATATTGCTGGAACATAGCCATTTGTGGTGTCTCCAGGCGTGATATTGCTGGAACATAGCCATTTGTGGTGTCTCCAGGCGTGATATTGCTGTAACATAGCCATTTTTGGTGTCTCCAGTTGTGATATTGCTGGAACATAGCCATTTGTGGTGTCTCCAGGCGTGATATTGCTGTAACATAGCCATTTGTGGTGTCTCCAGGCAGGATATTGCTGGAACATATCCATTTGTGGTGTCTCCAGGCGTGATATTGCTGGAACATAGCCATTTGTGGGGTCTCCAGGCGTGATATTGCTGGAACATATCCATTTCTGGTGTCTCCAGGCGTGATATTGCTGGAACATAGCCATTTGTGGTGTCTCCAGTTGTGATATTGCAAGAACATAGCCATTTGTGGTGTCTCCAGGCGTGATATTGCTGGAACATAGCCATTTGTGGTGTCTCCAGGCGTGATATTGCTGGAACATAGCCATTTGTTGTGTCTCCAGTTGTGATATTGCTGGAACATATTTGACATATCACTATTTGATGGCGATTCATAGACACATGTTTACGATATAGTCGGAATCGTACAATAGAATCTGCTTTTGGTATATATTTCATATGATTGGGTTTTAAATGGTTTTATCGCATAATGCACAAAGACATCTTATGGTTGAATATCAAAAATAATTCTTTTTTTCCGGCACAAATATACATTTCAAACATGGTAGGTGTCCTGTGGTTGCAAATTCATTCTGACCCAAGTCATCATTAGACCAATTTACTTTTACACAAATTATCCAGCCACAGATTACTTTCTCAAACTGGTACAGTAATTACTGGTGATTTAACAACAGTTATGTCATTTTTCAGTTACACAAAGAACAATCGATATACTTTCTTAGCCCTTCCGTTTAGCACTGATATTATTGAACTCTTTTCCATATGGGTGTGGGGGCACAGGTGGCCCTGTTGTCTAAGGCGCCGCGATTCGCTGTGCAGAGTTGCGTCCCTTGGGCACGCCAGAAACCTATGATTGTGGGTTCGAATCCCGGTTCGCCCCGATTATGTTTCTAGGTTTGTCAGCACCATACCCGTGCTCGTGGGTTTCACCGAAGTGGTAAACGTCCGAGACCTGCATCACTTCGGGCTTTCCTCCCACATTAAGCTGACACGCCGCGATATAACTGGAATACTGTTAAAAGCGGCGTTAAACCCAACTCACTCACTCCATATGGATGTATCGGTTGTAAAGATAAGCAATATACACATGACACTAAGTGTTCAAGCCAATACATCGATAGTTTCTTTAACTCATCTATCGGGCCGCATCTGTCAAGTACTTTTGCCCACTGAATACGCCATTGATGTTCGTGCGATCATGTTAATCCCATGTCTGATGAAACTGTTGATGTTTCCATGGAAACGTTACATAACATTGCTTGTCATTAAGTTTCCAAACAGAATGAGTAAATGTGTTCTTATTATAATCACGTTATCAAGATATAATAAACAAATATTTGAATAGCGGATAATTGATTTTTTTCTAAATGCCTTTTCTTGAAAACTGAATCTTGAATTTGTTATCGTGTCATCTATTTTTAAATTTTCATGTTATTTTTTAAGTTTTCGTAATGATAATAAATTATCGATGTGGATATAGTAATAATTAAATAAGTGGAGTAAGATTGAACACAGTTTCCCAATAAAAACTGTGTTCAATCCTACTCCACTTATTTAATTTCACTATATTGTGCCTGAGAGTTAGAACTTTACTGTGCTTTTTTTATATATATGGATTTATTGATGAATACTAGAAGGCCTTTTGCACGGAGCATTAGATGAATAGAGATTATCACGCGGGTGTGGTAAATATCCTGAATTAGGAATGAACCTCTTTATCATATAATATCATTCTTTAATGGCCACGTTCAGACGTTGTTGACAGTCGGCCTGTCCTATGAAAACGTTAAGAAGTGCAATCAGATGTACACACAGCGACAAAACGAAACAAGGTAACGATGCAAACATATTACGGCCAAATCCAACTATCATAATTTGTGGAAAAGGTTTCAAGCCGCTGAGGTCTACAATCACAGATATGGCTACTGATCCCGCTTGGCTAGGCCTAATGCCCTCGCAAAATTGTTTCGAAATTTATACCTCCAAAGATGCCAAAACTTATAAAACGTCTTAGCGATGTCACAGTTAAACACTGATTTTAAGACTGTTCTTTTGATAATGATAGCAATTATCTCCGTAGTTTATCCAGATTCCTGATGGCTAATTCTGACTCGATTGCCGAATGACAAGGGCGACGCCATGTTTGTTTGACCTTTTATATTTGCATCTCTATCCGCATATGACCCCAATGGATATCGTTTTTATCCGTTGCCTTTATCCTGCCGAGAAACCTATCCATTATACGAAAAACCTCTTTATTGAATTGTCTAAATATTAGGGCTTGGACGCGTAACTCGGGTACTCTGGTCGGGTGGGTACTGAGTAGGACCCGGCTACCCCCAGGACTACCCGGACCCGTGGTTAGTCACGTGATATATTGTTTAATGACAAAAATGATATAAAACTCTATGGTTACACTACAAGTCACTAATGTTCCAATTTCTATCTGACTATGCACCCTTCCTTCTGACTTTTATATATTTGCATTTAGATAAAACTTCATGCAGTAAACTTCAGTGTATGCATGACCAGATCGCTTTACACGTGTATCTGTATACATTGTGCCAGGGCTACGGTCAAACTTTTCCAAATCGGAAAGTTTGTACCTATCTCTAAATATCTACAGCGGGTATCCGGGTAGGGTCGGGTAATAGGGTGGTGGGTACCGGGGTAGTAAATTAGGACTCGTCCCAGCCCTACTCAATATAATGTATTTGCTGTTACTTTGGTTGAAAGAAGTATCTCAGTGATACATTTTATCACGTGATCTCATCGTTCCATCATCATGAACACAGAGATAAGGTAACGGCAGTTATTATGGGATAGACATACACCTTCAGGGAACAATCACACGTATTCATTCAATTAGCCGAGCTTGACCACCCGATACAATGAGTCGCCTCTTACGACAAGTATAGAATGCTGTAACTCTTCTCAATGTAATTAAAATCAGATTTAAAAAGAAATTCCGTAATTGGGAAATCATGAGAGTCTATGAATTCCAGAAGTAGAATCAATGCGCCCCGAAGGGTCATCAACAAAGTCGAGTGACTTCTCTGACTTAAACCATGTTATGGTTAATATATTATTTTTCTATAATATTGCATAATGACTTATAGTTGCGACAGCTTTAGTTGTTAAAATGTATATACAGTAAACTACGTTTATAACGAACACGCTTATAACGAACTGACGGATATAACGAACTTATGTTTTAGTCCCGGCCATTTGGTGTATATATGCTGTTTATATGCTTATAACGAACTACGGTTATTACGAACTAAAATTAGTGGTCCCAGAATGGAAAGCGGATTCGTAGCTCACGATCAGCCGCAAGAACAAGACGTCGTCATAATGGTTTAGATATTGATATTATAATATCAATTATCATCCAAATCTGGCCCTCACGGGAGATCTCGCTTGGGTGATCGGTGATATATAAAATACTAGTATATTAACACTCGTTCAACTTGCATATACATCAATCGTCATTAAAAACGAAATCAGTAAGGGAAAGGTAATTTATTAAACAAGAGGAGTGGGGGGAGAGAGAGTGCATAAGAATGACAAGCGAAAGGTTGGTTGGTTGGTTGGTTTGTTGTTTAACGACCCACACAGCAATATTCCAGCTGTATGACGTCAGTCTGTAAATAATGGAGTCTGGACCAGATAATCCAGTGATTGGCATCATAAGCTTCGATCCGCGCTATTGGGATACGCTGACATGCATCAACCAAGTCAGCGAACCTGACCACCAGTTCCTGTTACGTGTGTGGGGATGGGGTTGTCTCATTTATAGGAATAATTAATTAGTTAATGACACCCTAATTACTTGCTTACACGGCCTCATGTTTGCACGTGACATTACAACGTCTAGACGTAGACCGACAAGTGTCACAAGACACAAGACCATGGCACACACATACATATATATAACAAACAAATGAATACCCATGTACCTGTGTGGACATCAAATACCGACGGCCTGTGTGGAGTATCGATCCACGCAATTGGGATCGATGACATGCATCAACCAAGTTAGCGAGCCTTGACCACCCGATCCCGTTAGTCGCCTCTTCCGACAAGCATGGTCGCTTTTCACGGCAAGCATGGGTTGCTGAAGACCTACTCTATCCCGGATGGCAAGCGAAAGGGGATAGGTCATGACAAAATGCTGCATGTAATTGGGGGTGGTGTGGTGTGTGTGTGTGGTTGGGAGAGTGTGTTAAAACCTGACTTTTGTTTGGCAACGAAATGTTTGTGGAGCAACTCTTCTCGTAGTTACTAAAATTGCCTTTGCAAGTGAATAACATTTTACGGAAGTACCTGAAGTACTCCAGCCATGCGACGTCAGCATGTAAACAATCCAGACAATCAAGTGATTGTCAAACAATCAAACAATATAAAAATACTATCAATCTACGACAGTGTATCGTTTTGTCACAAACAAACACCAGGTCTCTAATTGTACATGTACCGTACTTTAGAAATCCCATGCAATACTGAAGTCGTCAGCTCTGTGCATACCTGACACTTTCTCACACCGAACATTAAGACTCAATGCCCGAATCTGCCCCCAACCGGAAGTGACTGGCACTCATTCAGAAGTCCCTTGTCGATGTTCGGGATCCTCGAGTGACCAACTGTAAACAACCATGTCTGCCGCCCCACCTTTCATGTACCAGGGCACACGGGTTCACGTGAAACAGCTACCAGGATTCCAGGAATATTTCCTTTTTCCAGTACATACACACTCGGAGTCGGTGTGCGTGTGTTTACCGCGCCATCTTTGGGATGTGTAGTATGTGTGAGTATGTGAGTTTATTGGCCTACAGAATGTTCGTAATGATACGTTAGGGACATTCGGGTCTAGTCGGCTTATTCCGGTATCAACATAATACCGGAAGCAATGGCGTAGTGATGTGAAATGATTTCAATGTAAACAGCACACCGATCCCTCCGCATGTAGGTCGTATAAAATGAGGAAGACCTACATTCAGATTTTTTTTGGTTATGGTTATAAGAAATTATCAATTCAAATTGAAATGTTGCTTTTAAATACGGGTGGCGACTGTCGCCAGATGGCGTTATACAAGGTCATGGTCACAGGAATTCGTGAACCCACTTTCAGCGCGGATTCCTTCCAGTGCTGGCCGAGAATGTTATTGGGTGGTAGACTTAGTTGATTCCGAATTATTGCGCAACGATTCTTTTTATTTCCTCAAAAGAGAGTAGAAAAAAACGAAAATTTAGGCAATAGGCAAAAGTACAACGACAAATGTCTAGGCTGCATTGGCAAAAGTACATGAGTAAAAACTCATTTTACTTAATTCTGGTCCGTGGAATAAATAAGACAGTTTTTCTTCTCCTTTTCTTTTTAATTTTTTGAAGTCGGTGAATTACATCAAACACAACTGGTTTCATGTCCTCACTTACTCTTTGTACAGAGTCACGCGATGTAATCACTTTTTTGCCTGTCTTCAGATTGCAGGACTATACTGAACAAGAAAAGAAAGGGATCATGATATTTTGGGTTGTTATTTTTATGAAACTGTGTAAACGCCTACGGTTAAGACATGCATGACTCTAATAGACGCGGGCGCATAGTGTTATGTCTAGGTGCATTTGACTTAATCATGTACTGTTGGAGGGCCATCGAACACTAATGTAAACAACACATCATGTGGCCCGAATGAAAAGTAGTCAAAAAACGGAGCATGCAAACGCAACCACCTGTCCTCTCCTGCACGTGCAGAACGTGATACGAACACGAGTCAACACCTGGATTAACCGAAACAATGTTATAATATAGCGCTGAACATGGTATAAAAGGCGACAGACCGCGTGAGACGACCACACGTTATAACGCTGCTACACTGCAATACAAGTTGCCACTATGTCTACCAGTGTTCTTAATTTCCCATGTATACAACAGTTTTCTTATGGATCTATAAAACGGTTGATTGGCCTGGGTGGCTGTCCTTTCCTCGCTATCTCGAATGTCCGGATATCTCGAAGTTACAACACGGTCCCTATATGTTCGAGACGCCTGGGCCAGACTGTATCCATCCCCTGTATTCTTACAACACCATGTTCGAGATTTCAATAACTGTTTTGTTCGTGACATCAGTATATATATGATATAGAAATTAACATTTCTTTGGAAGATAGATCGGAAATATTGTTACATTCGAGACAACCGAGCTGCACGAAGCTGTACTATAAAACAAAAACATTCAACATTCATTGTTATCATGTAATTGAACAGAATTTTTTTTTTAGCTTAACACGAGGTGGAGATACTTGTACAAGAGGGGCGGTCGGGTAGCCTAGTGGTTAAAGCGTTAGCTCGTCACGCCGAAGACCCGGGTTCGATTCCCGACATTGGTACAATGTGTGAAGCCCATTTCTAGTGTCCCCCGCCGTGGTATTGCTGGAATATTGCTAAAGGCGGCGTAAAACCATACTCACTCACTCACTCGCACAAGAAACCGAGGAGATACAGAAGCAGCGTTTGACAAAATGGTGTTTTACAATGTTTCAAAATTTGGGGATTTTCGGAGCGCTTCTTGAGCTTCGCACATGAGATTGTTTGAATTAGGTTTACGTCGCTTCTAACAATATTCTAGCAATATCACGGCGGGGGACATCAGAAATTGGCTCCACACATTGTAGCCATGATTGGACGAGTGTGACGAGCGAACGCTTGGACCACATGGCTACCTCACTGACCCACATTTGAGAAATACCATAAAAACAATTAATTGATCCATTTATATGTCTATAACACAAATAATTATTATTATCATAAACATAAGGAATAACTAGACAGCAACACTCAATATAATGTCACAGTAAGTTCCTAATACGGATATTGCAGCAGGTTTGTGATGCTTTACATATGAGCCAACACGTGTATGTTTTCGATTAATGATCTACATGGTATAGGATCCAGCCTTGTTCACCGTGCATCAGTAAGATGCATTGCATACTGATGAATGCTTGAAAATATAGTTGAACTAAAATATGAAGTCACAGTAGCACGCAAAAACGGGTAAATGGGCATTGTCCGGCGTTGCATATATCTCGGCTACACTCGCGCACACTCGTCACCCATTGTTTTGTTCAGATTATGCCAAGGCCACTGAGCCTCGTTCAAGGTCATCCGTAGTTCATGACGACGTTCTCCAGACTACACGACACAGGCCATCCAGGACACCTCGACCCGGTATAGCCTCGTGTTGTACCAGCCGTCACACACCAGGGAGAAGCCCTTGGTGTCAAGACCCACCACCCGCACCCTGGCCCGAGTATTGTAACGGTAGTTTACGTCAAGCTGCGTCATTCCGTGTGTAAGTTCAGGCCGTCGGGAAAACGGCTGTGCGAACTTGACGGGGTGTGACTGAGGCCATTTGCCGTAGGAGAATGGGTAGTTCATGAACATCCATCGCCCAGACTCACCTGGAAGGAGAAGGATTTGATTACAAGCTTGATAAGTCCTGTGAGACAATTGACGGCGTGATGTGTGTGAGGGAGTTGGGTTTAACGCCGCTTTTCACTGTATTCCAGTTATATCACGGCGTGTCAGCTTAATGTGGGAGGAAAGCCCGAAGTGATGCAGGTCTCAGACGTTTACCACTTTGGTGAAACCCACGAGCACGGGTATGGTGCTGACAAACCTAGAAACATAATCGGGGCGAACCGGGATTCGAACCCACACTCATAAGGTTCTGGCGTTCCCAAGGGACGCAACTCTGCACAGCGAATCGCGGCGCCTCAGATGACTGGGCCACCCGTGCCCTGAGGTGAAATGGGGTTTAGCGACGCGTCCAAGATTATTGCACTTATATAGCGATGTGCATGCACGTGTGGCTGCTTGTACTTGTCCAGACTAATGCCGATGATTTTTATGGAGCTAGTCCACTGAGATACCATGCCGTAGTTTAACATGAATTCCCCACTCAGGCACAGTATACTGACTCCAAGTAGACCAGTCAGTGTTTCAGTCCCCTAATGCCGAGCGCCAGACAGGGTAACCACAATTACCATCTTTTTGGTATGACGCGGTCGGGAATCGAACCACCGACCTTCCGATCTCCGGGAAGACGTCCTATCCACCAGACCTCTGAGGCGGTCTAAACACGGTTTAAAACTATACTCACTCGCTCACTTACTCAAGAGCAAGCGTAGCGGCCTGGCGAAATGAAACAACTGTTTCGTTAAATACTCGAAAATCCTGACATTCAAAGAACTATTACTAAAACTAAATGCGACTAAATAAAGACTAAAACGTATTGATTGCCTGCAAATGTACTTGATAATTTTTAACATTGATATTATGAGCATACAATCATCCATGTCGGCAAGCCTGACCACCTGATTCATTTAGTCGTCTCTGAGAAGCACCTGTTGCTATTCTAACCCGGAATCACCATCGGGCACTTTTCAGGAAAAGACAGAAATAATTGCCAAATTAGTTCCTTGTACGAAAGGTGATATGCACATGACATATAATGTTCATTGCCAATTTGGCTACTACAACTGACTCCGGGGTAGAAGACGTCTTCAGCAACCCATGCTTGACGTCAAAGGCGGCTATGCTTGTCGTAATAGGTGACTAACGGGATCGGGTGGTCAGACTAGCTGACTTGGTTGATGCATGTCATCGTAACCCAATTGCGTAGATCGATGCTCATGATATCAATCACTGAATTGTCTGGTCCAGACTCAGTTATTTACAGACCGCCGTCATGTAGCTGGAATATTGCTGAGTGGGTCGTTAAACAACAAACAAAACCAAACAAACTACAATGCAACGCGTTATAGCCGATGATTGGTTATATCCGGAGCTGACGGTATACTTACACTTTTTTCCATGAAGCCGTGTGAACCTCGTCTTCATGGCTGAAACAGAATAAAGGAATTGCCTGTTAAAGATATACGCGCAGGTGTATCAGATAAACACCTGTGCTTGTCTAACATTTAAGTGCTCGTTTTATTTTCTCTCGCATAAAAGTCCACATGAGTTTCAACAGATCTACCTGCACGCTACGGATGATTGCTTGCTTTTATTCGAGTTTTTTTTATTGACAGGGCACATTTCTCTTAAAAGTCACACAGGAAGATCAGGCTGGGGATACTGGTGGACTTAATAGTGGTATTTAGAGAACACATCACCGGACCTCCGTAGTCGCTGATTTAACACTGTTCAGCCACACATAAAGGACCCGTGAAGATCCGGGGTAGAATAGGTCTTCAGCAACCCATGCCTGCCGTAAAAGGCGACTATGCTTGTCGGGTGGATCGGGTGGTCAGGCTCACTGATTTTGTTGATGATGCTTGTCATCGTATCGCAAATGCGTGGATCGATGCTTATTATGTCAATCACTGGATTGTCTGGTCGAGACTCGATTACTTACAGACCGCCGTCATACAGCTGGAATATTGCTGAGTGCGGCGTTAAACAACAAACAAACAAACAGTGACACATATGGATCCCCACTGTGTGAATGGGTCGGGTTTGACACTGAACAGAGACAAAGACTAAGGGCGCTGGGATGGCTACGTGGTTAAAGCGTTCGCCCGTCAGGCCAAAGGATCAGGTTCGATTGCCCACACATTGTTTAAGAGTTTCACACTTTTAATCTGTCTAGACATCGTGTCTGTGTCCTGTGTGAGACGTTGCCCAGGGTAACCGAGACAGTTGGATTAATGGACATGCTAAAATTTGATGTGACACAAATAGAAAGTGGTTATTCAACAAATTGCGTGCCTGCGTGCCTACGTGCGTGCTTGCGAGCGTGCGTGCGTGCGTGCGTGTGTCGCGAGGGGCATTGGGATTATATACTGGGAACAATATACACAACATTTAGGGGCACGGGTGGTCCAGTCATAGACCTGCATCACTTCGGTCTTTCCTCCCACATCAAACTGACGCGCTGTGATATAACAGTGACTGAAATACTTTCGAAGCGGCAGCCCTGGGGACTTACAGTGGAACTGTTTCTGGAGTTTGTTCACATCTTTCCCCACGGTGTAGCTCCTCTGCAGTCGCCGAGACGTCTCCTTCATCGTCTTGTTCCAGTTTTCCTGGAGGTCACCGACGTTGTTCCTCAACGTCTTCACGTCTCCCGTCAACCCCGTCAACTTCTGCCGCGTCTGCTTCTGCACCTTCATGGCAACCAGCACAGACCGGTTGAGACTGGAAAGCTCGTAAAAACTTCTATGGAAGCCTGAAAGGACATCACATGATTCGACTAAATGAAGCATAGATTTCAATGGATAAAATGGGTATGTTTGTAACGTCACTTAAGATAAATAAAATGAAAAAGTACCCAAGATTAAACATTGACAGTTCTGTTTTTTCATATAGTTTAAATTTTAACATTATTTGGGGGGGGGGGGGGGGGTGTCGGATTGTCTGATTTATGGGGAATAATTAATAAATTAATGACATGCTTACACGGCATTACAACGTCTAGACGTAGACCGACAAGTGTCACGAGACACGAGACCATGGCACACACACATATATATAACAAACCAACCCATACCCATGTACCTGTGTGGACATCAAATCCCATATTTTAGTTACATTGTATGGCCATGGGCACTTATTTCGCCCCGGTTGTAAATTTGAAAAATTGAGTGGAAGTATACCTCCCCTATAGAAGAGGCCGTGCTACGACTTCACCTTACCCCCGAGTGAGTTGTCGATGCTGGAGACGTTCTGGGCGAGCTTCTGCAACCTGGAGTCCTGCCCCTTGATCTCCGTGTCGGCCCTCCGTACAGCCGTCAGCAACTCCGTCCGTGACTGACTCAGGCCGGCCTTGACATCAGACATCTCCTGTCTCACTGCCTGCAGATCCAACAGAACCTGCTGGAACTCCTACAATAATAATAATAATAATAATAATAATAATAATAATAATAATAATGACGACGATGACGATGATGATGATGATGATAATAATAATAATAATAATAATAATAATCATCATCATCATCATAATCATAATCATAATGACGACGACGATGATGATGAGTGAGTGTGTATGGTTTTACGCCGCTTTTGGCAATATTCCAGCAATATCACGGCGGGGGACACCAGATATGGGCTTCACACATTGTACCCATGTCGGGAATCGAACCCGGGTCTTCGGCATGACGAGCTAACGCTTTAACCACTAGGCTACCCGACCGCCCCCGATGATGATGATGATGATGATGATGATGATGATGATGATGATGGTGGTGGTGGTGGTGCTGGCGGTGGTTATGATGATGACGAGGAGAAGGATGATGATTATTTTGATTATAATAAGTATTAGTAGTGACATCAACAGCAACAGTAGCCTGTGATGATGCCAGCTTTAGACGTCAATCACTTTGACGAAACCCACGAACACTGGTATTGTGCCGACAAACCTACATATAGAAGCATAACGAGGATAAGTCAGGGGTTCCATAATCGGTGCTGGCACTACCAAGGGACGCAACTCTGTACAGCGAATCGAAGACTTGGCCATCTGTGCTCCGTCTGTGGAGAAGAGTCCTATACTTACCTCTTCCGCTATACATCAGTAAATAATCTGTTAACACAGCCCGTGATCACGAAGAGATCATCTACAGATAGTTTCATCTGACCTTTACTGTGCTGCTTGGATGACGATTGGCACTGATCCCAAATGTACAAGGTATGCAAGAAACCTGACTCACTCAAAGGGAAATTAAACACAAATTCAAGGGTAAGTAAAGTCAACATAGCGACTTTAGATTTTAATACTTTAGGGCACTCCAGAGTGATTTCATCCTGGTGAGTTTACCGTTAGGCCACGCCCCCAAATATGTTTGTTTTGGAAGCCGATTACGGAGCGTGTGATTTCAGCACTTTTACTTGGACATTTAAATACTTTCAACTGATTTTTTTATTTTTTCCCTCGGAATTGACTTAATATGAATAGGACAATTGAAATTCGTCAAACAATCGCAACCATATTTTCACTTTATTTGTCCTTTACCATAAACTTTCAAACACGTGACCTTAACCTTGAGTCTATGCATCACCATGACGCCGATAGACCACTAAACACTGATATACCAATAGACCACTAAACACTGATAGACCGATAGACCACTAAACACTGATAGACCGATAGACCACTAAACACTGATAGACCGATAGACCACTAAACACTGATAGACCGATAGACCTCTAAACACTGATAGACCGATAGACCACTAAACACTGATAGACCAATAGACCACTAAACACTGATAGACCGATAGACCACTAAACACTGATAGACCGATAGACCACTAAACACTGATAGATCAATAGACCACTAAACACTGATAGACCGATAGACCACTAAACACTGATAGACCGATAGACCACTAAACACTGATAGACCGATTGACCTCTAAACACTGATAGACCGATAGACCACTAAACACTGATAGACCGATTGACCTCTAAACACTGATAGACCGATAGACCACTAAACACTGATAGACCGATAGACCTCTAAACACTGATTGACCGATAGACCTCTAAACACTTATAGACCGATAGACCTCTTAATACTGATAGACCGATAGACCACTAAACACTGATAGACCGATAGACCACTAAACACTGATAGACCAATAGACCACTAAACACTGATAGACCGATAGACCACTAAACACTGATAGACCGATAGACCACTAAACACTGATAGACCGATTGACCTCTAAACACTGATAGACCGATAGACCACTAAACACTGATAGACCGATTGACCTCTAAACACTGATAGACCGATAGACCACTAAACACTGATAGACCGATAGACCTCTAAACACTGATTGACCGATAGACCTCTAAACACTTATAGACCGATAGACCTCTAAACACTGATAGACCGATAGACCACTAAACACTGATAGACCAATAGACCACTAAACACTGATAGACCGATAGACCACTAAACACTGATAGACCGATAGACCACTAAACACTGATAGACCGATAGACCTCTAAACACTGATAGACCGATAGACCACTAAACACTGACCTCTCTCAACTTGTCCTGCTCCGAGGCGATCACGAGGACAGAATCCTGGATCATTGTCATTGTCTTCTGCAGCTGCTGGGGGGTTGGGCTGAACTGACCAGTGAAGTCTGCTCCCATCTCCGGGCCGGGCACCACGTAGTGGTTGGAGGAGGTCAGAGTCATGTCATTCGGCAGGGCGTTCAACTTCAGGCCCCCCTCCTCGTCTGATAAAAATCGTATGTTCAAACTGAATATTAGGCGAAAAGAGTGTGTCACCAACTGCTATAAACAAGAAACCTAAAAACGTCCCGATGTCTTTCAAACCGGTTTAAGTCAATTTCCATATATCGTTCAAGGCAAGCATTTCACATAACATTTGTATTACAAACAGTAAAATTAGTAAGTTCTTCATTTGGGTGTTTTGAACGAACGTAGCTTAGAAATTGTTTCGTGGGTGTAAACCTTTCCTCTGCTCACGAGTTTAGCAACTGGAATACTTTAAAAACAATATATTGACCTATATATCCTACAAGGCCGAAAGGTCAATATATATATAGGTCAATATTTAAAAAAGATGTTCAAGCTACGTATTCCTGTAGTTTACCCCACCTTTTTTTTGGGGGGGGGGGGGGGGGGTGCGTGGGGGGGTCGTCCACAGGGTGTCGAGAAGCTGTCGAAAATGTAATGGTGTGTTACAGACGGACGAGGACAATGCACTATGACACTAACAATAACCAACCGTCCAATTTCATTTATGGGAATTGACGAATAACTTTTTACTGTGTTTTTTTGCATCTGGTGTCGGATATGAACCCCTGGTTTGATCTTTACGAACCAGTAATTAAAGTCAGTATGGTTTTACAGCACCTTTAGCAATATTCCATCAAGATCACGGCGGTGGACACCAGAAATGGACTTCACACCTTGTACCTATGTCGGGAATCGAACCCGGTATGACAAGCAAGAGCTTTAACCACCAGGCTATACCACCGCCCCTATGCGCGTCAGATCATAGATAATTTGTTCCAGTAAACAAAAGGATAATGACAATGATAATGAAATTTCAACTTAGTAGAAAAAAACCAAATGGCCCTAAAATGCTTCCGTACTATCTTGATGTAAACTAAAGAATAATCTTCTTTGCCATTTGAAACGTGATATGTGTACATAGACACACTAGCATATGCCTCTCGCCGCAGAGAGCCCCCAGTAACAACTTGTGAACATATGTTAGCCTCTGTATCCTCAAGGAAACCTGCACTATAAATATTCAAGAAGTTAAATTGATCCACGGGAGGGAAGAACACTTGAGCAGGCTGACATAACCCTGTTGTGTATAGCGAATGTAAATGTGATTGTAAATATTCGTGATTTTTTAAAGAAGAATAACATTACCCTTCGGGGGGAACTTGAACACTGTCTCGTTATGATTACTGTTACATAAATAAAAACGTCAAGAACCCTTTCCAGCCCCACAAGAAATGTCTGCTGAGAGTAGAGTCGATTGTACAATTCCGACTGTGTCATGTGTCTGTGTTTATGATTCACTATCATATATAGTCCAGGCAAAAATAAGGTTTCACTTTGCAACAGAATTTTTTCACTACAACACATTTCTACAAGGCCACCAGGGGGCTCTGGTAACGGAGCTTCTATCGAAAAGTGTTAACTATACTTCAGTGAGTTAGTGTGCCAAGTTTAATGCATATTAGTCCTAGCACACTGTTTTAGAGTTAAAAGATTCAACAGTGTAAACAAACATTTTGGAAACTTAGCGGCCATCTAGAAATTGGCGGCCATCTTGATTTTTGTGTGTAGATTTGTCAATAGTCGAAAACGTTCAGTAGTTGTAAATATCTTTTTAGACATATTATACGTCTATTTCGCAATACAAGACATACTTTTTTTTCATTAAAACATTGAACCTCATCTGAAATATGGAAGATATATTGATAATTGGTGGCCATATTGGATTCTGCAAATTAGACATATTTCCCAAACTGGGATTGCTCGGGACTTTTAGTGTGTTGTTTTGGGGGACCCTGTAGAAATGCATTGTGGAGAAATAAATTCTGTTGCAGTTTGTTCCAAGTTGAGTGCTAAAATGACATAGATTGCCTGGACTAATAGTGAAGATACCAGGTGTTCGCGGAAAGGTGAGCGTATCTTGTTCCATCGGTGGCACTCGCCAGAAACACACGCAAGGGCAAGTCAATTGTTCACCTTAAAAAAGTACGGGAACAAATGGTACGAGTCAAAAAAGGGATTTCCATTGGACATCATGATTGTCACTGATGGGTTAATCTATTTTCGCTAAATCGTACATTCAGAAATATCTTGACGTGCGTTTTCTGAACGATGTTGTTTCGGGGGTTGCAGAAAAAGCTCGTCACGCCAAAAGGCCTGGGGCTTGACTTCCCAAACGGTACAATGTGTGAATCCCTTTTTCGCGTCACCCGCTGTGATAGTTTGGAATGTTGCTGACAGTGGCGTAAAACCAGACCCATTCACTCATTCAAATTTGCTCAACATGTTTTTATTATTTTTTAAATTATTATTATTATTGTTATTGTTGTTGTTGTTGTAGTAGTAGTAGTAGTAGTAGTAGTAGTAGTAGTAGTAGTAGTAGTAGTAGTAGTAGTAGTAGTAGTAGCATGAACCTGTACAGTCTTAAGTTGGTTTGTCATCGATGTCCAGAAGTGTATGGGTGTCGTGCAAATGTACATGTAGAACACTGATGTAGAGAGTTTAAAGAAGAATTGATTCACTGGGAGTTTGTTTTACGCCATTGAAAATTGAAAGAACGGGTGTTAAATTTGATTATTTACATCTAAACATCACTCTTTCCTGCAACAGTTTGTAAAAAGTAATCTGAGGATGGGTACCCTTAAGTACAAATTAACTGGTTCAATGAAGACTGGAGTAAGAAATTAAGTTGCAACCCAAAGCAAATTTATTGATTTTCAAAGATAAAATGTCTAAGATTCCGATCAGCAGTTGTGTATTATGTATTTTGAAACAAAATTATAAGTCTTAAGTCAAATTATATTTTTTTAAATAAAACCAGGTAGAAGTATTCTTTCAGTGTTGACTAACCGCCGCTTCAGTTCATTATTTGGAGGGGGGGGGGGGGGGGGGGGGGGGGGTGTCAGGTAGCCTAGTGGTTAAAGCGTTCGCTCATCACGCCGAAGCCCCTTTCTCGTGTCCCCCGCCGTGATATTGCTGGAATATTGCTGAAAGCGGCGTAAAACCACACTCACTCACTCACTCATTATTTTGATATGATATCGCCAACTTTCGTAATTTCAATTACAAATCAAACTGATGATACAATTTACTGAGAGGTCGCGTTCCAGTTGATCCTCGGTTTACGTACCATTGTCGATGTTCGAAGTCGGCAATACCAAAACTAAACCATCACAATAATTACAACTTTCGTCTTATTGATTTTAACACTCCGCATATTTATATGTAATGAGCTACGTTTCTAGACTGCGGGAAAGTGCAGTGACCTGTCGTGACGAAATGAAGTACGGAGGTACACGTATAGGTATTGCCTCAATGTAATATAATATATGTGTTGTATATATGGTTTAATAAGTGTCATTTACGAATATTCCAAACTAAGTAACCATTAAAGAAATAGATATATGATTCATAAATAAATAAATGGGATTAAAGTGTATGATAATTTCTTATGATGACAATGATAAATAAAATATTTATCTTTATAATTATAAAATGGAAACAAATGTAATCATTAGTTTTGTTACGATATGAATTATAGGCAAATATTTAACAATATTGTACTTAAATAAGAAAGTGTTATCCCAAATTTGAATTTGTTACATTTGACCACTTTCTAAATGACATTGTGTGTTCATAACATTCGTCAGGTTAAAGATTATAATGCAAACACACACACACACATACATATACTGAACCGCAAAAGAAACGTCACCCCAAGTGACATTGCATAAAATGTTGTCATTTAAATATCTGGGTAATTCTTGTCAAAGTTTCTAAAATTTATCATTACCTTGTCCAGAAAAATGAAATTTGATGATAAAAAAACGAAGCAGATGACAATAAAACCGATCGCCCAAACGCATCACGGCAACAGCCATGGTAACCCGTTGCACGTGAGTTCCGTGCAAATTGAAATGCACATGCGTTCCCCCATTTCTTGCCCTATAAAAATCCACCCAGATCAGATGACATTCATTCGTTATTGAATTGCTACCGCATGCCAAGCCCTTGGACGATTGCAAGCTGGACAAACCGCCCGGCAAGTAGCCAATGCAATTCAAGTCCACGTAAGGACCATATACAGGCTCCAGCAACGATACCAGACCACCAACACAACAGATGACCGACCAAGTAGTGGAAGACCAAGGGTCACCACCAGACGTCAGGATCGTCAGATTGTGCGACACCGTGCGTCGACGGTTGACGAGCAGACACCTCCACTGTCACAGGCCACATCGAGGACCAATTCTGACACCACGTCATCGCCGGGACCGTCTTCAGTGGGCAACACAGCACCAGCAGTGGAGATGAGTCTTCTTCTTAGGCGAGAGCCGTTACTGTATCTCAACAGCAGATGGCAGTCTGGCGACGCCGTGGGGAACATTATTCGGATGCTTGTGTTGTTGAGAGAGGCTCGTGGGGTGATCCGAGCATCATGGTGTGGGGTAGAATTGGTCTTGCACAGAGGGTCGTCCCTGTGGTCTTCCAGAACATCTGTCCAGGGAGAGGCAATGGTGTCACAGCAGCTCGGTACATTGATCAAGTCTTGACACCACACGCCATACCTCATTTGGCACGTCGCCGCAACCACGCGTTTCAGCAAGATAACGCCCGTACCCACACTGCAAGAGAAACAAGAGATTTCTTCCAGCAGAATGGCATCAGAACCATGCAGTGGCCTGTCCTCAGTCCCGATTAAAATCGCATTGGGCACCTGTGGGACGAGATTCAAAGACGGCTGAATGACGTCCGACCAAGGCCGACAACTGCATCTGAACTGCGCCAGGCGTTCCTCAGAGTGTGGGCTCAAGTGCCTATGGCCTTCATCAACCGCCTCATCCATTCCATGTATGGACGTTGCACGGCGGTCATCAATGCACATGGCGGACACACGAGATACTGATTTGTGATGCCATTTTCTCAGAGACTGGTGTTGTGTTTCACTTTAAGAACATTTGATACTTTAATTTCAACCTTGATGATCAGTTTTGCCAAGTTTCATCTTTTTAATCTGTCTCAAAGTATGTTTACAGTGTTTGGACAAATAAGGTTTCTCATATATCTATCCATGGTGACGTTTCTTTTGCGGTTCGGTGTATATATATATATATATATATATACAAAAATGAGGTAAATGTTCAATCGGTGTACATGTCTGAAACTGATATAAAGAAGATGATGGACTAACGTGGACTTTATTATTTTATTATATATATATATATATTGAAATAGTCATTCGTTTCGATAGGAAGTACACTTTAAATATTCTATCATGTACTACGCTAACAATTACTAAGTAAAAACACTAGCCTAGTCTGGCATGAACAAATATATATCACCTGAACATGACGAGCAGGCAACTGCCATGTTAACATAGCCACGCACAACAGCTAATCGTTATTAATGCTGACATTTGGCGAGTCGCTGCTAGGTATACACTACTTGTGCTCCATGTGCTGCCTCAGTATGTTCAGAGGGTCTGCATCACGACTCACAATCTGTTTGTTAATGTTTGAGAAAGGTTACTGTTACCCAGAAACAAATAAACGTGGTGAGTGTTAGTTTGCTTCTACCAACATTCACATTAACACAGGAAATATCAGTAAACAGCATGGAAGACTAGTGTATCCGAATCTGAACGACGTCTTTCAGACGCTAAAACGTTGCTTTGAAAGAAGGGGGCGGTCGGGTAGCCTAGTGGTTAGAGCGTTCGATCGTCTCGCCGAAGACCCGGGTTCGATTCCCGACATGGGTACAATGTGTGAAGCCCATTTCTGGTGTCCCCCGCCGTGATATTGCTGGAATATTGCTAAAAGCGGCGTAAATCCATACTCACTCACTCACTCACTCACTTTGAAAGAAGAGGTGATGATAATTTAGGTTGGGGTAAATTTCACTCTCTTATAGAGACAACTTGTTGTTATTTACATAATCTTGAATCTATGATTTAAGCTAACAATTTTTGTCTCAGAGTCTTCTGCAAGTCTAACTTGTCCACACATAACAGTAAACCTTTAAAGACATGACCAGTTATGTGCTGCTTAAGAAGTAGGAAATAAAAAAAAGAAAGCAATGATACAATCTTCACGCAGAGAATTTCTTTTCTTTTCAGAAAATATCAAATATACTGAAAGACAACGTGACCTGCAACTTGGGATAACACTGAACACATGCGGAACTCACTGTTTGTATGGTAAAGCTTGTTCTCCATCAAAACACACTGTTCATTTATGCTATAGATTTTAAAGCTACAAAAAATAGCTCCTTTATAACATGCATGCAGGTGTTTTGTTGTTGTTGTTGTTGTTGTTGTTGTTGCTGCTGCTGTTGTTTTATTTATTTATTTTTCGATCTTAACTTCTTACCCTTTTTTTGCAAATACAGTTGAATACAGCCTACTCCACACACGGCGCCACGGAGAGACTTTCCCATATTGGGGTAGGGCTTCCTAGAATACACTGGCAGTGTAGATATGCTCAGATATTAGACGCTGTGCGGGGGAGTTATGCTCCGACTTGGCAACGGCAGACTGTCGGTTATTTCAGTCTTCACGGTAAAAAATGTGTTTAGAATGTAAACTGTAGCACAGGTGGTAGCGTGAAGCACAACGATTCAAGAGGTTCCAGTTTCTTAGCCCGCCGACGTTTAAAAAGTGTGTGACTACAGTGAGTGAGTGAGTTGGGGTTAACACCGCTTTGAACAGTATTCCAGTTATATCACGGCGTGTCAGCTTAATGTGGGAGGAAAGCCCGAAGTGATGCAGGTCTTAGACGTTTACCACTTCGGTGAAACCCACGAGCACGGGTATGGTGCTGACATACCTAGAAACATAATCGGGGCGAACCGAGATTCGAACCCACAATCATAGTTTTCTGGCGTGCCCAAGGGACGCAACTCTGCACAGCGAATTGCGGCGCCTTAGACGACTGGGCCACCCATGCCCCCGTATGACTACAGTATGCCAGATGACTAATAGTATTTCTCTGATACAGGAATCGATTGATGTCAATGAAAGTATATCTGACACTTAGCCCTTAATGGTTTTAGTTACGAACAAGGGTATTGGTTATCAAATTATGTCCAGCATGGACATTTAATTTATTTAATTTACTTTAATTATTTTTAGCCGAACACGGAGGTTTGTCATCAAAGTATGTTCAGCATCAATTCGCTGTGCAGAGTGACGTCCCTTTGGATAGCCAGAAACCTAAGATTGTGGGTTCGAATCCTGGTTCGACCCAATTATATTTCTAGGTTTGTCAGCACCATACCCGTACACGTTGGTTTCACCAAAGCGGTAAACGTCTGAGACCTGCATCACTTCGGGCTTTCCTCCCACATGTAAACATGGGCCTGTGATGAGACAATATCTCGATCTTCGGAGTCGTGTCCTTGTTTATTCCTTGTCGAACATCTACGGCCACATATATGGGAAACGTTTTGTCAACAAGAATAAACAAAGAACCACAAAGTCAAGATGGCCGCCGTCGGGAGATTATAAACAGTTCCGGGGCGGTCGGGTAGCCTAGTGGTTAAAGCGTTCGCTCGTCACGCCGAAAACCCGGGTTCGATTCCCGACATGGGTACAATGTGTGAAGCCCATTTCTGGTGTCACCCGCCGGTATATTGCTAAAAGCGGCGTAAAACCATACTCACTCACTCACTATAAACAGTTCCAGCGGATCATGGGTGCCCACTTGATACTGACAAAGAAGGCATACAATTTCATTTTCATGATCAGAACTTCCGTTGGAAATATTGACCTTGTGTCCTATTTTGCCATTTCGAGCACTCCTGCACTCACACAATCTGGAACCAAAATATGATAACACCGTCTGTATACAGTGCCTGCCCAAGGAGGGTATATCAAATAAGCTTTCATCTACACAGAATAATAGACCCCCATACGTTTGATCCGTATGATGGGTTAGGCTGAAATATGTTTACGTTTCTGACATATTTTGCAATCGTTCTCATTTAGCCTACTTTACTTATTTAGCTCCTAGTATCTCCTCTCATACCACCTGCGTGTTTAGATACGTTGGGCGCGGCGCGGATAGGAAAACATCTATAGGTCCTGCCTGGTTCGTACTAACCGATCAACTGTACGTAACGTGATTTAATTCCATGTGGTTGACGAGTTTGGCGGATGTATCAATCTTAGGATGTTGGGGTTGGCTAGTCAACACACGTGGGGTAACATGTGCCTTGAATCTTTAGTGGGCGTCGATGTTTGCGTTGACATTGTTTGTTTTCAGAGTTATGTCCCCTTGCAGATTGCCCGCCATGTTGGATATAACAAGCAACGGATCCTGCCAAGGCAAGAGTCTTGTACAAACGATACCTGATTCTTGTTGTACAGGTTTGATTTATAAACGACAGTGGGGTTTCTGTAATATAATATTTTGCTTTCCCTCCGCGATTTACAGAATGTCAACCCATGAGAAACAGGCTGAATTGACTGAGCACCGTCAGACTACATTCGTGGGCGTCCGTTTTCAAAGGTTTGTTTTTCTCGAAGTAAAGGGTGCCTGTTTTATCTCGTGGGAATTCCAGAAGCGATTCTCAATACCAGTTTTCCATCGCCATCCTCGATTATCTATTGTATTAATTTATATATCCATTGCATTATGATCACTATTCTGAACCTATGCATCGTAAGAAGCGACCAAATGTATCGGGTGGTCAGGCTCTAAAACGTTCTTTATCATATCAATCAGAAGTTTGTCTGGCCCAAACTCGATTAATCACTGGATTGTCTGGTCCAGACTCGATTATTTACAGACCGCCATCATATAGCTGGAACATTGCTGAGTGTGGCGTTAACAATCTCATTAAAATCTGATCTTAGTTCTCGCTGCCGCTAAACAAAGATCTGAGAACATCCCATTACGGGTCACGTCAGACCGACCTTTCGCAAACTCTGACCGACCAATGGAATTACTGACAAGAAGGCGACATTAGCCATTCAGAAGGCAGCTTTCTCGTGCTTTACGGCACTAATTTCATATTGGCGACTACGCTTCGAAACATATTTTGACAAATTCTCGCTTAAAAATTTGAAACCTGAACAAAAGAAAGTTCTAGAATGGCTAATATAATGTCTAGATTGTATAGATTCAGTCGTTAAGCCCGTAACTATCGTTTGGAATACCCCGTTTTAATGTTTTCGAGGCTGCATGATTAGAAATAACGTTCCGACTGTCACTTTCATGATCTGGTAAGCAACGCTCTGATTGGTCGGATGAAATGTCGTTCAGACGTGACCCCTAATGGGATGTCCTCGGATATTTGTTTAACGGTAGCGAGAACTAAGATCTGATTTTAATGAGATTGGGCGTTTAACAAACAAACAAACAAACAAAATTTACAGGCCGTCGTGATATGACTGGTATATTCCGCATTAAAAGAACAAACAAACAGACAACAAGGGTTAACTAAATACAAAATCAAATCAAATTGTCGCTACATCCTTAGTCCAGCATTCTAATTCTAAATATCTTAGATTTAATTTCTTCTTTTGTTTTCTCTAAAGAAAACGTTCAACGTATCGACCGGACGGTTGTTTGTACCAGTATGTAAACTGAGCCTGTCAAGCCATTTCTGGCAAGCGTAGATTCTAATTACTAATTACTAATGAATTGCAATCCTTGATACGTTCCTTTCAGTCTAAGGTCAGTGTTTTCATAGATGGAATTATCCGCGCTGTTCTCAATGCTGAGATGATCCGTACCAGTGTTCAAAGTCGGTGGCAATCTCATAACAGCTGGGGCGGAAATAGCTACATAAGTTAACTGGTTGTTGTGTAGCAGATTGAATCTACTTACCGTATTTCCCCGCATACTGTACGTTACCGTGTCAAGCATATTTCAAATAGGTGTCTGTTTTCTTTTGTATTTTTATGGTTTTATTATTGTTAATGAGTGAGCGAGTGAGTTTGGTTTTACGCCGCTTTTAGCAATATTCCAGCAATATCACGGCGGGGGTCACCAGAAATGGGCTTCACACATTGTACCCATGTCGGGAATCGAACCCGGGTCTTCGGCGTGACGAGCGAACGCTTTAACCACTAGGCTACCCGACCGCCCTATTGTTAATGAAAAAACCCGTTAATCAGTAATGTATGTAGTAAGTGAAGAGATGGTGAGAAACAGCTCAAGGTGTTCATCTGATTTAATCATTAAAATCAGATAGTTTTCTCCGATTCGATACCTGTGTGACGATCTGAAAACACCTTCGTAGAAGGTCGCGTCAGGGGAAAGCAGCCAATCTAAATGAAGGATGTGCAGGTCCTTCAGCAAATCAGATGTCTGCTTTCTCGATTCGGAAGTTAGATCTTAGTAAATATGCACTGCCAAAAGAAACGTGAACCTTCGAAACATAGAGAAGTATGTACATTAAGAAGAGATGTTTCCAATGCGTACCACTTAATGACAAAGCTAACAATCAGTCAAGTCTTACCACAGCGTGGCTTTATACAAATTACGATGTTGCACGTGATTTCAAAACTTTACACGCCAATCCTGCACGAGACAAATGGTCCATCACGAGTCATGGACCTATGACGTCACATGTGATGCGTTCATAAGCGTCGGTTCACACAACATAACAGTATGTTCGTTTGCGCAGCGAACAATCTAATATCACTTGAATATGAGTAATTCTTCATATATTAACCATTCGCGGTATTCGCGTTTCTTTCCACGACAGAACACAAATATAACCTTTTGGGGGTAGATGCCATGTCGAGAAACGACAGGATGTGTTTAATATCCACTTCAATATCATCGGGCTTCAATTTCTTAGCACCTGAGCTCCTCCATTATATTGAGCAGTGAAGACACTGAAATCAGATATGCTTGTCTGATTGCTTCGTTCAATCTAACCGAGGAATTCAACCTGACGTGTCCTGTAATTGGATGTCTTCAGATCTCTGTATAGCGGTAGCGCACTAAGATTTCATTTTAATACTATAGCGAAGAATAAGAAGCATAAACACTGATTCGCTGATTTGAACGATCATCTGGTGCGGCCTTTTATGTACTTGTCCTCAGATGTTCATGCCGGGAGAAGCCTTATCAGAGTAAAAGATCTGATTTGAATGAGATTGACTGCTGATATAACGTCATATGCTTTTGTTTGTTTGTTTGTTGTTTAACGCCGCAATATTCCAGCTATATGACGGCGGTCTGTCAATAATCGAGTCTGGACCAGACAATCCAGTGATTGACATCATGAGCATCGATCCGCGCATTTTGGATACGATAACATGCATCAACCAAGTCAGTAAGTCTGACCACCCGATCCCGTTAGTCGCATCTTACGACAAGCATAGTCACCTTTTGCGGCAAGAATGGGTTGCTGGAGACCTTTTCTACCGGGATCTTCACAGGTGTAACGTCATATGCAGCAATTCAAGTATTAGCCTGACACTAATGTCATCGTTTTGCTTATGCCAAGAGATCTATACCTCACATAAATCAGACTAAATCAACGACAAGGACAATTGGGCCAAAACATAGAATTAATTTTCTGTCTTGTACAACATACGACTGACCACTTCGTGTTGATATATATATATTCACCTGGGTCCCGTTCCACAAAGCGATCTTAGTTCTTAGTGCTACGTTGATCGTAAGCCTATGATAAAGTATTGGAGTTACGACCAAC
This sequence comes from Haliotis rufescens, assembly GCF_023055435.1. Classification (NCBI taxonomy): domain Eukaryota; kingdom Metazoa; phylum Mollusca; class Gastropoda; order Lepetellida; family Haliotidae; genus Haliotis; species Haliotis rufescens. The sequence continues at coordinate 55,917,316 of NW_025964223.1, forward strand.
TTAGCACTAAGCTCACTTTGTGGAACATTGATTGAGTGAGTTGGGTTTAACGTCGCTTTCAACATTATTCCAGTTATATCACCGCGTGTCAGCTTAATGTGGGAGGAAAGCCCGAAGTGATGCAGGTCTCAGACGTTACCACTTTGGTGAAACCCACGAGCACGGGTATGGTGCTGACAAACCTAGAAACATAATCGGGGCGAACCGGGATTCGAACCCACAATCATAGGTTTCTGGCGTGCCCAAGGGACGCAACTCGCGGCGCCTTAGACAACAGGGCCACCCGTGCCCCCTTGTGGAACAGGGTCCATATATATAAAACAACGTCGTGGCGACTGGCAGTAAGGCTAGCCTGAGACGGGCACACCTAGAATATATGGTCTGGCTTGTTCACCACACGTGTTAATACACAACCCGCACATCTGTCATTCCGCTGACGAATAGCAAATACATTATATAAACCTGCTACACCCACCCTTGGCTCTGCCGGTGAATCAGAAAATGAATTATGAAAATAAATCATACTCAAATCCGTTTGTAAACTGGAAGCAAGTGGAATCTCGCCATTGCTACAAACATCCAATACGCAGCCCTTCCTTGTGGCCTCAGCTAGCTGTGTGGTCGCCCTGCTGGCATCAACACGTTTCCATACTAAGTCATCAGCGACTTCGAGGTTAGAGAACTGTACAGAAATAGTTTGTTCAAACACACATATCAGTGTAAGGGGCTCTGGAAACATGTCCACTTAAGCTGTTTTTTCTTGCAGGGCTTGAGGACATTGTCACCTGTTTTTCGTTAATATCGTCACTGTTTGTCATTCAATTCAACAATTCTTGGGTTTGTAAATCTGGCATGTGAGCATTCCAGTTTTGTTTGCTCAAGCATTTGCTTTCCGACTGCCAGTTTGTCTTTAGAAACAAATCGTGTTACAATTTATGTTGTATTGTTTATGTGTTTTTTAGTGTTAATCTCTGCTGTACAATATCAACAATGTCACGATTTCAGCTATTGTTAAAAGATAGAATTTACGAGAGTTCATATTTTTAAATGATATGTGGTAAACCTAATTCTACTATATCATTATTTTGAACATACGTAACGGGTTTTTTTCAGTATGGGGTTTATTTTATTTTGTCTGTGGGGAATTATGGCCTATTAACGCCATCGTCAGCTATATCGCCTGGACGTAATGCAGACCCTATGCTGATTATAACACATGTACTATGAACATAACCCGTTTGTGGAACCACGGGACACGTAGCTTTTCTGTCCATAGAAGAAATTAGACTTCCATGTGTGTGCAACCAAGACAACAATAGCCATACATATGTTGTGACTGGTATTGAGTGTAGCAGTTTGTCGCAAGTGAATTGACGACGTGGGCAGGACTTCACACAACTACGGACAGCCTTTTGGATTTTCAAATATGGGTTTAATATAACCGTCAGTCAATCAGTAAATTGAACCACCGAATCTGCTTGAACTATGAAAAGCCCTTTTTCTCAACTTCATTTTATAGGGAAAAGTAAATTATCCTTTTCTTCTTCAATTCTATTGGTGTTGAAAATGCAATAATTTACCTGTTGAGTGAGTGAGTTTGGTTTTACGCCGCTTTTAGCAATATTCCAGCAATATCACGGCGGGGGACACCAGAAATGGGCTTCACACATTCTACGAATGTCGGGAATCGAACCCGGGTCTTCGGCGTGACGAGCGAACGTTTTAACACCTAGGCTCTCCGACCACCCCTATACCTGTTGACGGAACCAACTATACGATTCCATTCTGTTTAGATAACTACCCTGGACCCAATCGAAACCATAGTTTCGTTCTGAGTCCGAGTCGAATTAAACCATTTCATACATAATCGTCCAATCAAATTGCACCTATGAGCGCCAGAAAATCTGTGGGAAGTTACTGATAAGATAATCATGATGGTGACGTCACAACCGGAAATGAAGCTGAGGTAGCGAAATAATCCTGGGTAGTAGTATTTATACCAATAGAATAAAGATTCAACAGGGCAGTGTGTTTCGAAAATCTGAAACATGACAATGAAGCAGACTGAACCGAAGAACAACATTGGTATACACTGCCGGGCAAAAGAAAGTGAACACTTGAAAACTGGATTTGACCAAACAATTACAAACGTTATCAAAACGTTACAATAACCGAAACACTGCAAACAGGTCCAAAACTCAACTATAATACCAGTATCAAATACATCACCGTCGACTAACCATGTCGTTTTAGCTTCCATCAAACATGAGTATAAACTTTCTTTTCAATTTGGTAAAGACGAGGCAGTAAGTGGACTCACATCTTCCCGAGGCAAGGGAGTTAACTGACTATAAAGTCCAGTTTCCAACCTTGCCGAACTAGGCTGGTATTATGGAGTTACATTTTTGCTGGACTAACGAGTCTATGCATAGTCCAATCAGAACGCGCAACGAAATCGAAATCCGGTTCGTAAACTGTCGTGCAGATTTCGATCGATGGCAGGATTTGCAAAGCATATGCACCACCAAATCGTTGTCAGCAGATATTTTCCAAACCTTTTCAAGGTGCTCGCGTGATTTGATGCACTTCGCGATGTGAGACCCGTTTTATCACAATATAGATTATCGATCAGATCGTCTTGACGGGGCGCCGCCATTTTGTTTGAAACAAATGCAAATTATGGAATCTGATTGGTCCATAGGAGAGGCTTAGAAGGGACATAACTCGTAATAACCACTTGTGGCGCTACGATCGAGCCCAGGAATTCCAGCCAAGTTCGGCAAGGGTGGCAACTGGACTTTTATATTCAGTTAAAAGGACCTGATCTAAAGCAATTCACCGGGACTGGTTGTTGCCTTTGTTATTGTTTTTCCCCCTGAGTACCCGGATGATACGCAACGCAAATGAGCGTGTCAAGAGACTGGGCTACAGTCTGCAAGGACAGCTAGATAAACTTGGAGGCAATATTTGTTTTACTCATTTTTGGACACTGATTGGTTAACCGTGATCTATAAAGATTTAAACAAAGGGCGCATGTTAATTAATTTCTTCAGCCTAAACAAACGGACAAAAAGAACGGCGGAGCTCATCGGATGTCGTCATTTGGAAATACCCCTGATTGTTATAGTTTAATTATAAAAAAACGTATGCATGCAGTGAAAACATTTTCGGATTGCGTCGATAATACAATTACTACTCCCTTGTTGTCATCCACGTTTTCTGGTATAACCCTACACTTGTGTATTTGTCGTCATTCACTTGATGCTCAGTTGATGAATTTATTACGATATATATATTTTTAAAAATATTTGATTGTTACAGAGACACGTGACATCGAATAAGTTTCTTTGTACAGCTGCAGACGTGTGGGATATTGTTCCTTTGTGTGGATATTCACGGATACATTCCTCAAACAAGGAAGCTGCCTAAAATTATACACAGAAAGTTGGTAGGTTGTAATTATGATATTTGCATTTTGTTTTCCTTCATTAGCTATGGACAGATTCATTCTTGTTCCTCTACGTCTTGGTTGGGGAATTCTTCGATGCTCGATAGACGTTGTTTTCACAAGTCTTTTCCTTTGTAAGCGTGTATATATTACAGTCAATTTGTGATTCTCTCAGGCAATTTATAAAATGTGTAAATATTTAAGTCATTTTGACTGAAAAATCTGTCCATTTCTTTAACAGATTGAATAAAATTAAGACGATCAAAAGGGCCTAAAATATCACAATAGATTATTATGTATGATTAGAAGCCAAACAATATAGAAATGTACTTTATATCGTAACATTTTCAGTCTCTTGGTGATTATATTAAACATAAAAAAGTTTGGAATTCGTTGTCATAATAATACAGATGGACATAGTTTTCAGTCAATTTGTAAAATAACTGAATATTTAGGCGTTTAATAAATTTCCTAAGTGAAACTTTTGCACATTTTGACTGTAAAAATATAAACACGATAAAATAAACAATGCTCAGGAGAAATATTTACTTTGTGTTGCAAGTCATAATAGTGTAAACGAAAATCGCACAATTACCAAGCAAGTGACTTATCAAAACTTCGTCACCACTACCGATGCTACCCACAAAGATACCTACATTTCCTTATTATTTCCAAAACTGTATTTCATTTTGTTGATCAATGTGACCATACGCCCTATAACTATCAATAAAAGTGACAAATGCGCTTACGAATTGCGCAGCACAGGTCGTGAACTAGTCTAGGTTTCTGCTATATCATCCGGGTACTCACGGGAAAAACAATAACAAAGGTAACAACCAGTCCCGGGGAATTGCTTTAGATCAGTGCCCCTTTAATTCTCTTGCCTCGGGAAGATGGTGGACTCTTGGTTGCGTTAAACATTCTATATAATCTAATATGTCAACAAAGCCACCCTGTTTACGAAGTACGTGGTGATTGGTCGGTGCCAGTGCTCGAAGCAAGGATTTGAAACGAAAGTATAAAAAGACTTAAACTGTTAACTCGGTTATACCCTTTCATTCGTCAATTGACGTCATCCTGGGTCACATATATGTATCGATAAATATTTACTTTCATAATTCCGGCACTTCCTACCCATTTAACAATTCATCCTTGTTCCTTAAAAAGAAGTCTTTCTTTATCTGAAAAAAGTAAATGCTATAATTCATGTTGGTAGATAAACGTACTTTATACATATCCGTAGATATACACACAGCTTTGCGTTGGACAACAATCTTGTTTCGCCGACTCAACAGACAGAACATTTCCTTCTTGTAACCAGTGGCTGAGACGGTCTCACACCCGTAGAAGGATACCTTTGTTAACAAAACAGTGAAAAACAAATTTCAGATCGACATGGCGAGATTCTTTCAGAAATTAGTTGCTTATAAAGTTCTTATCAGCGCAAAAAACGCAAAAGCTTGACTTTTTTTTAAGGCGTCTATCGTTAATCTTATGTTCGGCTTCATGCAGAAGTAATTGGCAGATAAAGCACAGCCCTTGACGCAGAGATGGAGATATGGAATATACATCAAGGTCTTGAAACAACCTGTATCACATGAACGCAGAAGTGTTTGGTTGGAGCTTGCCAAGGTCACCTTGTATCTGACGTAAGTGCGATAAGAATTCACTGATAAAAACATAAAACCTTTAAAAATCAAAACGAAATCCCTTTTTTAACTATTAAGCCATTGATTTTATATAGTAATTGAACTGAAATCACATTTTCTTGTTAATTTTACATTGTTTAAGAATAAGAATGTGTATACTTAATGATGTGATGAATATGAACCTGGTTTTGAGTATCGTATCTGTTTTTGGGGGTGACTTTGTTTAACGCCGCTTGGACATTATTTCAGATATAAACGACGTGTTGATTAAATGCCGGAGAAAATCCCAGTTTGACCCAGATTGTAACCATGACTACTTTTATGAAACAGCGCGGCCAGGTCAGTTAACAATTGGACGATTCTTGTGTTCTAACCCACGCCCAGCATATCCATGCATTGTGAGGAAGGTAATTCTGTAGGGCGTATTGCGGCGCTTTTTAAAGCATGTGACCACCGCTCCTCGTGTTTAAATTGTTTTGTCGCTAACCTATTGGAATATTGTGATTTTTGTTTTATTTTATTCACTCTTGCTTTGTATTACAAAATGTCAATATTTTTTATGTAGACTGTCGGGCTAGAACGTACACACCTGAAACTTGGATTTGACAAAAAACATTACAAACGTTATCAAACTAGGCTGAAACCAGTCGCCGAAACACTGCAAACTATGATGCCCGTATCAAATACATAAATAACGAAAAACCATTACTTGTTTGTTTTCATTTTAAACCACCATAACACATGGGTGTACTCTTTCCTTTGCGCGGTAGTTTAGTGAAAACGTTGGTCACGACATGTTGCACTATTCACAATGAACATCATATTCATGTGACAAGCAGATAATTTTGATTCTTTTCATTAACCCGTTTTTATCTTTCAACATATAATTAATGTGATAAATTGATTCTTAAGAGTTAAACCGTCAAAACTCGATATACCTATGTCTAAGCATAACAGATATATACAGATTGCTCTCAGTCGTCAAATAATACACTTACTAAATTTGAAAATACACCGAGCATGTGGAGTGAGTGAATGAGTTTGGGTTTAAGGCCGCTTTGAACAGTATTCCAGTATATCCCGGCGTCTATTCCTCTAAGGGAGAGTAGAAGATTGAAATTCATTAAAAAGCATACATGTGTTCAAGGGTACACATTTACATAGAGCTTTGAATTAAACAACAATTATATTGTATAGTTCTGGAAATAATACAATCTTTTGATGATAGTCAGCAAATAACATACATGTATTTGTAGCATGTGGAGCCTGTTAAGGGTGATCCTAGTTTTAGTAGCATTCTTCACACAGCTGCGTCACTGACTCGATAGTGGATAGGTGATGCAGCATGCAAAATAAACTCATTCAAGTGATTTCTCTGACTTAAACCATGTTATGATTGGTGTCTAATTTCTGTTTAGCTTTGCATATAGACCTATAGTTGCGTGAGTATTTCTTGTTTAAAATGCAGGAATAGCTATTGTATTCCTGGTTCAGACCTGCAAGAACAATGGCCTGACGTCAACATTGTACCCTTGTTGGGAGTTGAACTCGGGTCTTCGGCGTGACGAGCGAACACTTTAAGCACTCGGCTACCCCACCGCCCCTAACATTTAAAGAACATAGTAAAGTACATAATGTACCTACCTGCCTCCAGCGTCGGCGAAGTTGCTCGGGGGGTCCCGGGGGACACATGGTCCTGACACAATATCTCCAAATTCTCAATCCTCCGAATAACGTCTCCCATCATCAGCCCTTGCACGACCCCATCGGGCCTGAATTCATCACCCCCCTCCCCCCTCGGCCCACCCCCGACATCGGCGAACCCTTCAAGCCCCTCCAAGTCCTTGGGAAGGGACAGATCGGGTAAGTCATCAAAGTTATAGTGGGGATAATCCTGTCCCCTTCCATCAGCGAGAAGCGACAGCAGCAGCAACAACACCTGCACACCCACCCACGACCGGGACATCATGCTGATGGATCTGCCGCTATCACAGATATATTTAGACCAGCGATCAGCCTATCTTTGAGTTCATTAATACGTCGTCGGCTCCATGACTCCACTATGGAACCCACGAGCTTCGCTTTTTGCCGTACTGCCAACAATCTGCAAGGTGGGATTCTCGGTATGAAAATATCCAACAGCAAGGCATGACGATCTTCGGTTTATTTTCCCGCTGGTATTTCAAGTAATTCACCAAGTACTACCGACATCTTCAGCTGGTTTATTTTCTTGTATATCTGGCGCTTTTTATCTTGTTGGATACGCGAGTCCGTTAATTCACATCCGTCGTAATCTTTCTCCAAGCGTAAAAGAGAAGGCTTTGGAAGGAGAGGAAAGAAGATCTAAAAAAAAAATATATCCCTTATCGTGCAATGTCATCGTCTTCTTTATCGCCAGAAAAAACAGCAAGGGGGAAGTCGCCCACTTCTTATCACATCGCAGCTTGAACCCGGGGTTCTATATACTAACCAATTACGTGACAGCCTACAGTAGCTGAGGGTTGTTCTACGGTTCTAGCTCTTAGCTGACGATGTGTCATTACCCAAAACAGGAATTTTATGATAAATCTGTTTTCAATTTGCAGATTCCATGCCTCCAGTTTCGATGTTTTGGTTGGCGTTCTCGTTGTTTTCAATTTTTTTTAAATTTTGCTCCACGCTCGGAGTTAAAGAAGCGTTGACAGATTATATTTCGTTGAAAAAAAGTGAAAATACACGTTTATTTCTAGTTAAGAGACCATTAAGTTTGTTGTGTTGCCATGTTGAAGGATATCAGTTATGTGGGAAGGATGTTATGTTTGTTTATTTTTGTTTAGTGCTTTTTAAAGATGGGTAATTGAATCTCAAATTTGTTAAAATTGTATGAAACGTTGTTTATATATATTTATTGGAAAAGAGGCTTTACATTAAGAAGGAAAAAGGGTATTCCTTTTCAGTTTATTTGGCTGTGTGTTATTGGCTTGGGTCATGAGTGAGTGATCAAGTGCGTGAGTGAGTGAATATTGCTTTACGTCTTGTCTTTTAACTTATGCAGATACCCGCCATAATGAATGATATTCCATGTTAATTAAGATCACTGGTTGTTCTCCTTATATGCTAGCATTAAAGTCGCTATGAGTTCATCAACTAAACACGTGTCTATTTAACATTCTTTCTTTAAACATGGGTTTTGCATGTTGGGTTATATATTTTTACTTTAAACATGGGTTTTGCATGTTGGAATATATATTTCTTTATACATGGGTTTTGCATGTTGGAATATATATATGCAAGATCATATTTGCAGCGATAAAAATTATAAACAAATTCTGCGACGGATATATTTCAAAATGATATATCGCCTTCGCTGTTCTTGTCTAAATATACTGTACTGAAAAATAAACTGCAGATGATTTTATCATTTGCACATTTTTTTTGCACCTAGTGATGTTTATATATACTAGGCACTTAAAGATGCAAGCTTATATATGTGTATATATTCACGAAAGCAATGTTTGTTACTCTAACCAAACCCAGTCTGATTCATTTGCGCAGGCTCGAAATTCGCGACGTCATAGATTTTCTTGTGTACACAAATAATCGACCTCATTTTCGATGTTTAAAACTTGTCTCAGAAAACGTCACGTATATGTCACCCGTTGCAGACCTCCACTCATAAAATTATTTGAAATCTGGCAAAATTATATAACCATGTGCCAAATAAACAAACTTCCTTTTCCATATTAAAACAAACTCGAAAATGAAAACACTCCCGTGGGCCACGTTGTACTCTCATACAAACAGGATAACCACAAATATATTCAACTTAATGCACGCACGCATAAAACACCAACAACATATACGTTGATTAAACGGATTATGTTTCTGCAGGTACACAAAACGCCTGTCTTATAATAGTCTTAACACCTGGTGGGGCACGGGTGGCCCAGTCGTCTAAGGCGCTGCGATTCTCTGTGCAGAGTTGCGTCTACTGGACACGCCAGAAACCTATGATTGTGGGTTCGAATCCCGGTTCACTCCGATTATGTTTCTAGGTTTGTCAGCACCATTGCTCGTGAGTTTGGCTTTCCTCCCACATTAAGCTGACACGCCGTGATATAACTGCAATAATGTTAAAAGTGGCGTTAAACCCAACTCACTCACTCAATCACTTAACCCTGGGGAATCGAACCCAAACGGCCAAATAAAACAATCACTCCCACAACACCACGCCCCTGCAGCCTCTCATTTACTATAAATAGATATATTCAACTTAAAATTGCAAGATAGTTGAACGCCAGACAACCCGTGTGCGTCAGGTAAGATCACTGTAGAGTTTGCAGCAGAGGCTCACGATCAACTAGAGGCGGCATATCCGACTATGAAACATAATATTTATCTTTCATTGTTTGTGAAAATATGATTTCACAGTCACGTTCCACGTGGAAAATATAAATTCGCAAGCAAACTTCACTCACACACGCAAGTAAAAGACACTGAAACAAAACGTATGTCTCAAATAATTGCTGCTACTCAAATAAGTTCGGCTGCATGTAATACTACACTTACATCACCACAGGGAAACACACACACAAAACACACTGTACACACACTGTACACACACACGCACACACAATTGTTAAAGAAGTATTTTGCCAAATGTTAGCTACTGAATCCCTGTGGAATGGCCCGAGCAACCTATGTAGGTTTGTTTGTTGTTTAACACCCCACTCAGCAATATTCCAGCTTTATGACGGCGGTCTGTAAATAATCGAGTCTGGACCAGGCAACCCAGCCAAACCTTCTCAGTGATGTAATAGGTTTGTGATTTCCAAACTTCAAATAAATACAAACATGTTCAACGCATTTTAATTGTAAACGTATAATGCGTCCAAACACCACTGGAAACAAGAGCCGCTTGATAACCAGGAGGTCCATTCGCAGGCTCATGCAGGCAAGGATACATGTTATGGTAGCAGGAACCAAACCTGCTATCTATCATTCACAGGACATTTAACAGGAGTCGAAAATGTTGATGTGGTGTTTAATTCATCTGATGTTGCTAGAGAAACACCAACATACTGAGTAGGCAATGACACGCGCGTACTCGGCGCCCGAGTAATTGTGGACGGCGTGAACTTGTTTTCTTTCTGACCCAGGCGTGTTCATCGACATCCTTTCGGTTTGAAATATATGCACTCAGCAACCATCAAATCGACCTTTGATTTTTCTTCCTGAACGCACTCCGATGCCATTACAGTTGGGACGACCACATTTCAGTAAATATCCGTAACCCCTTTTTAAAAAAGTATGTCTGTTGTGTTTGAATGTAAGGTAGTGGCATTTCATTGAACGACATCTCCCACGAGACATTTGGTATTTTGAATCAAACGCGACCACTGTAAACGAAGTCTATTCGTCCTCATGCCAGATATCTTAACGTGAAAGGCTGGCAAATGTGCTTTCTGAATGCCAGTTGGTATGTTCGTATGTCAACAGTTATATGAACCTACCTGACAACCATGCAAACCGACCCGTGAAGATCCGGGGTAGAATAGGTCTTCAGCAACCCATGCTTGCCGCAAAAGGCGACTATATTTGTCGCAAGAGGCGACTAGCGGGATCGGGTGGTCAGGCTCGCTGACTTGGTTGATGCATGTCATCAATCCCGATTGCGTGGATCGATGCTCATGATGTCAATCACTGGATTGTCTGGACCACTCGATTATTTACAGACCACCGTCATATAGCTGGAATATTACTGAGTGCGGCGTTAAACAACAAACAAAGCATTCAAACCTTTCGTGTAGATTCCTGATCATCAGTGGAACATTACGTTAACCTTGCATAAATACCTTACCGGTATTTAAACATGGATCCAACCAACATTTCACCTTGCTTATATATCATACCATATATGAACACAACCATCAGTATGTGCTAACCCTACACGTTAGTAAAAAGTCAGTTTAAACTATGCATATATTTTAATCCATAATGTTACCATATACATATACCTAACCATGTGTTAACTATGAATATAAACCTAACTATGAGTTAACCATGACTCTTCAACTGCCAGCAGTTCACCATGTATTACTTAAACCATGATATACATTTATATATCACTTAAACCATGCCTATATACCTATCGATGTCCAGACTCGCCCTGATTATGACCTGTGGTTTGTGAGCAGCTACGTGTTTTCTTTCCCAAAGTGGTGAGCGTCTTAGGCCTGTCTCACTTCGGGTTTTCCTCTTACATGAAGCTGACCATCTTCCCGAGGCAAGGGAGTTAACTGACTATAAGCGTCCAGTTTCCACCCTTGACGAACTAGGCTTGAATTTCTGCGCTCAATCCTAGCTCACCAGGGGCTTTTACGAGTGATGTCCCTTCTATGTCCCTTCTATTGACCAATCAGATTCCACCTCTCATATCACTTGCACTTCCTGCAAACAAAATGGAGGCGCCCAGTCAAGACGATCTGACCGATAATCAAGATCTATATCGTATTAAAACGGGTTTTACCTCGTAAAGTGCATCAAATCGCGTCAGCACCTTGTTTAAAAAGATGGAAAGATTTTGAAAATACCTGTACACGCAGAGTTGACGGTACGAATGCTTTGCAAATCCAGCAATCGACCGAAATTTGCAAGGCAGTTTACGAACCGGATGTCGATTTTGATTGGCCTATGCATAGACTCCTTAGTCCAGCCAAAATATAATTCCAGCCTAGTTTGTCAAGGAGGGAAACTGGACTTTTATAGTCAGTTAAGCCCCTTGCCTCGGGAAGATGGAAGCTGACACGCCGTGATGTGAACAAATACTCTTCAAAGCTCATGAGTCCCAACTCACTAATCAATTCCTGGTCACGAACCAACCATTTAACATTAAAAGTGACACTGTCAGTCCAGGTGTAGTTTTTTAACTTATATTATTTAGTCGGAAGTGAGATAATGTAAGTTGCAAGACGACAGCAGTCACCCATGTCTCACACCAGTTTGATGTTCCTCTCCCCTTTGTTACACCCATGTCACAACACATACGCTAAATAGTCTTGACATTTTCTTGATATTCTTGAGGAGGTTTTTCAACTGGAATACGGCTTGTAATGTGTTTCGACAAATTCCACAGTGTTGTGTTTGAGGGAGTGAAATGTTGCTCGGTGTCGGGTGCGCACTGTCACATCGGCGGCGGCGCCCCGGAAGAACACACGACCCCCAATGGCCTCCTATTTCTGAAGGCAGGTCACTGTGACCTCGGTTAATGTTTTTCAGAAACTTACAAAATATTTTTCATGCACTTTCAAACTTCCATACCATTAGTATTAGAGAGATAACGTACACAAACCTTCTTCATATGCAGCCATATATGCCAAATATTCATATGGGTGTATATTGTTGTCTATGTGTAAAATGTGATTCACTTAGGCAATTGTCATAGTTCTAAAATCACTATAATTTATCCGTAATTGTAGTGGTCATATTTCAATAATACGTTTTCTATTTACCAAGCTACGTCACAATTTAGAAAATGCGTAAATATTTCAGCCTCTTTACAAATTGACTGAAAAATCTGTGCATTTATTTGACAGATTGGCTAAAATTATTAAGAAAATCGTAAAGGCTTAAAAACATCACAATAGACAAATTATGCTTGGATTAGAAGCAACCAATATATACATTGTCTTTTGTTTTCTTTTAATGCTATCATTTCAGTCACTGGGTGATGAAATTCACCATCAACATGTTTGGAATTTGTTATAATTTCATAATGAAATAAATGGACAGATGTTTTAATAAATTCGTATAATAACTGAAATATTTAGGCGTTAAATAAAATTGCCTCAGTGAAAATTTCAGAATTTTTATACATTAACTGTAACATATACATGTACATATAACTTGCCCTTTGTATGGTTTGTATACATGAACGTATATTTGTTTCAAGAATTGACTAAATACAGCAAATTGAAGTAAATAATATTCAAAAATGGATATTGGACTTGATGCCAAGGAGACCAAGTTGAAAAGAATAATGTGAGAATATGCCAGATTATTGAAATAAGTGAGAAGATTTTAGTGAAGAAAAGGTAACCACGTGACGATTAATTTTGGGGACTTTTGCTTTAGTGCATAAATTATTTTCATAGTTTTTTCTCTCAGTTGTGAAGGCTGCAATGACAACAGATTTGAGTTTTCATAGAGGTAAGAATAATTGCATTTGTTTTCTTGATACAAGTTATTTTCAAACTAAACGAGACTGGCGCCATTTATATGAAAAGGTTCCAAGTATGACATTTACCCAACAGAGGTGATGGATTCTTGTCTTGAACGTGAAAGTGATGCTGTGTGTCAAAGTGCCTTTAACACCCCCAGCACACATGCACACACAATGCTGCGGAATGCAGGTTCTGGGTCAGGCTGGATCCACAGACGGGCTCGCCGCTGTAAGGTAACTGGGGGACTCGGTGACCCTTACATGTGTTAATGTGTCTGTACACATGTATTTATGTGTCTGTATACATGTGTGAAAGTGTCTGTATATATGTGTTAATGTGTCTGTACACATGTATTTATGTGTCTGTATATATGTGTTAATGTGTCTGTACACATGTCTATAGTGTATGTATACATGTGTTTATGTGTATGTACACATGTCTTAATGTGTCTGTACACATGTCTATAGTGTATGTATACATGTGTTTATGTGTCTGTTTACATGTGTTTATGTGCCTGTATACATGTGTTTATGTGTCTGTACACATGTCTATAGTGTATGTATACATGTGTTTATGTGTATGTACACATGTCTTAATGTGTCTGTACACATGTCTATAGTGTATGTATACATGTGTTTATGTGTCTGTTTACATGTGTTTATGTGCCTGTATACATGTGTTTATGTGTCTGTACACATGTCTATAGTGTATGTATACATGTGTTTATGTGTCTGTTTACATGTGTTTATGTGTCTGTATACATGTGTTTATGTGTCTGTATACATGTGTTTATGTGTATGTATACATGTGTTTATGTGTCTGTATACATGTGTTTATGTGGCTGTATACATGTGTTTATGTGTCTGTACACATGTCTATAGTGTATGTATACATGTGTTAATGTGTCTGTATACATGTGTGAAAGTGTCTCTATACATGTGTCTGTATATATGTCTTAATGTATCTGTACACATGTCTATAGTGTATGTATACATGTGTTTATGTGCCTGTATACATGTGTTTATGTGTCTGTACACATGTCTATAGTGTATGTAGACATGTGTTTATGTGTCTGTTTACATGTGTTTATGTGTCTGTTTACATGTGTTTATGTGTATGTATACATGTCTATAGTGTATGTATACATGTGTTTATGTGTCTGTATACATGTGTTTATGTGTCTGTATACATGTGTTTATGTGTCTGTACACATGTCTATAGTGTATGTATACATGTGTTTATGTGTCTGTTTACATGTGTTTATGTGTCTGTATACATGTGTTTATGTGTCTGTACACATGTCTATAGTGTATGTATACATGTGTTTATGTGTCTGTATACATGTGTTTATGTGGCTGTATACATGTGTTTCTGTGTCTGTACACATGTCTATAGTGTATGTATACATGTGTTTATGTGTCTGTTTACATGTGTTTATGTGCCTGTATACATGTGTTTATGTGTCTGTACACATGTCTATAGTGTATGTATACATGTGTTTATGTGTCTGTTTACATGTGTTTATGTGTCTGTATACATGTGTTTATGTGTCTGTACACATGTCTATAGTGTATGTATACATGTGTTTCTGTGTCTGTATACATGTGTTTATGTGGCTGTATACATGTGTTTCTGTGTCTGTACACATGTCTATAGTGTATGTATACATGTGTTAATGTGTCTGTATACATGTGTGAAAGTGTCTCTATACATGTGTCTGTATATATGTCTTAATGTGTCTGTACACATGTCTATAGTGTATGTATACATGTGTTTATGTGCCTGTATACATGTGTTTATGTGTCTGTACACATGTCTATAGTGTATGTATACATGTGTTTATGTGTCTGTTTACATGTGTTTATGTGTCTGTTTACATGTGTTTATGTGTATGTATACATATGTTTATGTGTCTGTACACATGTCTATAGTGTATGTATACATGTGTTTATGTGTCTGTATACATGTGTTTATGTGCCTGTATACATGTGTTTATGTGTCTGTACACATGTCTATAGGGTATGTATACATGTGTTTATGTGTCTGTATATATGTGTTTATGTGGCTGTATACATGTGTTTCTGTGTCTGTACACATGTCTATAGTGTATGTATACATGTGTTAATGTGTCTGTATACATGTGTGAAAGTGTCTCTATACATGTGTCTGTACACATGTCTTAATGTGTCTGTACACATGTCTATAGTGTATGTATACATGTGTTTATGTGTCTGTATACATGTGTTTATGTGTCTGTATACATGTGTGAAAGAGTCTGTATACATGTGTGAAAGTGTATGTATACATGTGTGAAAGTGTGTGTATATATGTGTAAATGTGTCTGTACACATGTCTATAGTGTCTGTATATATGTGTTTATGTATCTGTATACATGAATAAATGTGTCTGTATACATGTGTTAATGTGCATGTACACATGTGTGAAAGTGTCTGTATATATGTGTAAATGTGTCTGTACACATGTCTATAGTGTCTGTATACATGTGTGAAAGTGTCTGTATATATGTGTAAATGTGTCTGTACATATGTCTATAGTGTCTGTATACATGTGTTTATGTGTCTGTTTACATGTGTCAATGTGTCTGTATATATGTGTTTATGTGTCTGTATATATGTCTTAATGTGTCTGTACACATATGTTAATGTGTCTGTATGCTTGTGTTTATGTGTCTGTATACATGTGTGAAAGTGTCTGTATATACGTGTAAATGTGTGTACACATGTCTATAGTGTCTGTATACATGTGTGAAAGTGTCTGTATATATGTGTTAATGTGTCTGTACACATGTCTATAGTGTCTGTATACATGTGTGAAAGTGTCTGTATATATGTGTTAATGTGTCTGTACACACATCTATAGTGTCTGTATATATGTGTTTATGTGTCTGTATGCATGTGTCAATGTGTCTGTATATATGTGTTAATGTGTCTGTACACATGTGTGAAAGTGTCTGTAAACATGTGTTAATGTGTCTGTACACATGTCTTAATGTGTCTGTACACATGTCTTAATGTGTCTGTATACATGTCTTATGTGTCTGTATACATGTCTATAGTGTCTGTATACATGTGTTAATGTGTCTGTAAACATGTGTTAATGTGTCTGTAAACATGTGTTAATGTGTCTGTAAACATGTGTTAATGTGTCTGTACACATGTCTTAATGTGTCTGTACACATGTCTTATGTGTCTGTATACATGTCTTATGTGTCTGTACACATGTCTATAGTGTCTGTATACATGTGTTAATGTGTCTGTATACATGTGTTTATGTGTCTGTATACACGTGTGAAAGTGTATGTACACATGTCTATAGTGTCTGTACACATGTCTTAATGTGTCTGTATAAATGTGTTAATGTGTCTGTATACATGTGTTTATGTGTCTGTATACACGTGTGAAAGTGTATGTACACATGTCTATAGTGTCTGTACACATGTCTTAATGTGTCTGTATACATGTGTTAATGTGTCTGTATACATGTGTTTATGTGTCTGTATACATGTGTGAAAGTGTATGTACACATGTCTATAGTGTCTGTACACATGTCTTAATGTGTCTGTATACATGTGTTTATGTGTCTGTATACATGTGTTTATGTGTCTGTATACATGTGTTAATATGTCTGTATACACGTGTCAATGTGTCTGTATACATGTGTGAAAGTGTCTGTACACATGTGTTAATGTGTCTGTACACATGTCTATAGTGTCTGTACACATGTCTTATGTGTCTGTATACATGTGTTAATGTGTCTGTACACATGTTTTAATGTGTCTGTACACATGTCTATAGTGTCTGTATACATGTGTTAATGTGTCTGTATACACGTGTCAATGTGTCTGTACACATTTCTATAGTGTCTGTACACATGTCTTAATGTGTCTGTATACATGTGTTTATGTGTCTGTATACATGTGTTAATGTGTCTGTATACACGTGTCAATGTGTCTGTACACATGTCTATAGTGTCTGTATACATGTGTTAATGTGTCTGTATACATGTGTTAATGTGTCTGTATACACGTGTCAATGTGTCTGTACACATGTCTATAGTGTCTGTACACATGTCTTAATGTGTCTGTATACATGTGTTTATGTGTCTGTATACATGTGTTTATGTGTCTCTATACATGTGTTAATGTGTCTATACACATGTGTTAATGTGTCTGTATACATGTCTTAAAGTGTTCGTATGTGTATACGTGTGTATGTGTATGTTTGTATGTATGTGTTCATTTGTCTGTGTGCATGCATCTGTATACATATGTCTGTTTGTATATGTCTTTGTGTATGTATCTGTATACGTGTGTCTGTGTATATGTGTCTATATACATGTGTCTGTGTGCATGTAACTGTGGACGTGTGTCTATGTGTATGTGTATTCGTTTGTGTGTATGTGTCTATATACATGCGTCTGTGTGTATGTATCTGTATACGTGTATGTGTCTGTGTGCATGTATTTGCGTGTGTGTCCGTGTGTATGTATCTGTATACGTGTGTATGTGTCTGTGTGCATGTATTTGTGTGTGTGTCTGTCAGTATGTATCTGTATACGTGTGTCTGTGTGCATGTATTTGTGTGTATGTGACTGCATACATGGGTATGTGTCTGTGTGTATGTCTGTATACATGTGTCTGTGTGTATGTATCTGTATACGTGTGTATGTGTCTGTGTGCATGTATTTGCGTGTGTGTCTGTGTGTATGCATCTGTATACTTGTGTATGTGTCTGTGTGGATGTATTTGCGTGTGCGTCTGTGTGTATGTATCAGTATACGTGTGTATGTGTCTGTGTGCATGTATTTGTGTGTGTGTCTGTGTGTATGTATCTGTATACGTGTGTCTGTGTGCATGTATATGTGTGTATGTGTCTGCATACATGGGTATGTGTCTGTGTGTATGTCTGTATACATGTGTCTGTGTGTATGTATCTGCATACGTGTGTCTGTGTGCATGTATATGTGTGTATGTGTCTGCATACATGGGTATGTGTCTGTGTGTATGTCTGTATACATGTGTCTGTGTGTATGTATCTGCATACGTGTGTCTGTGTGCATGTATTTGTGTGTACATATCTCTGTTTACATGTGTCTGTTCATATGTCTGCATGTTGCTGTGTACATGTTACTATGTGCATGTGTCTATCTATATGTATAACTGTGTCTGTACATGTGTGTCTGTTTTAATGTGTCTTTGTAAATGTGTGTCTGTATTAATGTGTGAGTGTACATGTGTGTCTGTATTAATGTGTGGGTATACATGTGTGTCTGTTTTAATGTATCTATGTACATGTGTGTCTGTATGAATGTGTCTATGTACATGTGTGTCTGTATGAATGTGTCTATGTAATGTGTGTCTGTATGAATGTGTCTATGTAATGTGTGTATGTATGAATGTCTTCATGACTGTGTGAGTGTACATGTGTGTCCATGTACATGTGTCTGTGTGCATGTGTGCATGTGTGTGTGTGTACACGTATCTGTGAGCTTGTGTCTACGTACAGTGTTTAAAGTCAAGGACAATATTTTGCAGCTATCTAAAGTATTATAAAGTATATATCCAGCACGAAATCATGAATCATTATTAATAGGACTCGCAGTAGTGAAAATAGTTGATGCTGTCGAGGATGTGCTGCCAGTCACTTGTGGCCTTGCAAGGTATGCAGAGCCTGCAGAGAAGTAGTGCATTATCATAGTACAGAACCCTTTTTTTCTCACATCTCTGTCCACAATTAAGAGATATGCCGTCTTCCCGAGGCAAGGGAGTTGGCTGACTATTAAAGTCCAGTTTCAACCCTGGCCGAAACTGGCTTGAATTTAAGAGTCATATTTTGGTTGGACTAACGAGACATGCGAAGTCCAATCGAAATCGCGTAACGAAATAGACACCCGGTTCGTAAACACATAACGATTGCAGTGCAGATTTCGGTCGATTGCAGAATTTGCAAAGCATGTCTAACGTCAATGGGGCGTCGACAAATATTTTCAAAATCTTTTCATGTTTTTAATCAAGGTGCTCAAGTATTTTTATGCACTTCGCGTGGTAAGGTCCATTTTATTACATTAAAGATCGTGATTATCGATCAGATCGTATTGACATGGCGCCGCCATTTGGTTGAAGCTAATGCATGTACTATGATAGGTAGAGTGAGTGAGTATGATCTTACGCCGCTTTAGCAATATTCCAGCAATATCACGGCGGGGGACACCAGAAATGGGCTTCACACATTGTACCCATGTCGGGAATCGAACCCAGGTCTTCGGCGTGACGAGCGAACGCTTGAACCACAAGGCTACCCGACCGCCCTTATGATAGGTAGAATCTGATTGGTCAGTAACAGGGACATATCAGGGACGTAACTCGTTATAGCCACTAGTCGCACTACAATCAAGCCACGTAATTCCAGCCTAGTTCGGCAAGGGTGGAGACTGGACCTTTTTAGTCAGTTAACTCCCTTGCCTCGGGAGGATGGAGACTTGCATATTAATATTAGATATTAAAACATACATTATACAAAATTCAAGATTGTACAAATAATTATGATTTTGGGGGGCCTAACACAACAAATCCATGAAAGTGTACTACAGCTTCTTCCCGTTTTTATATATTAGGTCGATGACATCAAACAACCGAGAAACCTGAATTCGTTGTTTTAGACACGTTCTCTTCAACCTTATGCACGATCTGCCCCGAGGAATGTTTGCAAAGACCACGGTTAAAACCTCAAGGAAGAGAGAAAACGTAGTTTTGTAAGCATTCCACACCTTTAGCACGTCAGGTGCTCCCCGTCAGCTGTTCCTGTGTAATTGTGTTGTTCCAGGAAAGATCAGGTGCAGGTGCTCCACAGTACCAGCACCGTCTCCCTCTCTGTCACGATCCCCATCCCCATCCTGGTGAACTTCAAGAGTTGTAAACAACTGGCATCACATCGTGACGGCTCCATGCATCTGCAGCTAAAACATCTCCTTGGGCCACACCAAACTGAATACTTGCTCCACGGAGAAAACGCGTTTCTTTTTCTTTTTCCGCAGAACAGCTGTTAGTTATGAGTGGGTGTTTTGTAGGTTATTTAATGCATAATTCCGGCTAAATGAAGGCCTCATTTAAATCGGGGACAGGCTAACCAGTGGTTAAAAGAATCAGCAATGATCCACGCCATTAAAGTACGATGACACGCATCCAGTCCAGTGATGTAGTGGGACGACCCGATCTTCACCAGTCGGCACTTTTGAACTCATATATAACGGGAAATCTATTCTGTCGCGGGATCACCACACGGACAAAGGCACCAATATACCAACCTTATTATTAAAGGTACCTGCTTAAAAATTGATACCTTAAAAATGATTTTGAACTGTCTTATTGTCGGTATTTCGCTAGGTGATGAAACAAAATCCTCGGCGAAGAGAAACTGTGGAAATTCTTTTAGGATGAGAAAGAATATTGTAAATTTTAAATTTGATAACCGTAAAAATGAGACGGCATATTTCTGTTTCCATAATAATTATTCATAAACTTTCTTCAAATAAAAAACCCCAGTAAATCGATAAACTGACCGATCTAATTTTTCGACAACTTACAATGTGAATCTTAAGAAAATATTTTTTAAAAACTATTTTCGTTAAAACTTCATTGCCCATATTTATGTCCTAGAAATCTCACAAATGTGAAAGATACAAAATTTTAGTAGTAAAATAATAGTAAAGATAAAAGTGTTTTTGTCGGGATTGCCTAAAAGTCGGGCCGGGCCGGGCCAAGACGGGCCAAAGTGTTATTGGCTAATTACTTAATTATCGGCGATCATATCTACATATTATTGATGCAACATACACACATGACACTACTGAACAATCACCAATCCAAAACGTGCAGCATAATTAAGTAATTCGGAGTAAATCACTTAAAAACTAGAAAGTGGAGCTGCGTGTTAGCGTCGCTGATCTAGGTAACATGTAAAAGAGCAATCGTTAAACGAAATAGGATTTGACACGTATCAAATACTTCTAGCTATCGTCATACGAATTTCCATCTGTCGGCATAGCGTTTATATTATAGGAACGTACTATATCTAAGTAAATACCACTTTATAACGTCACTGTTCATCGTATTTAAAGCAGACACGTTGGTTAAAGTAGACCTCTTCTCCCTCTACTCTCGACAGTCACACAGTTCGCTCCGACTTGGCCCGGGCTGTCAAAATCAACTTTAAACAGACAGATTTATCTTCAAATGTGATTACCTCTATAGATTAGTGTTATATCTACATATACACCACTTTATAATGTTACAGATCGCAGTATTTATAGACAACAAGGGGCTCAAAGTGAAGCCCTTTTCCCTCTACATTCTCAACATAGTCTCTATCAGAAGTGTTTGGCTTGTTTTGGGTCCGACTTGGCCCGGGCGGTCAAAATCAACTTTAAACACACAGATGTAACTTCAAATGTGATTAAATCTATAGATTAGTGTTATATCTACCTATACACCAATTTATAATGTCCAGGTGTATCGCATTTAAAGAAATCTGCGCCCTTTATAATGTCACAGATTGCAGTATTAAGAAAATACAGTAAAAATGCTTCACTTTAAGGGCGCAGATTTCTTTAAATGCGATACACCTGGACATTATAAATTGGTGTATAGGTAGATATAACACTAATCTATAGATTTAATCACATTTGAAGTTACATCTGTGTGTTTAAAGTTGATTTTGAC
Source organism: Haliotis rufescens (assembly GCF_023055435.1). Lineage (NCBI taxonomy): Eukaryota > Metazoa > Mollusca > Gastropoda > Lepetellida > Haliotidae > Haliotis > Haliotis rufescens. Next base: position 55,939,351 of record NW_025964223.1, read on the forward strand.
CGCCCGGGCCAAGTCGGACCCAAAACAAGCCAAACACTTCTGATAGAGACTATGTTGAGAATGTAGAGGGAAAAGGGCTTCACTTTTGAGCCCCTTGTTGTCTATAAATACTGCAATCTGTGACATTATAAAGTAGTGTATAGGTAGATATAATACTAATCTATAGATGTGAATTACATTGTTGAAGGTGCATTTTTATTCAAACTCAATTAAATGAGCAAAACTATACGTTTGTGGACATATGAGATCTGCCTAGATATGCGCGTTTCGTTTTATTATTCTGCAATCCATTTTTAGTATTACCCGCTGGACCGGCCCGGCCCGACTTTTCTTGGCCCGACTTTTAGGCAATCCCGTTTTTGTCTGGCAAATGATACCGGTTATTAGCTGTCAAATAGAACATGTTTCCATGGCCACGCAAATACAATATAACAGACAGACAGACAATACTTTATTTTCGTCTCACTTCTGTACAAACATTTAAAAGGCATGATTATTACAAACAATATTTGTAAAATTATGTACAGAACCATTCTTGAAGAATTATGAGAGACGGTAATATAAATGATAAATAAACAGTATATTTTAAAACAGTATAAAACATTAACCATATAATACATTAAGAATTAAAAAGCAGATTTTGGCACTTAAGAAACAGACATCATTATTACCCATTTATAAAAAGCTTATCATCATCTAACATATTTCAAAAACTATTACATTTTCTATAAGCATGTTCTTTCATTGACTGGTACATTAGTGTATCTACCAGTTTCTATTTTTAAAGGGGCAATACCACATCTGAATTTCGCTAATGCGGATCTAAAACATCTTGGAATATTTGATAAAACATAATTTTCTGTACAATAAAATTGTTTTAAGCAGCGATATGTTCTTAACTGGTTAAAACCCCATTTTCCATTTTCCCGTAAAAGCATATCATTCCAATTTCTCAAATAATCATTCATACACACATCTTCTACAAACGAACATAAAAACGACTTATTAACAGGACAATTTGTATTTAAAACCTGAGATAAACCAAATTCACAAAATTTCTTTTGTATTCTAAAATTCCAATTTCTGCAATTATTTGCAGCACTATCATCAGCCCAAACAAATACATACTTATTAAGTCTAGAAGGCATATTTGAAAACGACACCAATGACTAGCAATACAAATCGGCTGTCTAACAATAGGTGGTGACCAACCTACATCACCATTAACGGTTACATTTGGGGCACATTTACCAATAACAAGAAAAGTCTAATGGCCCTATGATGTACAGCATTGACCGCAGACACCTCGTAATTGCCCCATATACAAGCACCATAGATCAATTCAGACCATACCATAGTATCAAACAACTTTGTATATGTATTGAAATACATACCATCAATACTTTTAGATTTAGATATAAGCAAGCCCAGCTCCCTACTTGCTGACTTAGCTGCTGCACGTGCCATAGCGGTACAATCTAGATGCGCCGTTAGCAGTAAACCTAGAAAATTGTAACTACTCACAAGTTCTAAACAATTGTCACCAACATTAAAAACAGACTGCGTCTGTTTAACAGATGGATTTCTAAAATGTACAACTTTAGACTTTTCATGATTTATTTCTAGCTTGTTTTACCAGTACCAAGTGTGGAGTACATCTAGAAGTAGATTAAGAGTATCTTCATTTTCAGCCAGTGTTGCAATGTCGTCCGCATATCCTAAAGCTGCAATATTCATATCACTAACCTTTATACCACGATTCAAATTGTTCAGTGTACATAACTAATCATTAATAAAGATATATTAAACAAAACTGGGGATAATAAACAACCTTGTTTCAATCCTCTATTGACATTAAACCACGATGTTAAAAAACCATTCACTCTGACACAACACTTCACATCTTTATACAAATATTATAGAGATTCAAACATTGTGCCATCACTACCACACTCTGAGATTCTATTCCATAGGATATTACAATTTATGCAGCCATATGCTTTCTTGAAGTCTATGAAGGCAACATAAGAGGACAACTTTTTGGATTTTCTAGTTTCCATAATTGATATCAGGGACGATACATGGTCTACGGTTGATCTATTGCTCCTAAAACCATTTTGAGCGTCGTGGAGAATATTATTAGATTCTGTCCAAACTTGAAGCCCCCGATTAAGAACACTGCAGTACAGTACATCTTTGAACCTGGGGAAAATTTTTCACATGTTGAGTTATCCGAGGTTCGAGACAGTAGACCACAGTGTCGATGATATCGATAGTATGGCGTTGAAGTGGTGTCACCGTGTAACAGGTGAAATTGGGTTTAACGTCGCGTCCAAGATTATTGCACTTATATAGCGACGTGCATGCACGTGTGTGTGTGTGTGTGTGTGTGTGTGTGTGTGTGTATGTGTGTGTGTGGCTGCTTCTACTAGTCCGGACTGATGCCGATTTATAGTGCTAGCCCACTGAGATACCATGCGGCAGTTTAACATGAAAACCCCACTGACTCCGAGCCGACCAGTCCTTGTTTTAGCCCCTCAATGCCGAGCGCCAGACAGGGTAACAACAAGTACCATCTTTTAACGTCTTTTGGTATGACGCGGTCGGGGATCGAACCCCGGACCTTCCGCTCTCCGGGGGGACGCTCTACCACTAGACCACGGAGTCACTGTGTAACAAGAAACTGTGCTTGTTTCAAATGTATCCAAGATTTCAAGAAAGTAGCTTGTTAGATGTGCCAAGTAAACAAAAAACGGATGCACCGATAGAGTTACAGACTCGGAATTAAAAAGCACCGTCCCCTTCCGTTTTGCCAGAAACATCCGAAGATCAAATAGTTAACTCCCGGTCCCTTCTCTGGTGAAATAGAGCTTTCCTGTACATATCTTTCCACCTCAACTCAATCACGGTGTTGTTTACGTTTCGTGTTCAAGTTGTTTAGATTGACAGATTTAAATACATGTGTGTTGATTATTTGTTTGACGCTCACACCAAGAATATTTTCAAGTGGCGTAACTATTGAAATGAGTAATTAACCAGCTTCGTCGTTATATTGTTGAAAGTGTCATACAGCGGGAATATTGCTGAGTGCGGCGTTAAACAACGAACAACAAAATCAGATCTTTGTTTAGCGGTAGCGAGAACTTAGGTCCAATTTTAATGTGATTGTGCATATAGGACTTTTATAAGTAAAAATAACTGGTCTTGTGATTTCTATAAGCAGGAACTTTCTGGTAAAACGTTTCCCTCTTGCACCTGCATATTCAAATAAAACGTTTCCCTCTTACACCTGTATATTCAAATAAAACGTTTCCCTCTTACACCTGTATATTTAAATAAAACATTTCCCTCTTACGCCTGTATATTCAAATAAAACGTTTCTCTCTTACACCTGTATATTCAAATAAAACGTTTCCCTCTTACACCTGTATATTTAAATAAAACATTTCCCTCTTGCACCTGCATATTCAAATAAAACGTTTCCCTCTTACACCTGTATATTCAAATAAAACGTTTCCCTCTTACACCTGTATATTTAAATAAAACGTTTCCCTCTTACGCCTGTATATTCAAATAAAACGTTACCCTCTTACACCTGTATATTCAAATAAAACGTTTCCCTCTTACACCTGTATATTTAAACAAAACGTTTCCCTCTTACACCTGCATATTCAAATTAAACATTTCCCTCTTACACCTGTATATTCAAACAAAACGTTTCCCTCTTACACCTGCATATTCAAATTAAACATTTCCCTCTTACACCTGTATATTCAAATAAAACGTTTCCCTCTTACACCTGCATATTCAAATTAAACATTTCCCTCTTACACCTGTATATTCAAATAAAACGTTTCCCTCTTACACCTGCATATTCAAATTAAACATTTCCCTCTTACACTGGTATATTCAAATAAAACGTTTCCCTCTTACACCTGCATATTCCAATTAAACATTTCCCTCTTACACCTGTATATTCAAATAAAACGTTTCCCTCTTTCATCTGTATATTAAAATAAAACGTTTCCCTCTTACACCTGTATATTCAAATGAAACGTTTCCCTCTTACACCTGTATATTCAAATAAAACGTTTCCCTCTTACACCTGTATATTCAAATAAAACGTTTCCCTCTTACACCTGTATATTCAAATAAAACGTTTCCCTCTTACACCTGTATATTCAAATAAAACGTTTCCCTCTTACACCTGCATATTCAAACAAAACTTTTCCCCCTTACACTGATATATTCAAACAAAACGTTTCCCTCTTACACCTGCATATTCAAATAAAACGTTTCCCTCTTACACCTGTATATTCAAATAAAACGTTTCCCTCTTACACCTGTATGTTCAAATAAAACGTTTCCCTCTTACACCTGTATATTCAAATAAAACGTTTCCCTCTTTCATCTGTATATTCAAATTAAACATTTCCCTCTAACACCCGCATATTCAAATAAAATGTTTCCCTCTTTCAATGGTATATTTAAATAAAACGTTTCCCTCTAACACCTGTATATTCAAATAAAACGTTTCCCTCTTACATCTGTATATTCAAACAAAACTTTTCCCCCTTACACTGATATATTCAAACAAAACGTTTCCCTCTTACACCTGCATATTCAAATAAAACGTTTCCCTCTTACACCTGTATATTCAAATAAAACGTTTCCCTCTTACACCTGTATGTTCAAATAAAACGTTTCCCTCTTACACCTGTATATTCAAATAAAACGTTTCCCTCTTTCATCTGTATATTCAAATTAAACATTTCCCTCTAACACCCGCATATTCAAATAAAATGTTTCCCTCTTTCAATGGTATATTTAAATAAAACGTTTCCCTCTAACACCTGTATATTCAAATAAAACGTTTCCCTCTTACATCTGTATATTCAAATAAAACGTTTCCCTCTTACACCTGTATATTCAAATAAAACGTTTCCCTCTTACACCTGTATGTTCAAATAAAACGTTTCCCTCTTACACCTGTATATTCAAATAAAACGTTTCCCTCTTACACCTGTATATTTAAATAAAACGTTTCCCTCTTACACCTGTATATTCAAACAAAACGTTTCCCTCTTACACCTGCATATTCAAATAAAACGTTTCCCTCTTACGCCTGTATATTCAAATAAAACGTTTCCCTCTTACACCTGTATATTCAAATAAAACGTTTCCCTCTTACACCTGCATATTCAAATAAAACGTTTCCCTCTTACACTGGTATATTCAAATAAAACGATTCCCTCTTACACCTGTATATTTAAATAAAACGTTTCCCTCTTACACTGGTATATTCAAATAAAACGATTCCCTCTTACACCTGTATATTTAAACAAAAAGTTTCCCTCTTACACTGGTATATTTAAATAAAACGTTTCCCTCTTACACCTGTATATTCAAATAAAACGTTTCCCTCTTACACCTGTATATTCAAATTAAACGTTTCCCTCTTACACTGGTATAAATGGGATGATATAAACAAACCAATCTCATCAAAGTCGATGATGGTAGATAAAAATGAAACAGGAAATGGTTTAGTATTCGATGGTGATAATTTTTTTGTTTGCTAGTTGTTTAACGTGGCACTCGGCAGTATGACGGCGTTTGTAAATAATTGAGTCAGGACCAGACAATCCAGTGATTGATATCGTGAGCATCGAACCACGCAATTGCGATCAATGATGCATCAACCATGTCAGCGAGCCTGACCACTCAATCCCGCTTTTCGCCTTTAACGGCAAGCATGGGTTGGTGAAGACATATTCTACCCTCGGTCTTCAAGGGTCTCATGGAAGTTGAACCACAAGTCATTTTTATGACATCTGGCCACCTCAATATGTAAATGAAATGGTTATATAACCGGGTATTCACGGGTGTCGAAGGTGATGTATCATGGCACGGGTATCATAATTGTGTTTTTTACCTTAAGTTTCCAGCGTTTCGGCGACTGTTTTCAGCCAAGTAACGCTTTGATAACGTTTGTAATTATTTGGTCAAATACAAAGTTTAAGTGTATACTTTTTTGGGGCCGGCGGTTTACACTTTAAACAAAATCGTTCGGTTGAAATTACTCCGATGGATACAAATTCGGGATGTTATATCACAATAAACACATCTCAATGCATGTTTATTTACTGGCGCTGAATGTTATAATATTATTGTATATAATACCCGGTGGATATTATCTTACTGCTCGTTCATAAAACTGATACAACACTTGAAAAGTTCTTCAAAGTTTCTTAAACATGAAACGGATTTCCAGCTTATAAACAAATATTGTACAACACGTTTAAATATCTCAATTGTCCTGGTCTTCTTCCAGCCAACATGTGTCCCCCCATTACCTCCGCGTGGCCAGGACGTGGGACCCCATCAGACATATCGCATGACCCACCCCCGGCTGTCGCTGCTGTCTCCAGATACATGCCTCCCTGATACTTTCAGCTAGTCCGAGAATTCAGGCCTTCTTGTGGGCAGAGAAAATTTAATTTCGCATTGGCAATATCTCTATAAGTGAGTGAGTTAGTTGGGTTTAACGCCGCTTTTGACAGTATTCCAGTTATATCACGGCGTGTCAGCTTAATGTGGGAGGAAAGCCCGAAGTGATGCAGGTCTCAGACGTTTACCACTTCGGTGAAACCCACGAGCACTGTTATGGTGCTGACAAACCTAGAAACATAATCGGGGCGAACCGGGATTCGAACCCACAATCATAGGTTTCTGGCGTGCGCAAGGGACGCAACTCTGCACAGCGAATTGCGGCGCCGGAGACGACTGGGCCACCCGTGCCCCCGGACGTTCGATGAATATACAGGCCTAAGTGTTTTTTGGTTTTGTTGATAGCTTAACGCTTCAGACAATCCATTGATCGATGTTGTGAGCTACGATCCACGCCGTCAGGTACAATAAATCTCAAACAACAAAGTCCCCGAACCTGACCACCGATCCGGGGCGGTCGGGTAGACTAGTGGTTAAAGCGTTCACTCGTCACGCCGAAGACACGGGTTCGATTCCCGACATGGGTACAATGTGCGAAGCCCATTTCTGGCGTCCCCCGTCGTGATATTGCTGGAATATTGCTAAAAGCGGTGTAAAACCATACTCACTCACTCACTCAGTGACCACCAATCCATTTGGTCGCCGCTCACGCTAAGCATAGGCTGCTTGGGACCTATTCTAACCCGGAAACCCCACGGGGGCCTAAGCATGTTGAAGGGTCATTTTGAACTACTGATTTTTTTTTCAAGATAGTTACGAGGTCGGCAAAATCGGGCTTCACCACTCAAAATGACGTCACCTGCCATGTATTACGCATTGCCTGAATCAATCGCCTGGCTCTGATTCTACAGACGCTGCAAAAGAGCTTCAGGGTCATGTGATGTTTGTATGTATTCCCGCCTATGCCTCCTCAACCCTTAAGACAGAAACTAACCGGAATAAAAATATACACGTTTGCTTTGATCGTTGATAATAATCCCCAGTCAAAAGTATTGACATTTCATTGAAGGGTTGTGAGTTTCTGCCCGGGTCACGACCCTGCCATTGACACTCCTAACATCGACGGAGCGACGAAAGGCTTCGCTTGTGGCGCAATTAAGAGCAACACGTGTTTTCACCGATTGTGATATTGGACACGTGGTTAATGCGTAACTCCTGCGGCCAAATAAGCGTTAACGGGCTAAGATAAACTTACTAATGTAAATCGTATTTTCATTTGTGGCAGAAAAATTCAAGAAAATCAAACACGTCCTAATTTAATTGTTTGCTATTGTTTGAATTGATTTAAGCAATTAATGTTACCAAAGATTTTATTAATTAGGATTCAAAGAGGTGTAGCATCGCCTCAACATGTGTTTATTAATTCAAAACACATTTGTTTTTGTGGTTTTCATTACTGTGTTTAGTTAAAGTTATCAAATAATTTACTCCGCAAAACTACACATAGGCGTTTATTCAAAATACGTGGGCTAAATTCGTAAGTCAGGTGTTGGCTATTATAGATAATATTTTTACTATGAATCTGTAATTATTGTGAATATGATTGCGGAATCATATTTTATTTGTGATGGAAAGTTTCACTCAAAGATTAGTGAGTGAGTGAGTGAGTATGGTTTTACGCCGTTTTTAGCATTATTCCAGCAATATCACGGCGGGGGACACCACAAATGGGCTTCACACATTGTACCCATGTCGGGAATCGAACCCGGGTCTTCGGCGTGACGAGCGAACGCTTTAACCACTAGGCTACCCGACCGCCCCCACTCAAAGATTAAAACGAATACAATTCCATATGATTTGAATGGCACATTAAAGGCAATATTTCATGTTTGTCTTTATTTCTAACATTGAAGTTAAAGTTTTAGGACATTAGGTTTTTTGTGTTAAAAAGCCAGCTGTTATGTCAGCATTGTTACTGTAGAAAAACACATGTATGAATATTAAAGTATATTAAAGTCACCCGGCCTGCCTCAGCAATACATCTTCCCGAGGCAAGAGAGTTAACTGACTTTAAAAGTCCAGTTTCAACCCTTGCCGAACTAGGCTGGTATTATGGAGTTACATTTTGGCTGGTCTAACGAGTCTATGCATAGTCCAATCAAAATCGCGCACCGAAATCGAAATCCGGTTCGTAAACTGTCGTGCAGATTTCGGTCGATTGCAGGATTTGCAAAGCATGTGCACCGGCAACTCGTTGTCGGAAGATATTTTCCAAATCTTTTCATGTTTTTAATCAAGGTGCTCACGTGATTTGATGAATTTCGCGATGTAAGACACGTTTTATCATAATATAGAACTTGATTATCGATCAGATCATCTTGACTGGGCGCCGCCATTTTGTGTGAAGCAAACGCAAGTGATACGTGAGGTGGAATCTGATTGGTCCATAGGAGAGGCTAAGGAGGGACATAACTGGTAATAGCCACTGGTGGCGCTAAGATCGAGCCCAGTAATTCCAGCCTAGTTCGGCAAGGGTGGAAACTGGACTTTTAAAGTCAGTTCACTCTCTTGCCTCGGGAAGATGCAGCAATATGGATTGCTGTGATTTAATATATCCTGTTGGGTTTGGAAATCTTGACTGTCATACACTGCAAGAACTTTTTTTGACATATCAAATGCAAAATGAAAGTAGAAACGTGAGTGAGTGAGTGAGTGAGTGAGTGAGTGAGTGAGTGGGTGAGTAAGTGAGAGAGAGTGTGGTTTAAAGCTGCATTGAAGAATATTTCAGTTTATCAGAGTGTCATGTTGGGGAAAGGTTATGCCAGTCTTGGACGTTTACCACTTTGGTGAAACTTACGAGCACGGGTATGGTGCTGACGAACCTAGAAACATAATCAGTGTGAATCAGGGATTCGAACCCAAGATCGTAGATTCCTGTCACACCTAGGGGGCACAACTCTGCAGTGCGGTCCCGCAAGTCTTAGAAAGTAAATGAGATAATAGTAAAGGTTCTTATTTTCGTCTCTTCTTTTCAAATCATCTAGACTACCTAACTGTGACGTAAATGTAGTGTCAAACAGTCTGGTGCATTCCCTTACCAGAAAAACACCCAAATCCCGCAAACTAAGCCACATCCGCCATTTCTATCTTTACAAGGCGGGAATCTCAGATGTGTAATATTATCACTCTTTTTACTCTGAAAGGAAAAGCCGAACAATGGGGAAATTATCAGTACGGGCGAATCCTGTTTAACGAAAGTCAGCAGTATTCCAGCTACATCGAATCTCGACATAATAAACCAGAGACTGGAAGATTGAACAACAACGAAGTACGATGCTACGCAAGGTCACCGACATTCCCTACCCGACCGAGTTCCGTCTTAGCGCAAACGTGCATACCTTAAACAATTGTCAACTCGTTGCGTAATGCTTCACATATATTTCCCCATATATTATACATATTTCAGATGCAATTTGAAGCACATCGGGACATCCGGAATTATACAGTGTGATTGAACACATTTAACTGTGTCTTGGGTATATTTTTAGATGCAAGACATATGTAAAATCAAAATATATTTCTGAGGGATTCTTTGACGAAGAACTTGAAATCATACGCGCATTCTGATTGTTTTGTCGTATTTTCGCACATAACATTCATCGTCATTCGTCACCACTCGCCCCTTTCCGTAAACTACAAGACGACTCCGTTTCGCAAAGGAACCGTAGCTCAAAGGTGATCGTAACTCCCATACTTAAACATAGACGAACGACAGACGTAGTGCCACGATCGCTTTGTGGAAAGTAGTCCTTGGCTCACTTGCACAAAAGGATCTTAGCGCTAAGACTATTGTAAGCCTATGTTAAAGTATGGGAGTTAAGATCACCTTAGCGCTAAGGTCGCTTTGTGCAAGTGGGCCCTGGAGCATAATTCTTCCACAGAATCCCCACAGGGTGTGGCCACGAGACGAATAAAGGTTATCTGCCTTAAGAAAAAAACAAGAAATTTCAACTAAAGTAAACAAAATGCAAACCTGACAATATGACATCACAGGTGACATGCATCAAAAAGGAGTCTGGATGTAGTCACAACAAAGGTGTATTATCACTGAAGGCTTACACAAACGCCTGCCGCACGGAAGAGGTTGATCAGATTATATCACGTCCTCGTCGGAATTATATCCGTAGCTGAGGGCAGGGGATACACGATCCCAATGTATCCGACATCAGCTCGTGTGGAAGGGTCTCCTTGGGGGTGCATGGTTCTCCTACGTGCGCTCAGCGTTGTACGTCGAGGGGGATGACATTTGGGAGCAATGCTAGATATGCACACACACGCATGCTGTTTGGGAATTCACGATTGGGTGGAAAGAGTTTCAAAATGTCAGACGCAAGAATAATCGACAGAATGATCGAATAAAAGCATATCTCTTATGATATTTTTTTTGCCGCGTGACAAAGCATGCGCGTGTCTTTCCCCACCTGGACGCGTTGCCCCGAACAGACAGTGGGTGTTCGTGGAGGGGCGGTTAGATAAATAAAAATGGTGTGTAAGACGACATGATGTAATGCAGATTATTCCAATGTGCCAACTGTTACTTTAGCTTAATATCACAGGTGAAAGGAAATGTTAAAGTACAGTTGCATATGCACGTATATAACACAAACTCAATATACAAAATAATAAACGTAAAACATACTGCAATAACAGAAATATTATCGTTCTGTTTTGAACTGAATTATTTTGACCTGGAGGCAAAGACTGCTTTGAGTTTTGTTTAACGCCGCTTTTAGCAATATTCCAGTAATATCACGAAGGGGGACACCAGACATGAGCCACTTGATTTGTTGGTTGTTGAACGCCGCACTCAGCAATAGTCCAGCTATATGACGGTGTTCTGTAAAATTAGAGATACTGACTCCGTGCTGACCGGTACTTGTTTTCTCCCCGTAATGCCAGCCAGGGAAACAAAAAGTAAAATCTTTCACAATATTTAGGTATGACACGACCGGAGATCGAAACACCGATCTTCCGCTCTCCGGGCAAACGCTCTTTGCACTACACCAAGGAGGCGATCTGCAATATTCAATCAAGCCATATGGCGGCAGCATGTACAAAAAGTCCCACGTGGACGAGGTATCCGGGCTATAAAATTACACACAAACATCAGACGTCACAGAGTCTGACCACTTGATCCCCATTTTAGTCGGCTCACACCAGTAGCAGGAGGTACCGAGGAGCTTTTCGGTCACGAGATCCCCCCGTAGATTTCAACACTTGGCAATCAAACTGTAACGCTGGCCGTGATGGTGACAGGCGTGTTTGGATAGCTTGGCTGTGCTGGTCTTTTTGGTACAGGGGAGTCCACTACTGGCGTAGTGCCAGACGATTATAGACTGAAGAAACTCCCATCGTGCATCAGTGCCAGTGTGACATAAATTTTTATTTGATTGTTTGTTGTTTTGCACTGCACTCAGAATTCCAGCTAAATGACGGAATCCCGTAAACTAGAGGTGTTTGAAAACACTTGAAAACAAAAGCAGTCTCTCCATTGCCATATTCTCAAAACCTTAACATGTCACATTTTGACGATGACATAACCCTATTCTACAAAAGGCCTTGATCTTTTGAGCAAAACCTTTCCAAAGGAAGGCCGATTCTAAAGATAGCATAAACAAGGATTAATTATAAATGTGTTAATATTTTGAGAAAGTTTATACGAAAACATTTACATCTGACCTTTCCAAAGCAGGGCCGGTCCTACAGAAGGTTTATAATATACTGAGTCAAATTAAAAACTTTTTAATTTTTATTTTTTTACATTTTTAAAAGTAATCCCATACATGATATACAACAGAAGGATTTTAGTTAACGGTGGTAACCATAATTTGTTCCAAGCACCTACGGTATTCGGTAATAACATCAACAGTCCCAAGGACGAGAATCTGATGGCACACAAGTTCAGTATCGTGTATGGCCACCATGTGCGTTGGCAACTGCCACACAACGCCTCCGCGTGGACCTTGTGATGCTTGTGAACACATGATTGGGAACATGACGCCATTCTGTGGTTGGTCCTGGAGAGTGCGCAGACTTCTGCCAAGAGCATCCCAGACGTGTTCGATGGGATTGAGGTCGGGAGACCTTGACGGCCAGTCCATGACGTTGACTGCCGCATTCTGAAGGAAATTCCTTGTCAAAATTGCTGTGTGGGGTCTGGCATTGTCGTGTTGGAAGATCAAACCGGGTCCATGTGCTGCCATAAAGGGCAGAAGTTCTTGTGCCAGTACCTGGTCGCGGTAAGCAGCAGCGTTGAGGTTGCCACGGATGACAAGAAGCCTGGAACGTGCATTGCCACAGAAAGCACCCCACACCTTGACACTTCCGCCTCGAAATCTGTCAACTTCCTGTACACAACACTGGGCGTAACGTTCATGACGGCGCCTCCACACCCTCGCCCTTCCATCAGCAAATTGAAGATTAAATCGGGATTCATCATTGAAGACGACTTGATTCCAATTCCTCTGAGTCCATCGTAAGTGTCGCTGTGCCCACAACTGACGTTGGCGTCTGTGTAATTGAGTCAGCATCGACCCGCAGTATGGCCGTCGTGCTTGAAGGTGAGCAGTTCTCAGACGGTTACGAACAGTTTGCGCACTCAGTCTACCCCTAAGCAGTTCATTTCTGGTTGATGTAGCCGTCAAAAATCGGTTACGGGGGTGACGTAAGACAATCTGACGATCCTCTGCATGTGACGTCACACGTGGTCGATCTGGCCGAGGGCGATCAGCGGTGGTACGTAGATGCGGTAGACGCGTCTGTAAATCATAAACAGTCCGTCGACTACAACCCATCGTCCTTACGACTTCAGCTACGACGTTCCCGTCTGCAACATGCCGATGGCACGTTCACGTTGCACATTTGAAAGGCGTGGCATGACAAATGGCCGTAAAGACCTTTGTTTTCTTGTGTTTTTTCTTTTTTTGTTAATGACTGCTAACAAGTATGGCTGAACACACGTGCGGACCACCCGATCCTGTTAGTCTCCTCTTACGACAAGAATAGTCACACTTTACCGCAAGCATGGGTTGCTGAAGACCTTCACTGGTCTCAACATAAATGTTTTGGTTTGATTGTTGTTTTACATTGCACTCAGCAATATTCTAGCTATATGACGGCAGTCTGTGAATAATCAATGACATTAGTCGATTACATGCTTCAACCAAGTCAGCGAGCCTGACCACCCGATCCCCTTAGTCGCCTCTTCAAATCATATCATAACATAACATTTATATAGAGTACAAAGACAAACAAATGAGAAAATATATCAAACTGATTCTTTTTATTTTTTTAAATATAAATTTTAGAATATCAAAGTCAACATATTAAATTGGCTCACATCTTTCTGCTCTGGGCTCCAAACATCCATATCATTCTTAATGTTCCATTTACTGACACACTCTGAAAACATATTCAATGTTTTGCAGTATTTGGCAAAATGGCCACAAAAATCCAATTAAGTTGTTCTGGGTATTTAGACAAGACATAATCAAACAAAACAATGTCGTCTATGGGTTTGACTCTCATTCGATGTGTTTGGAGATGGTCTTGAGCACAAATACTCATCTTGAGTTACAGCTGATTATGAGTTTTCATTGTTTCAGTGTATACTCAGTTTTGAAATAAAAACATCAATCTGTTTTGAGTAAATGTGATCAAAGTTCCATCTCTAACTTAGTGACCTTGACCTTTGATTGTGTCCTGACATGCAACATGAAACACTAAATAATCATATTATTTGAACAGAGAAAATTACCTTTCACCTTCTTTTCTTATGGAGACTGACATACAATCAGAGTTTTAGAACATTTGGTGCATCACAATCTGAGAACAAGTAAAAAGACTAATGTAGCCTCATCACCTGCTGCACTGATGCGGAAAGCCAATCAAGACACCTTGAACAAATCTGAATCTGCACTTCGCCATTACCATTCACACAGGCTTCCAGCTTTCAGAACCTTGTTCCTGACGAAAAAAATGTTTAAACATCGATGAATGTAAATTTTATTCACTTTTTAATAAAAAAAACTGACAAAAACACATTTTCCCATCCAAAACTGTCTTCCACAGGAGATATCACATGGGTGGGGCAAGTCATATCTCCTAGGGGAGATATCCCTACAATATAATTGCATTACATTGCTTTTCAGGCCATTGTGACATCATTGGTTACCATGACCTCAAAATCAAATGACATCACTAACCTCTCTGCCACTGAAGCTGGTTAGCTGAAATCAAGACACTGATTATTATTGTTTAGAAACTCAAAAAGTTGGCAAAATGATTTGGAATGGTCAACAGAATCCCACCCGTATTTTTTTATATCACACACATCAACGCACGTTGAAAACAGTTTTAAAATCCTTTCAAACGTTTAACAACTCATGTTGATATATCTGTTGACACATTTGATAAGAAAAGATTAGGGTGAGAATCTCTGTTTAAACAAACTATGATGTAACCATTTAAAAAAACAAGCATGCCAAATTCCAGCCTCAGAAGTCTCCAGTAGGAGCGGAGATGTCTACAGTACCAAAAATGAATTTTCATTTCAGAATTCAAGGTCATGGTCTAATTGCAATATTTAATATCTTGGTGAGTGAGTGAGTTAAAAATTAATGTCGCATGGGTATTATTTCAGCCATATACATATAATTCCCAACTTTAAACTCTTCATACGCCAAATTTCATAAAAATGTGAAAAAGAAGTTCGTAAACAATTTTTTAGAATGAATGGGGTCATCACTGGTGGGAGCAAGGATGCCAATTTTCAGGCTCAGGGATGCATCGTCACTATATAGCCGAAAGTTTGTTGATGTGACAAAAAAATCTTCACACACTCGCACATGGATGCAGCAGTTTTTGTGCAGGAAACAATTATAGACCATACAAGGGTGTCCTACAAAGCGATCTTAGCGTTAAGATTTAACCACAAGGCTACCCCACCGCTCCTATCAGTCATGAATGAAAAAAGATAAAAGATAAATATAATTCACTCCATGAGGCAAACATTATTTGGCATACAATTATGAATATTCTATTTATTAGTCCAGTATATTCAACAACAGATTACTAATTTCAAGGATTTGTCTATTAAGTCTCACAGCTTTACTGCTGCTGGCCAAGACAGTACATGGCATAATCACCTGTCATGATTTCACAGCAGTCGGAAGTGACATCACTATTTCTTCCAAGAGGAGATCAGAACATCATCATTCATTCGAGATGAAATCATTATGTCAACATCTGTCACCATGTGAGTGAGTGAGTGAGTGAGTGAGTGAGTGAGTGAGTATGGTTTTACGCCGCTTTTAGCAATATTCCAGTAATATCACAGCAGGGGACACCAGAAATGGGCTTTACACATTGTACCCATGTCGGGAATCAAACCTAGGTCTCCAGGGTGACGTGCGAACACTTTAACCACTAGGCTACCTGGCCGCCCCTGTCAACGTGGACATGATGCCAAGCATGGCGACCCATTGCAATACCTGTTATGTAAAATAGTGATGCAAATGAAGAGATATTTAAGTCACATGACCCAACTTCAGTCTAATTCAATGGTTTGTCTCACAAACTTAAGGGGAGGAAGTGAGTTTGGTTGAACACCATTTTGATCAGAACTTCAGTCATATCTCTGGGTCAGCTTAAATTGGGAGGAAAGTATGAATTGGTACAGGTCTTAGACATTTACAGATTTACAGACAGACAGACAATACATGAACTTCAATAGTCAATAGCCTCTTGATCTAAACATTACTACAATATACCATGAAGTAGGAGTTCTGTTGAAAAGACGTATTTATGGAACTTGTAGAAATATGTTTAGAGTGGACCTAAACTTTCATCAGTTAATATTACATTGATGAAAATAGTTTGTAAAGATCGTAAGAAACAGAGCTGTAAAGTTGGTCATCACAAAAGTCCAAGTGGGCAACCAAAGAATAGCCTTCTGTTACAAACACACTGGGGAAAAAGTTAAACAACCTTTATCATATATTTCCATAGAATACAGCCACCTTTTCAAATCATATCCCGTATCAATTTTCTTTGCTTTTGTCTGCAAAATCAGACCTTTCAGTCAGACATGATACCTCTCTCTGCATGAAGATCTGACGCCCTTGAGCGACCTTCGACCACCCAAACTAAATGAGCCAAAAAGATGTCAGCTTCTTCAAGATGATTTTGCTTCCTTCCTTTACCACCTCTATTTGGAAGTTTTGAATTGTACAAAAAGAAAACCCACAGAAAACAGAAGTATTCCTTTAATGTATCCCCTTTTGGGTGCAGATTGCATGGCATTTGGAAACACCAAGGTGTATCAATTATCCACATGAATAGAATGGCATGACTTTTGTTATTTACATTCAGACCTGATCTGTACAGTTTGTTTTCTAGATATAAAAATTGGATATGCTGGTCTGAATGCTTCCTGTGGAGGGCCCAGAGTAGTCAGATCTTCAAGCAGACAGGTACCATATTGGAGTCAATGATCTGATTTTAATGAGTGAGTGAGTGTGTATGGTTTTGCGCCACTTTTAGTAATATTCCAGTAATATCATGGCAGCGGACACCAAAAATAGGCTTCACACATTGTACCCATAGGGGCAATCAAACCTGTGTCTTTGGGGTAGGAAACGAATACTTAACTACTAGTCTACCCAACCATCCCTGATTTTAAAGAGACTGCCAAGAGACAAACATTGAAATACAGAAACCAATTTCGATTATCTAATGACATGTTTCGAAAGTGTTACACAGGAATTGTAATAGTGCTTGGGACCAGAGGGACAAACACACAGTGCCCTTGCGTCAACTCGCCAACAGTTATCCACATTATTTAAGACCTTAATCAGAGTGAGTGAGTTGGGTTTAACGCCTCTTTTAACAGTATTCCAGTCATATCGTGGCTTGTCAGCTTAATGTGGGAGGAAAGCCCGAAGTGATTAAGGTCTCAGATGTTTACCAATTCGGTGAAACCCACGAGCACGGGTATGGTGCTGACAAACCTAGAAACATAATCGGGGCAAACCGGGATTCTAACCCACAATCATAGGTTTCTGGCATGCCCAAGGGACGAAACTCTGCACAGTGAATCGCGGCCTTAGATAACTGGGCCACCCATGCCCTCACCTTAATCAGAATGAGGAGAATCTTATTTTTTGTTCTTGTTTGTTTGTTTGTTGTTTGACACCACACTTAGCAATATTCCAGCAATATGATGGTGGTCTGTAAATAGTGGAGTCTGGACCAGACAATACAGTGGTTGACATCATGAGCATCGATCTATGCAAATGGGAAACGAATGTGATGTAAATGTCTTTGAAAGATAATGGTAGTTTGGCATAAATATGCAAACAAAAAGGGGGCTGCACTTAAGTTGTTTTGGTGGTAAACTACTAAAGAACAGGCTTTGACTAAATACACACTATATGACTCCATTCATTTAAAAACCATTAAATTGCATACTTTGATTACTTGCATATTACTTTGAAGAACAACCATATGTTTAAAAAACTATGGAATATCCAGTAAATGCACGCTGATTTTGTCAAAGCTAATTAGAACCATAAAAAACTATGATGTCAAATAGCATAAGCGTAATTTACATGCTTTAGCTGTGTAACAGTATGAACTCATGTACGTTCTATCCAAATAATTGTACAAGTTCACAAGTT
Source organism: Haliotis rufescens (assembly GCF_023055435.1). Lineage (NCBI taxonomy): Eukaryota > Metazoa > Mollusca > Gastropoda > Lepetellida > Haliotidae > Haliotis > Haliotis rufescens. The sequence continues at coordinate 55,957,536 of NW_025964223.1, forward strand.
CAAAATTAATAAAAAAAAATCAGGCTTCGTTTACGGGTGAAATAACATTCTCACCATTTCAAAACATCTAAACACTTCTTTAGGGTGCATAAGGAATAAAAAATAACATGTTTCAGGTAACCTGACTGACCCATTGTTTATATCACAGGTGGAAATAGAGATAAGATACCCTTCTTTAACATTTTTTACCCAAAAAAATCAGCTTTTTGCAGCTTCAGCTATTTTGACCAACACATCCAAGAAAGTTTGCGAGTAACTTCTGTGCAAGCCATTTGTGTTAGACATAATAAAAAAAAAAAGTCAATAAATAAAAAAATACCCCGAGCTACCTGTCAGGTCCATGATAACATGGGAGTGCATGTTGTTTAATGCCACAGTCACCAATATGCAAGCAACCTAAATAATTGACTCTTGCCCAGTAACGGAAAGCATGAAGGATCCATGACATAGTGGCAGCGCGACACAGTCAGCCATGTCACATCATAGTGGCGCTGTCAACCATGACACCTCATCGCGGCAATGTGAAAGTCAACCATGTCTCCTCATAGTCGCAGAGTCAACCATGTCACCTCATTGTGGCACCATGACCCAGTCAGCCATGTCACCTCATAGTGGCACCATGACACAGTCAGCCATATCACCTCATAGTGGCACCATGACACAGTCAACCATGTCACCTCATAGTGGCACCATGACACAGTCAACCATGTCACCTCATAGTGGCACCATGACACAGTCAACCATGTCACCTCATAGTGGCACCATGACACAGTCAACCATGTCATCTCATAGTGGCACCATGACACAGTCAACCATGTCACCTCATTGTGGCACCATGACACAGTCAGCCATGTCACCTCATAGTGGCACCATGACACAGTCAGCCATATCACCTCATAGTGGCAGAGTCAACCATGTCACCTCATTGTGGCACCATGACACAGTCAGCCATGTCACCTTGTAGTGGCACCATGACACAGTCAGCCATATCACCTTGTAGTGGCACCATGACAGTCAACCATGTGACACAGTCAGCCATGTCACCTCATTGTGGAACCATGACACAGTCAACCATGTCACCTCATAGTGGCACCATGACACAGTCAGCCATGTCACCTCGTAGTGGCATCATGACACAGTCAGCCATGTCACCTCATAGTGGCACCATGACACAGTCAACCATGTCACCTCATAGTGGCACCATGACACAGTCAACCATGTCACCTCATAGTGGCACCATGACACAGTCAGCCATGTCACCTCATAGTGGCACCATGACACAGTCAACCATGTCACCTCATAGTGGCATCATGACACAGTCAGCCATATCACCTCATAGTGGCACCATGACACAGTCAACCATATCACCTCATAGTGGCAGAGTCAACCATATCACCTAATAGTGGCACCATGGCAGTCAACCATGTGACACAGTCAGCCATGTCACTTCATAGTGGCACCATGACACAGTCAACCATGTCACCTCATAGTGGCACCATGACACAGTCAACCATGTCACCTCATAGTGGCATCATGACACAGTCAGCCATATCACCTCGTAGTGGCACCATGACACAGTCAGCCATGTCACCTCATAGTGGCATCATGACACAGTCAGCCATGTCACCTCATAGTGGCACCATGACACAGTCAACCATGTCACCTCATAGTGGCACCATGACACAGTCAGCCATGTCACCTCATAGTGGCACCATGACAGTCAACCATGTGACACAGTCAACCATGTCATAGCATAGTGAAATCGTGACACACAGTCCGTAAAACACCGACCATCCAATACCAATTTAAGTTGGCTCTTTAGACCCAGCTTTTTAGACCCAGATTCACAAATGGAGACTTTGAATGGGCTCCCAAGATTAACATGATTATTCTTAAGATTTGTTTCATGGACTACCTGTTCAAAACAAAATACAGATAAACTGGCATCTTATCTGGATGAATAAAATAAAAAATCAAGCACTGATATCAATTTAAAAGGCATCCTTGATTAGCCAGTGCACCACATCTCCATTCCATCCTGATGAATACCCTGGACCCATCTGCTTCTATAGTTTTAGTGTTGAGTATGATTCTAATAACAGAATACAAGTTTAACAGTAGCCATCAAAAGACATCCCACTGATGTATGAGACATTCTGTGTAAAATGGTGGTGAATGACAGGGGTAAACACCTCTGGTCATATCAAACTCGTCTACATCGTTAACCGACTACAAAATCCCAGTTTCCACCCTTGCCGAACTAAGCTGGAATTTCTTAGCTTGATTGTATTGCCACCATTGGCTATAAGTAATGTCCCTTTTATGATGCTCCTATGGACCAATAATATTCCACCTCTCAAATCACTTGCATTTACTTCATACAAAATGGCGGCACCCAGTCAAGACGATCTGATCGATAATCAAAATGTATAAAGTTGGTTGGTTGGTTGGTTGGTTGGTTGGTTTGTTGTTTAACGCCGCACTCAGCAATATTACAGCTATATGACGGCGGTCTGTAAATAATCGAGTCTGGACCAGACAATCCAGTGATTGATATCATCAGCATCGATCCACGCAATTGGGATCGATGAAATGTATCAACCAAGTCAGCGAGCCTGACCACCCGATCCCATTAGTCGCCTTTTACGACAAGCATAGTCGCCTTTTACGGCAAGCGTGGGTTGCTGAAGACCTATTCTACCCAAGAATCTTCCAGCGGTATAAAGTAATAAAACAGGTGCATCAAATCACTTGAGTAACTTGATTAAAAAAGCATAAAGGATTTGGAAAATTCGGTTGACGACCAGTTGACAGTACACACGCTTTGCAAATCCTGCAGTCCACCGAAATCTGCACGTTGAAATCATGTGGTTTTAGAACCGGATGTCTAGCTTGTTCAACAATGTTGATTGGACTATGCATAGATGCCTTATTTGAGCCCAGTTCATCCAGGGTGGAAACTGGGTTTTTATAGACAGTTAATGCCCTTGCCTCAGGAAGATGACACGTCTACAACTCATTTCAGGTTTGTGGTTAAAGTAAGGCAACTATTCCTGCTAGATTTTCACTATTTCAGAATAGTATCTATCTCTGAGAATTGGTCCAGGGTATTCATATTGATAGGATGGTCATATCACATGCTGGATAATCAATGATGCTTAAAAGGTGACACAAGTCACATTGTCCATCCCAGAGGGAAGGATCAGGCGACATAGTGAGCATCGTAGACTTCATCCTCCCTGATCATGAACGCAGCAACATCCACAGGCAGACACACCTTCACTATGTCCCTCTCAACGCCCGGACCACATGGCGCACCCTTGGACAGACCAACAGTGATGTGAGCATCGTCCATCTGGGCACCGCTAGCAGTGTTTTCCTCAAACTTTTTTATCGACTCCCATGCCGGGAGTTTCAAGGACTGAAACCTATTCGCCTGGGCCTGCCTCTCCTGGTTGATAATGTTAAACCCCCTCTGCATCTCCATGCCGTTGACGGCCTCCAGCTGGTTCAGCTGGAACATGTGCTCCTGCTTCAGCTGCATCATCTGGTACTCTGTGAGAGCTGGACTGATGTATCCCCCGCACGTGGCAAAGAGCTGCCGTCTCTCCAGGTTCTGCTGTGTGCGGAGTGCCTGGAACATCTTTCCGTGCTTCGCCCTCAGTCTGTTCAGGAATGCCTCTTGATGCATGGTCATCACGTTCGACAGCCTCTTCTCCTCCGTTTGTATTTCTGTCAGCTGCTTCTGTAGCTCGGATTTTATGCTCTTTGTGCCGTCTCCAATGGCCTTACCAGGAGTGCCAAGTATCCGTGGTTTCTTTGGCTTTGGAGACCCAGATCTTGACGTGGTTTCTGAACATTCTGATATTGGAACAGACTTCTTTCTGAACAGGGGAGGAACTTTGCTATTACCCTCCAAGATGTAAGTCGGCTCCACTTTTCTGTCGGTACGTGTCTTCCTTACCCAGGAGCTGTAAGTAAGATTTTTGTCAGGTCTATGAATTCCCTGACTACCCCACTTAAGCCTCACACTTCTCATCAAGCCAGTTTCATATTCAAGGATATTTTTCTCAGTTGGGTAAATCCTTGCTTCTGATTTAATGCTAGTCTTTTTCGTTTCGGGTGCAGTTATTGGGCTCAAAATTATGCCCTGTTTCACATCTGAAACTGGTCTGTTTTGGGGCATGGCCTTCACGATGTTGGTGTTGCTTATTTTCTTGGTTCCTTCTGCATCTGCCACACTACTACTTCGGTCTTCAGTCTTTATCATCACTATGTTTTTCTTAACATCTTTATCTACCAAATCACTTGATGCAGAAACAGCACTTTCACTAATAACAACAAAACTTTCATCAACACATTTTCCCGGGCTATCAATGATAGTGAAGCTCCCATAATTGGTCACATCCTTTTCCTTCATCAGTTTCTCACAAATCTCAGAAATCATAGACTCTTGAAATGATTCAGAAGCAACGGTCTTCCCCCGTTGACTTTGAGCATGTTTACCTGAGATCAGCAATGAGTCTTCAACAACAGACGTGGACACTTGTGTTTTGACCACATTCTTCTTACTCTCACCTAGAACTCTCCTCACATCATCCTCGTCTTCTGTTAACGACAACAAAAAATCATCGCACAGAACATTTGGGGAAGGGAGCACAGCTTTATCTTTGGGTTCAGGTTTTACGTCATGCCCAGCTTCAACCTTCACTTCAGGTTGCTCTTTGAAAGTTTGAAGTGCCTCTGTAGATGCTTCAGGTACATCTTTTGATGCTTCAGGTTCCTCTGTTGATGCTTCAGGTACCTCTGTTGATGCTTCAGGTACCTCTGTTGATGCTTCAGGTACCTCTGTTGATGCTTCAGGTACCTCTGTTGATGCTTTAGGTACCTCTGTTGATGCTTCAGGTACCTCTGTTGATGCTTCAGGTACCTCTGTTGTTGCTTCAGGTACCTCTGTTGATGGTGCAGGAGCCACTGCAGATTCTTGAGGCACCGCAAGGGATGCTTCAGATACTGTTGTTGATGTTTCAGGTACCTCAGTTGCTGCTCCAGGTGCCTCTGAAGCAGGAACAGCATCTCCACCACCTTCCCAAGGACGTTCAGCAGGCTCAGCTGCAACTCCATGAGGCTCAGACTTGGCGGTCAAAGAAATGTCATCTGTCACTTCTTTCAAAATGTCCTGCTCAAGAGTTGTCTTGACAAGAGTTGCATCCAGTTCCTCCACTTCACTAGCTGATGCTTCAGTGGCTGTCGAGGTCAACTCTCCTTCCTCTCTTTCACTATCACTTCTCAACAGTTTCCGTTTCCGTTTTCTCATATTGACGGGTACTGCCTTAACAGGCGTAGCCTGCGATGTTGCACAATCATCACTTTCAAGTAGCGTATCACTAAGCTCTCCTGATTCCTTGCTAGTAAGACTACTTCTGGAGTGTGACAGTGAACTCACAACCTTACTCAAAGCACAACCGAACCCATCCTCCCTCGTTTCTTTTAAGCACTTATTACTGTTAATCTGCAATACACTTTGACTGACTGGATCTGTATGGACAATAGAATCAGTCATGGTCGCATCATACGTATCTAACACAATTAACCTAGATATAGCTGTAGCATTGTCATCATCAGAATCTGCTTCCTCCTCCTCATCATCATCAAGATCACTGCAGATAAACTTATCCAATCCAAGAATGTCAGCACTTGGTTCAGGATCAATCTCTACAGTGCTCTCATCAAACACATGCCTACTCTTGTGAACCCCCGTGAAACGCCCCGACATGGCTGAAGACATCAAAGTCTGCGCAAAGTACCTCTCATCACCTATATCGGCAGCTCGAGATGGTCCAGGTAAGATGCTTATTGCAGGCTTCTCAGTAGTTGACACAATATCTCCCACATTAATGCGACTGATATTTGTCAGAGTTTCATTGTTTTCTTCAGCCATGGACCCCCCACAGATCCGGGACACCTCCAACAAAAGATCTTCGTAGGTTTTCCCGTCATCATAGATGTTCTCATACGAGGTGAAGCTGTCCCCGTCCTCAGCTTGCATCTCAAGGTCAGGCCCCGAGGGATACAACAAACCCCTCCTTCTGCTGTTGTATACTGGACAGTGAGTTGTGTCAGTAATGGGTGTGCTCTGAGCTGTGCCCATCCAGGTGTGTGTCAGGGGGGTCACTACTGCCACCTCCTGCTCGGCTCTCTTGATGGGACTCAGGTTGTTCAACAGACTCCTTTCCTGGATACCTGCTGAGTCCTTGGAGGTTCTAACAGCCCCTGATGCTTCTACTGCATGCGGAGACCTCTGCCCCACGCCGGAACACATGCTGAGGATTGTCTTCTCCAGGTCCTCCATTGTTTCATCCGCTCTCTCAACATCTCCATCCATTGCTACGCGATTGTCGGACATATTTGTCTCATTAAGTAGTCTGAAAACAAAGAAAACATCCAATTAGGGACCGACCATTCAATGCCCAAGGGAATGTCTGATGTCTTAACACAGTAGGATTCCATCTTGTCATGCTTCTAGTACCATCCAGATCAAGTTTACAGGTAACCAGCCTTCTGGTTTGGCCACAAGTCTGAAACCTGAGTCTGTTCGGTCTAGCCGGATCAGTTAATAAAATACCATTTCATAACATTAAAATGATGCCACAAGCTGATTTTGGGCTTGTAGACTCCAATAAAATTGGCACAGTAACGTAATTTTCAAAAGCAGAACTTTTCATTTGGAAGTGTTTGACACTTAGGTGACACTGTATATATTTTCTACACTCATGATATTTCAATTACAAAGAAATACAAAAAGTCAATTTTGCTTTCTTGGAAAACCTCATTGACTCAAATGATGCTGAAATTATAAATTTTACATTAAATGGTATATTTATATAATTATCCTATCTCATTCTTTGCATTCCTTCCTTCTTTAAATGCCTATGTCGAAACGTGCTAGAACAAAGTTTCCAGCTTCGAAAACTTTTCACCCAAACACATCCCAGCATCACCATGGTCACTACCCAAACAAATGGGTCACACACTGTAATCTTCTGTGTATGTGTGTGACCTTTCACGACTTGATCACCTGAATACTAGAGGGGCTGTGATGCAGGGATGGTCAGGTGGGCATATAAGTGGGATAAGTATATAAATATACAATTGAATTTACAAATTTTTAAACTTATCCTATCTCACACTATGCATTTATACCCCAGTTGGAAGGAGGGGCACAGATACCCCAGCCTGTAGAGACTACAACTGGGAGACATACACGAGGAAGCTGGTGTTAAACAGCGATAGCAACAAAGAATCCATGTCACTGCCTGGTGTCGTGAAGACAAGAACTCGTGAGTTGGTAAAAACAGCGTAACAGGCAATGCGACCCCTTTACGCTAGTGGCACATAACATCATGAAATCAGGTATACCGTATATTGCTGTGTGGAAGGAGGGCTTTTCATACCTACAAATAGGGGGATTTTAAGGCTGGGGGGGGGAGAGATTTTTTATGAGATTTCTCCCCAACACATAACATCCGGACAAACACACCACTATGAGCAGAGTCAAAACTCTGTTGGTTCAGCAAAGTCTAATTTGTTTCCATGGAAACAAGGAAAAATCAAATGTTGAAAAATTCCAATATGGCAAAAGGCACTTCTTCAGCCCTTGGTAAATACATGTACCAGTTTTGGGTGAAGAGTCTTTCACGGTTTGAAGTTCAGGAAATGACACCTTCTCCCCACCCCCCTTTTGAGACTAAGTCTAAATGTCTCCATGGAAATAAAAAAAAATAAAAATGCAAAAAATCCGCAAATAGCAAAAGGCACCACTTCAGCATCTGTTTAATACATCTGCCAAGTTTCATTAAAAGATATTGAACGTTTTTGAGTTGTGCTCCGGAAACGAAATACACCCCCGTATGAGAATAAGTTGTTTCCATGGAAATAGAGAAAAATATAAATGCCAAAAATCTGTCAGTATTAAAAGGCTCTCTTAAACTGGAATCACCATGAAGATGGTGCACAGCACTGGACAGCGAATTGCACACCTTAGGTGAAAATAACAGAAATTAAACTCACATCGTCTCTTACAAACACACATATTTGTGAAATTGTGAAATAAAACAAGTAAGAAATTAGACCCCTACTGCGAGTGTGTGTCGCTCGTAATTTTTCCTTCTTGCAAAACTTGCCAGAATTACAGTATTTGAAAGGCTGGACTTCCTCAGAAATAACATCTATGTAAAATGTGGGGTTAAGACATTTAGCTATTTTGTAGGAAAACACTGTGTTCAGAAGTGGCCAAGATAGCTATTTAACAAAACATTTACTCTGTTATTAAACATGTCACCACCTCACGAAGGTTATGATATGATAGACAATCAAATAATACATTTGGGAGTGATATCATGGTTAGAGTGAGTGAGTGAGTGAGTTATTATTTAAAGTCACAGCAGCAATATTTCAGCCATATCGTGTATCATGGTTAGATAAAAAACAACATGCTGTATCATGTGATAACTGTGACCATGTAAATAAACCATATATATTACTACAAAAATCGTTTTTATCATTATGAAAAATAGAGGTGCCGTTTTTGCCCGACACATAGTAGCCGTTTTCGCCAGAGAAATCGGTGACGTTTTGCTGAGGTGCCGCTTTAGACTGAGCACGAGCAAACGTTTTAACCACAAGCTACCTGACTGCCCGTCCCCTGTAAGAAATATTGATGGTTGTATTTGATAACACTAATGATCTTCAGACTGATCAGGATCCTTCTGTTTGTTGGCAGGCCCCAAGCAGGACAGTGATATTGCGGAAAACAAGGGACTTCTTTTCATATTCGGCTGCAGCGTTTCCCCCTTTAATATCACTGTCCTGCTTCATGGGCCTGTGCTGCTGGGCAAGTGATGGCCTGCTAACTGTGAAAATGATGGGTCCACTTGCAATGACCAGCTTATTTCACGTTGCTCAGAAATGGAGGGTCATAACCATGATTACCAGTATGTGAACACTGAGTTGTATTCTCAAAAACGTAGATATATTTGACAAAATCAGAATCAATATTCATAAACTACATAGCCGAGAGCTACGATTGGGTCCAACAGTCAAGACATAACCCTACTACATGTCTTGATTGTCTGATCCCATCGCGGCTCACGGCAAAACTACATCAGGCCCACCGGTAACCAACCAGCTGCAACTACGCGAATTTGTGATTGGTAGATCTACATTCTTTCAAAAAGTTTAGATTGCGACTTTTCCTTCCTTTTTTGTCCACCTTGTAACTACATCGCATGTATTGCACATCAGGCTACAAACACTGGTAAGTTAACTGTGTTTAAAGCACTTAATATTATCGATCTTGCACACAAGCGCGCAAATGCAAATGCACCGAAAATAGGGACCATCATCATGGGTGAAATAAGTTTGTCATTGCCACAAGCTGTGTCACACAATCATGATGTAGTAGTAATATCAATTATATAATACATTTAAATCAGTTTGACAATTACCTGGATAAATGTAAGGTTATTTACTTTGCCAACCATTGAAAGAAAATATTAGCTCATGTTCATCTCCTCAACGGGTAGATTGATGGTGTTCCTTCGATTTGACGGAAGTGACGTCAGGTCGAAAATTCAAGTGCCAACCGCTACAAAAAACATAATGGACTGTCGAAAATGTTGATTCATTGGAATTGATGACGGAGGTGACGGAAAGAGATAAAACATGCCAGATCAGAACTGGGATTTCGTAAAAATGGGTTAATCCAATCTTATCAATATACTTGGCAATCGTTTCCTAAAATCAGCTTATTTTTTGCCGTTTTGAGGGGGGGGGGGGGGGGGGGGGGGGTGGACATACGTCATAAACTGCTAGTATATAATTCGGAAAACAATTTGCGTTTGCTTACCTATACTAAGACAAATAACTGTTACGTTGAAAGCTTGTTACCATTTCTTAACTTCTATATTTTGTTGTGAAGTCCATTTCTGGTGTCCCCCGCCGTGATGTAATATTGCTAAAAGCGGCGTAAAACCATACTCACTCACTCTATATTTTGTATTTTTATTCGCCAACGTGATTAGTACTGTTCGAAAACGGGTGTTTATACACCCCTGCACTCCCCTCGTAGTCCCCATGTATGGGCAGCACAAAAAGAATAAAATAATAAATTCTAGCAAAATAGCCACAAATCTTTTTTTTGCATTTGAATACGCAGTGCAATGCTATTGAAAAAAGCTACGGCAATTCAAAAGGTTCATTTATCTCTGTCAAACACCACCATAACCCTGGTTCAACAACATTCAAATTGAGATTGATACATGATCAACTTTGACAGCTTGCAATGGCATGCAAGTCAGTATTTTATCACTCTTTCTAAAAAAGAATTTGTCCTGCCAATAATTGGTTTATCTCCTTGAGCGTAATTTTTTTCTTGCGACCGCTATACTTGTAAAAACGGGTGTTAAACAACAAACAAAACTTGTAAAAACATAGTCCTGCGTCATGACTGTGGAATATATATATAGGCAAGTCTAGATCAAACTAAACCAAGTCTAGTGTCCTTGATGAAAACAGCAGAGGAGGAAAGGTTCTTTAATAATAATTACAATTATCTTAAAAGAAATGTTTTCATTGACTAAGTGTTGCTTGACAACGGTGTAAGGATCTATACCTTTACAGTAATTAAAGAAGTTGTTATCCATAAATTGTCTCTACTAAGCGTTAACTGCAGAGGAGGAAAGGCTCTTCTGAAAAAAACTACAACAATTATTTTAAAGAAATGTTTTCATAGACTAAATGTTCGTGCAGTATAAACATTATGAGAGGGGTTCGGGAACGCGTTTGGTTGCATGTGTAGGTTAAAATATTTTTAATGCTTTATGCTATATTCGTTAAAAACGTGTGTAGGAATCCGATAATTACATTAAATATACAGGGGTTGTTATACATTTCTTTCATAACGGCATTTTTTCTGATGGAAAATGTCGAAAAGTGTTAAGATTTCCATTTTAATTGAAATTGGATATGTTCAAAACTCATTAAAATGAAATATTTGACTCCGATACAATTCATCTCTGCCTCACGGAGAGGGGTATATCGTGTCGGAGTAAAAACTCTGAATTCCAGAGAGGTATCGTATTGGAGTAGAAGATTTTATTGAACATCCAACGAGGTACTAATGATTACGGAAAATGTGTCACGAGTGAAAACTATGTTGATTGATAAGTGCCATATACTCCGTAATCACGAGCACCATGTGGGTTATTCTATTTATTATTCATTATTCTCATTTTCAACACATTAATATGAAGATACAAACCTGAACTCGTAGTACATTTCAGTAAGAGGTCGTATTTGTCTCCCACGCAGATCATGCATTACAATACAAAGTGAGTGAGTGAGTGAGTTGGGTTTAACGCCGTTTTTAACAGTATTCCGGTTATATCACGGCGTGTCAGCTGCATGTGGGAGAAAAGCCCGAAGTGATGCAGGTCTCAGACGTTTACCACTTCGGTGAAACCCACGAGCACGGGTATGGTGCTGACAAACCTAGAAACATAATCGGGGCGAATCGGGATTCGAACCCACACTCATAGGTTTCTGGCGTGCCCAAGGGACACAACTCTGCACAGCGAATCGCGGCACCTTAGACGACTGGGCCACCCGTGCCCCCCAATACAAAGTGACCTCATTCAGTTTGTACCCGTGAAGATCCGGGCTAGAATTGGTCTTTAGCAACCCATGCTTGCCGTAAAAGGCGACTATGCTTGTCGTAAGAGGCGACTAACGGGATCGGATGGTCAGGCTCGCTGACTTGGTTGATGCATGTCATCGATCCAAATTTCGTGGATCGATGCTCATGATATCAATCACTGGATTGTCTGGTCCAGACTCGGTTATTTACAGACCGCCGTCATATAGCTGGAATATTGCTGGGTGCGGCGTTAAACAAAAAAACCAAAACCCATTACACTTACACCATTGCCCCCGTATCTACTAAAGCCTCTATCTGTACGCGTCCTATCTTTACCACTGTAACTAAGCCTCCCAGTTCTTTTCCAGTTACTTCGTTAACCGTGTCTTTACTCCCTGCATGACTACGGCTATGGTCAACAGGGTTAACAGTTTCCCTGGTTCGGTCTGTCATTATATCTACGCCGACACTTCCTCTGGGTGTGTCCCACTGCCCTGCAGTAGGAGCATAAGGGCGACCCGTCGTGAGCCCATTCATAAATTGGGGTGCTTTGGAAACCTCGATGACTATAGTCGGCTCTGATTTGGCAGTCGGGTACCCTGGTCGTCCGGTCACCACATTGATCCGCTTGCACCCCTCCCCTTGGGTTCGTTAGACTGTCCTTGCGACTGGCTTATCTCTGGCCTGTTTGGGGCGGTTGAGGCTGGATTTTAGTCATAATTGTGCACTTTGGGTTAAAAGCACCAAACTTGGCACACTTATACATTGAACCATCCCGAACATTTCTGGATATGGATCCACCTCAGCAGCGCCCCCTGGTGGCTGAAAATCCAAGATGGCCGCCAACTCGGCTGAAGTCTCAATTTAACTGATGTCAATCTATGCTCAATGTATCATAAATATCGGGTCAAATTCAGTAATTTATTGAGGGTCAGTTTAAAAAAATGATGTATCTAACTTAAATCCATTATGCGGCGCCCCCTGGTAGCTAGTCGGTCGTGGTTTTCCCACATGGTGACTAGGGTGAGTCTGCGCTATGTTCAAGGATAACATATACGCTCCATACTCTGCGCCAGCATCTCTGTCCTGTGAGTCAGAGCCTCCGTCTGCCTTTGCAGGGCCTCATACCTAGCATCTTTTCCTAAAGTGTCTACTTCCATAGGGGTTTCCTCCCTGTGCCGCCTTAGGTCTTCCTCACAGCGTCCCTTAGGTCCGTAGGATGTTCCCTAATTAGTCTTCTCGCTACATGGTTTTCACGGAGACCAACACGAATATATCCACCAATTTTCCTTGAATAATCGGGGAATTTCGCTCGGCCGCACTGTTGCACTCATCTGCTAGCGACATGAGTAAATCTGCATACCCTTGCACTACTTCTCCCGATGCTTGCTTAAGTTTTTTAAGTTTGTGTTGTGCGTATTGCACATCGCTTAGGTCGCTAAACCTGTCTTTTAGGGCCGTTTTTAAGTCAGCCCAGGAAATGTCGGGGTTTTCCCTAACTTTCCTCACATGGAAATCCGCTGCTGGTCCTACTGCCGTCTGTATGGTTAGTGCATGTGCACTTAGCCTTGTCGGGAGCGCTAACTGAAATGCAGGCCTTGTCCACCTCCTTTAGCCAGTCGACCCGTGAAGATTGCTGGGTGCGGCGTAAAACAACAAACCAAATCCTTTAGCCAGTCAGTAAACCGTTTATATCCCTCCCCCGAATAATTTCTTACTTGTTGCGGCAGTCCTTGTGCCTGAATAGCCTTCTCTACTCTGGTTAAATGGGTAGCCACTAAATCCGCGGGAAGATCGGGTACTCTTTCATTTCCTTCCGCCATTCTAATTTGCTTTTACTTATTTTACTCTTTACTTATCGTCCTTATCCTCCTAACCCTTAGGTAATCTCTTCTTTCTTCCCCTGCTATGTATTCTCTCCCTCCTTAATCTTTCCCTGGAAAAGAACTGGGAGGCTTAGTTACAGTGGTAAAGATAGGACGCGTACAGATAGAGGCTTTAGTAATTACGGGGGCAATGGTGTTAGTGTAGTGGGTTTTGGTTTTTTTGTTTAACGCCGCACCCAGCAATATTCCAGCTATATGACGGCAGTCTGTAAATAATCGAGTCTGGACCAGACAATCTAGTGATTGATATCATGAGCATCGATCCACGCAATTGGGATCGATGACATGCATCAACCAAGCCAGCGAGCCTGACCACCCGATCCCGTTAGTCGCCTTTTACGACAAGCATAGTCGCCTTTTACGGTAAGCATGGGTTGCTGAAGACCTAGTCTACCCCGGAATCTTCACGGGTCATATCCCTAGGTAGAATGTTAGCGTTCATACTATTTTCTCCAATTTATACATCTAAACCTATGCATTCCTACTCAGATAACCTATTTTAATTTCTCAAATCTCCATTTGCCAGGTATTCCCTTTGTTTTACTATTTCCTTTCCCCTGCTTGGTACCTCTCCCTTTATCTTCTCTAGCCTTCTTTTTCTTTCTCTGCGTCCTCCGCCGCTATTGTGTGTCCCGGCGATCATCTTCCTTCTCTGTACCTGCTTTTTTTTGTCTCGCTATCCAGTTCCGTAGTACCGGGGACAACTTCACCCACTCCTTCAGATCGCTCTCTATTAAATCCGCACTAAAGGGACATACTCTGGCTACAATAGTCGCAGACCTTCCTATGTTAGTCGACTCACTTCTGGGGCCATTAGATTCTGGATTCATACTACTTCCATCAATTACCTTTCCAAGACTACGTATTTATATACTCACGCGCAAAAGAAACGCAAGTCGAGTATGCAGTATACATGTTATTTATTTTCAACAGTAAAGACAAGAAATACTCATAGGGCAAGGTTGACAAAAATTTGACTGAAGTCAGTTTCATGGATTAAAAGGCAGATGACATACAAAAAAATTCAAATGTTAAGGGCTTACACAGTTTCGGGTCAATACCCAAAATGCCAGTCAATGTGTGACCACCATTAGCATTGATCACTGCCACACATCTCCTGTACATTGAGTGGATCAGACGATTTGTGAAGGCCCTAGGGATGCTCCTGCACACATCCAGAGCAGCTGTGCGTAGTTCATCGGCAGTTGTAGGGATTGGGCGCACATTGTGCAGACGCCTTTTAACCTCATCCCACAAGTGTTCGATGGGGTTCAGATCTGGGCTGAGGGCTGGCCACGGTAGAACACGGATGTTGTGTTGTTGCAGAAAGGCCATGGTAGCTCTGGAAACATGTGGACGAGCGTTGTCCTGCTGGAAAATGTGTTGTTGATGTTGTGCAAAAAATGGAACAACGTGGGGTCTGATCACTTGGTCGGTATACCGCGGAGCAGTGACGCCGTGTCCCCGACCTTGACCAACATTCAGAAAGCACATGGGTCCAAGTCTCGCATTAAGTCCAATCCCTGCCCATATCATGACGCTAGGTCCACCCCATGGATCCCTTTCCATAACGTTTCTGTCAGCGAAACGATCACCTCGACGCCGCCAAATTCTGACTCTTCCGTCTGCATGGGAGACACAAAAGCGACTTTCATCAGAGAAGATGACACGCCTCCACTCACGATGACGCCAATTGTGATGACCCTGTGCCCACTGAAGTCGTGCTTGTCGATGCCGTGGTTGGAGAACAGGACGACGTGCTGGTCGGCGACATCCGTGGTTGTTGGAACGGAGACGTCGGATCACAGTGTCCCGGCTAATGTGTCGATTATGTGTTCCTATGGTCTGTCGAGCACTTTCACTTGCAGTTAGGAACGGATGTCGCTGGTGTTGACGGGTAATCTGCCGATCTTGTCGAGGTGTGGTGACCCTAGGACGATCGCTCCGAGGAAGGTCATCTGTGGTCTGTGTAGCATTGTATCGATGCAGGAGACGGTAAATTGTGGTTATGTTAGCGTTGAAATGACGGGCAACATCTTGGACAGACTCTCCAGCTTCGAAAAGGTCCGATAGCCTAGTTTCTCTGAATTTGAGTTAGGCGTGGCATTGTTGACCAAGGAGTGGTAGGTCCAAGAATCGGCCACAGTTTCATACCCACTACAGTTCGTGATAGTTCGTGCATTTTCGATTTCGCGAGAAATGGGTGCATGATACCCACATATTCATTGAAATGGTGCGTTTTGGCGATTCGTTTTTTATGTTGCGTTTTTACTCGGGGCTTCCAAAATGCAACCAAAAATATTGATAACATCATCAGGCTTCACTACATGCTAAAACTCGTATCAATTTATGGTTCCGTGTTTGTTACCTATTTGCTTAATACCACTTGCGTTTCTTTTGCGTGTGAGTATATAAACCCCTGACTTGATTTCTGGTCGGTTAATTTCCAATAAATTTTCACATACTACAGACCAGCAGAGCAAATCAATCAATTAAGGGTAAAACTTACCTTGAGAGATTTTACCCAATTATGCTCTCGGTTCCTGGAGTACTCCTGGTTGGAGAGTTGCCTTCCAAGAATCCGGGTCACGGCACCATAAAATCTTCTCGGTGATCGTCTAGGTTGTAACCGGGTTCTTTATATTGATCTTCACATCCAGGAGACACCACGGCAGGAACGAGACAACTATTCAAACAGATACTCCGCAAACGTACTGGAAGTATTCTGTATTACTTAGGGGGGGGGGGGGGGGGGGGGGGGTCGGGTAGCCTAGTGGTTAAAGCGTTCGCTCGTCACGCCGAAGACCCGGGTTCGATTCCCGACATGGGTACAATGTGTGAAGCCCATTTGTGGTGTCCCCCGCCGTGATATTGCTGGAATATTGCTAAAAGCGGCGTAAAAACAAACTCACTCACTCACTCACTGTATTACTTAGGAGCGCAGTAACCTCTGACCTATCTACTGTCGTCCCGTAAACCGTTCCTCGATTGTAGGTTTTCAAACTCTGTTTATCCCTCAAACTTCTCCACTTCAGTCTAATGATAAATTAATATGACGTCACAAGGTTGACTAGCACGTGGACACGACGTTAAATTTCATCTCACCTCACCTCACCAGCACGTGAGCCCGTTCTGGTTCTCATACTCTAAAACTATTTATTAGTCTGAAGATTGAGTAGTAAAACAGCTTCTTAGTGACTTATACTGGATTCTGACCTCGTACTCCTAGGCTAACCCTATCTATTAATTCCTGGATTTATCTTCTAACTTACATTTATGTGATTCGGGCCGGTTTCTCCCTTGTTCGTCTCAAATATTTAAACTAAACTAATAGTTTCTCTTAAATCACCTTGGCTGTTCTGTGACAACCTTAGCTCTCCACACCTCCCCGAGATTTTGTATTCCTTCCCGTACTCTGCACCCTGTCAGTTAATTCAGAAAAACGATTACTTAACTATAATTGGTCGCCACGTGCGCTCTCGTATGATATACTTTGGGTACATTTAATGGTTGTACATATCAATACATTTACATACATTCATATTATATTCAATTTAACACTTTCCATACACACAGATAATTCATGGACAATATATCACTTTTAAATTATCTTTATTTAAAACCTGGAGCACAACTACAGGTTACACTGTCGAAGACATTGAGTTTGTGAAGCCTTCTACTGAGGATGCTAACCCCAACCGTCTAAGGTGAGGTGAGGTGAAATGGGGTTTAACGTCGCGTCCAAGATTATTGCTCTTATGTATAGCGACGTGCATGTACGTGTGTGTGTTTGTGTGGCTGCTTGTGCTAGCCCGGACTGATGCCGATTTAAAGTGCTAGCTCACTGAGATACCATGTCGCAGTTTAACATGAATACCCCACTCAGACACAGTATACTCACTCCGAGCCGACCAGTCCTTGTTTTAGCCCCTTAATGCCGAGCGCCAGACGGGGTAACAACAGGTACCATCTTTTAACGTCTTTTGGTATGACGCGGCGGGGGATCGAGCCCCGGACCTTCCGCTCTCCGGGTGGACGCTCTACCACTAGACCATGGAGGCGGTCTTTCAACATGGAGATATACTAGATTTGAACATTTCATGGCATCCTTCGTACTGCACTGCGGAATACCGCTGAGCAGGGCTCGCGTCTGGCGTACTGAAGAAGAGGGTCGTCATCCTCCCTTGGTGTCCCCTGCCATGATATTGCGGGAATGTTGTTAAAAGTGACTTAGAACCATACTCGCTCACTCCTTCACTTTCACGTTATGTATCTATTTACAAATCACATACCGTGAAAGACGTGCAATGTATCAGCTATATGACGGGGGATCTGTAAACAATCGAGTCTGCACCACACAATCCAGTGATTTGCATCAGTAGTACCGATCCACGCAGTTGAGATACGACCATGTGCAATCAAACAAGTCACCGACAACCCGTCCATTTTGTCGCCTTTTACGACTAGCAGAGGTCGCTGGGCACATATTCTAACCTGGAATTACAATACCATCAGTGGCATGTTTTTGGAACTGTTCTGTAATGCCCGTCGCACTGCGACTACATACCTTGGAACATAGTATGGGAATATGATACTAGGTCTTCAGCACATTAACACCAACATTTCGTACAACCAGCGAATTTACTTCAAATGTTATAGGAGGCAAGGGTGTCCCACTGGTTTAAGGCACCGCAATTCGCAATGCAGAGTTGCGTACCTTGGGCATGCAAGATACCTCTGATTGTGAGTTCGAATCCCGGTTCGCCCCAATTATGGTTCTTGGTTTGTCAGCACCATACCCGTGCTCGTTGGTTTCGCTGAAGGGTAAATGTCCGAGACTTGCATCCCATCAAGATTTCCTCCGACATTAAATTGATGCACCGATATAACTGGAATAATGTTCAAAGATGGGTTAAACCCAACTCACTCACTCAAAGGTTATGTGTGTTGTCACGATAAAGCAACGTTGTGTGAAATACATTTATTATGTGTATGACAGTGATTTGTGTCATATTTGTGTTTCATAGTGTCACATTTAGGTCATAACTAAGTGAACTAAATCTACACGAACGATTGTGTTTGTTGTTTAATGCCACACTCGCATTATTTCAGTTATATGACGGCGGTCTGTAAATAATCGAGTCTGGACCAGACACTCCAGTGATTGACTTCATGAGCATCGATCCACGCAATTGGGATACGATGACATGCATCAACCAAGTCAGCGATCCTGACCGCCCGATCCCATTAGTCGCCTCTTACGACAAACATAGTCGCCTTTTACACACGAACGATTGCCTTACCAACATGTGGTAGCTGTGGTTCACCATCAGCACTCTGCGTGTCATGTCAATTACTTAAAAAGCAGTCAGAAATGTCTTTCATAGTGCTGATTTTGCCTAAAAACTACTGGTAAAAAGAGACCATTTAAAATAGAAATCAATGGCACAGAAATGCATAGAAATAGTGATTGAATGAATATTTTACAGGTGCTTCAGCCACCTCAGAGGACATGAAAAGCATCTGGCACATTCACATCAGTGATGTATATCGAAGTCATTTGCAAACGTTAACTATAATAACAATAACCTTCAGTTGGCTGGCAGCAATCCCAGTGCCGATCCTGAAATGTGATGTAACCTTCAGTTGCCAGGGTGAGTGAGTGAGTACAGCAATATCACAGCATCGTACACCAGAAATGGCCTTCACACATTGTTCCCATGTGGGGAATTGAACAGGGTCCTGGGCATGACAAGCAAACACTTTAATCAGAAGTCTACCCCACCGCCCATCATTTGCCAGAAAATGTTATTTGGTACCAAGAGGAGTGTGATGTCAATTGCATTTAACAGCGAGTATTAGTACCAAGCCAAGAGTATGATAACCTTTACTTTGCCAGGGAAATGGTATTTAGTAGCAATCCAGGAATGTGATAATCTTCAGTTGCCAGAAAATGGTATAAGTACCAAGCCAGGTTAGTTGGTTGGTTTGTTGTTGAACGCTGCACTCGGTAATATTCCAGCTATATGACGGCCTGTAAATAATTGAGTCGGGACCAGACAATCCAGTGATTAATATCATGAGCATCGATCCACGCAATTGGGATCAATGACATACATAAACAAGTCAGCGAGCCTGACCACCCGATCCCATTAGTCGCCTCTTATGACAAGCATGAGTTGCTGAAGACCTATTCTACCCCGGGGTGAACCAAGCCAGGAATATCACATGACCTGCAAAGACAACTTAACCAGTTTAGCTATTTACATTTTTTTTATTTCAGCCTGCAATTATTACAGTTTAGCGTTTGCCACCGACCGTGGGTTTAGACTTGGGCATATTCTTAGAGGCCTTGGACTGTTTTCCTCCCTTGGGTGCAGCAGGCTGAAAGTAAAGAATGGAACTTAAGGATATGGCATTAGAACAATCTGAACTTTATATGAGACTTGGGTCACAGGCTAATTGTTTTTAGATATGCCTGTTTTTGCATATTCTCAATGATTAACTTGTAATGTAATTTGGAAAATGGCTTTAATTAAAGATTTTCACTGAGTACAAAGAACTTTTCAATTGCAGCCATTGATTAATTGTAAAGGGTGAGCTGTCAAGTTTTGTTTCATTTGCTAAAAAAAAAAAAGAAGTACCTCCAAGGGGTAACAAGTATCATGCCAATAGCTCATGGAATGACATTACAAAGGTTGTACAAAAAAACTGTTATGTAAATTATGAAATATCCAATCTCATTTAAATAAGAACTTTTACTTTGACTCAATTCCTTTCACCATCAAGGCCTGACAACCCTCCATGAGGTCTCGTCAGGTGAATTATGAATCCTTTTAGAAAGCTAACATCTACTTCACTCAAAACCCCACACAAGATCGCTCAAGGTTCATCTGAAGAGAATCACTATTGAGGGTTTGTTAAAGCTTGACGGAGAGGTATCAAGTTGGAGTCCAGGATCTCATTTCAACCGATGCAAAAGTTTCCAAGGTTGAGATACTTATGTAAGTACTTTGAAAACATTGTGCACATCTCAGTTTTGAAAAGGCATATTTCCATCTTTTTTCCAAATGAGCATCATTTGCATGGCAAATGAATATTTGAAAGTTTTTCATAATGAATTCAGCTCAGCTTGACACACTTACCTTGGATGCCTTCTTCTGTGTGTCCTTTGTCTTCTGCTTCTCTTTGTATGCCCTGGGGAACAAAGATGCCATCAGAGTTTGAGGGACTAAAACCGATAACTAACTAGTTTGCAACTACAGCTGGAACAATACACCAAGTCGTGAAAGGATTTTTTTACACCATATTCCGTTCAGAATATACGTATTTAATGTAACCATACACAAATTCATGTAGCAATGTTCGGGTTTGATATAACAAAGGACACTCATAGCTCATTGAAAAAATAATCAAACGCAATAAGTTTGTAGATTATTTAATGCTTATTTTCCTAAAACAGACTTCATGCCAATTTTGTTCATTGAAAAAATCTTTGCTTAGCAATGGTTAAATACTTAAAGGGGAAGTGTACACGCAAAAATCACTTTCTTTCTTTTTCTAAACAAAACGCAATTTTAGAATTAGTTAGTATCTGTGTTTGAAAATATACACTCATTTTTTTTCACAGTGAAAGTAGGAAGCTCACAATAGTGTTAAAATGATATGTCGTTATGAGGCCTTCGTTTAACGAGCGAAATAGGCCTGAGTTATCCCCCTTAGATTATGACGTAATTGGTGCCAATTCAACTGGGTCCCTGTCTATTCTCAACGCAAAAGATATCAAGGACCAGTTTGCGGTAAAACAACATGGTCTACGACACACTCCGGCGCAGTGGTGACTCAGCATAACACAATTCTGGCTGGCATCTGAGACGCTAGAATCACAAGACTGTACCTACACCACGTGAAGCGGCTCTAACAAAGCATGATGACGTCATAATGTTTATCAATTGGCACCAATGACGTCATATTGCAAGGGGCATAAGCCATGGTGTTTTTGTTATGGAAATAGAACACTTGGTAAATGTGAAAAATATAAATCGTTTTAATGCAAAAAATATGTTAATTAAATATGATGTTTTTATATTTTTGTCTATGACACTTCTATGTTAACACTTTTAATGTGGAAAAAGTACAAGAAAAATTGGTTCATTTCCGTGTGAACTTGCCCTTTAAGTCAATCGTGGATTTAAGTGGTTGTCAAGCTGCATATGGGCAAAGCAATTTCCAGTTCCAGTTTGCAAAAACATTATTGACCAAGTACTGTTATGTGGATAATGTACAATAGTGACTATCAAGCTTCGATGATAAATCATCAGTGTCTAAGATTACCTGATGGCCTGCTCTCTCTGTGCCTTCCTGACCTCAGGCTTCTGGTTCCTCTTGGCCATGATGTCATTGAGGGTGGCACCAGTGATGGCTCGCTGGAACTTGGCGGTCTTTCGGGTCCTCTTCTTGGAAACCTCTTCAGTCTGACCCTTCTTGTGCTTTCTCCTGTACAGCACTGTCCAGTTGATCTCACGAGGGTTGCGCTTCATGTTGTGGGAACGTTCACATTTCTTGTTAAGAAACTGGAACACCTGATAGAACAGATACAATCCTTTCTGGTTATCATTATTTCAAACATTTAATTCAATTCAGTGTTTGTTTGCTGTTTAACGCCGCACTCAGCAATATTCCAGCTGTATGGCGGTGGTCTGAAAATAATTGAGTCTGGACCAGACAATCCAGTGATTGATATCGTGATTGATAACGTGATCATCGATCAATTCAATAGGGATACAATGACATGCATCAACCAAGTCAGCGAGCCTGACCACCCGATCCTGTTAGTCACCTTTTAAGGCAAGCATGGATGGGTTGCTGAAGACCTATTCTTCCCAAGATCGTCACGGGTCCAGTTTCAAATGTAATAACCAGCTGCTAACATGAAATTGGAAATATTAATTCCAATTGGAATTTTTTTACACTACTAGCTGTCGACTTAAGGCTGAATACATGTACATGTATCTAGATTAATCCCTGCACACAGTATTTCACCTAACATTTATGGATCATTATCATGATTATGCACTTGTCTGAGTCAGGCAGGGAAACAATGTTACTCTTTATTTATAAGTGTAATTATCATACTCAGCATTAACCATGTTAACAAAAACATGCTTTTTGAGGAGTGAGTGTATGGTTGGTTGGTTGGTTGGTTGGTTTGTTGTTTAACGCCGCACTCAGCAATATTCCAGCTATATGACGGCGGTCTGTAAATAATCGAGTCTGGACCAGACAATCTAGTGATTAATATTATGAGCATCGATCCACGCAATTGGGATCGATGACATGCATCAACCAAGTCAGCGAGCCTGACCACCCGATCCCGTTAGTCGCCTTTTACGACAAGCATGGGTTGCTGAAGACCTATTCTACCCCGGAATCTTCACGGGTCAGTGAGTGGATGGTTTTCTGATGTTTTGGGAAATATTCCTGCTATATCACAACGGGGTTCACTGGAAATGCTTGGATTTTAAGATCAGTTTGTCATAAAGCAAGTAACAAAAAATAAAACGCCAAATACTGACTGTGTGTTTGATTACACATCTGCCTTACACAACAACCTGTACATAATTGAACTTGGGCAAGGCAAACCAATGGTTGACTGGATGAGCAAAGATCCATGTAGGGGTCAGCTTACACACTATCAGCCAAGGTACACATGAAACCACCCGAACCTCATCACATGAGCATTTTATGATAAGCATAGGGTACTGGGAACCTATTATTAGAATACAAAAGTAGTTTCAAGAAGACTAAGATAAAGATCCTTTTACTTTCAGATATATCTTTAGGGTACGAATACTTCTGTTTAGGTCTCATGATGCTTATTAAAATGAACATAATTCACCAGAGAAGGATCTGATTAACTAGCTCACAGTGCAACATTGTTAAACATTGTTAATTACACCAAAACCATAAATGATGAGAACAAAACAAATGTGATATTTAAAAAAACTAGCCATTGCATGTTAATTTATTTTAACAATTGCAAACATTAATGACAGAGAGATCATTAAGTTGTATGCTGCCTTCAATCCAAATCATAGAAAACTTGACCCCTTTGTATTTACAATACAAGTCAATGTTTTGACAAACTACATTTTCAATCAAAATATTTGGCGTTCTTAAAGATAAATGATTTGGGGATAAATGATTAACAGCTGATTGTAGGGATAAAAAATGTCTGTGGTAGTGTTAACGTCAGCAAAACATTTACATGATTAAGCTACAAATGGATGTCGGAAAGTAATAGTGGCGCAGTACAAAGCTATGATACTGTATCTGCTCTACCATTAGCCATGTTAGCACTGTCTCACTCCCCGCTGTATTTCTCGATTCCATGGTCAAAGTGCATGATGGTACGTTTTCACCATTCGACCATTGGGCGTGCAACTTTTTAAAACTGACCATCAGTCGGCAAAATAGGATGTCTCGGACTGTCGGGAGATGGGTATTTTAAGAACTTGTCAAACAAGTGCAAACTAGAAAATTAAGCTAAAGTTTGCAGAATTATAAAAAATTGGTTGCAGATTCTACAAAAAAGGGACCACAGAAATTTGTCTTTTTGACCAAGAAACATAGCAGGTATGGATTGTTTTAATAGGATAAAATGTATTTTAGTGGTCCCCAGATTTATGCATTGTTGGTATTCATATATTCTTCTAGTAGGCCTAGTGAGATTGAGTTTTGTGTAATTGAAGGTGTCAGGTGTTCCTTTTACTCCTTCTTGGGAAAGACAGACAGAGTCTGCGTATCTGCGTTAAAGTACCATGTTGTGTGTCATATCACTCTTTTCGAGTTGTCGCAAGCAAATCTTAATTAATATTAGTCTGTTCCCAAACATGGACCCGTTTTAAGCTGTTTATTGACGATTGTCACCTTTCTAGTGAATTTATAAGATATATCAATAGCTTATCTGTGTCGAATAGCTGGACTTATTCTTCCCAACCCCAAATATAATGTTAGAAGCACGTCGATAAACACATGTAGCGAAAATATTAGTGTAAATACCCTGCCGTCAGCCTTGACCATTTTCTTCCCATGGCCGGGGTATATTTTGTATCCGCTGTACGAACACAGTTCGATCCTGGAAGAAAAATAAAACGCATATGAGATGGAAAGAGATATATACTGGTAGAAGGTAACGTTTTTATTTTCATTTACTGACAAATATATTCGGGATTGCTTGGATAAAGAAGGCATGTAGCCAAGTTGGCTTACTTCATGATTGCGACCGGAAAAGGAAAGACTGATATACGAGACGGAGTAAATGTTATTAGTTATTTTTTAATATATCACGGATAGTTATTTTTATCCATTTATATGCTTGACACATAATATAAGGTAATATGAAAAAAATTAAAGCAAATGTAAGAGCGTTTTAAACTATGTGAAATAATGTTTGATCGCGATCTATTCGCCCCGTTCCTGCTCAGCGGGAACATTTCAAAATGGCGGACGAAGGTAATCGCGGAATGTAAACAATAAAACCCGTGCATTTATGATAACAGCCTGATAATTATGTAACGACATTTTTGTTAATGAAAGAATATCACACGTGTCACCACATCCGATATATATGATTGCCATCAAACTTTGCACTTGGGTTTAATTCCGCTTTAATCGTGTGTTGCCAATGTAAATAGGTGCCCGTCAGTGGCGGTACACGCCGTTAGCTTACAATGTAACTGACGGCGGCAAGCGATGTCTTCTAGGTACTGAAATACGTCCGCTTAAAGATGATTACTGACATATCATAACATGTAACTGATAACATGTCATATCCATACTTTATTGTTTAACCACTTTAATAAATCAAAATATAGGCGTGAGACACCCTACGTATGTAGGCCTATTTAGAATACAGCACCAGAAACTTTTCAAACACGTGACAATACCTTGTGACGTAATTTGTAGTATTTTGTTTCAAGTCACACCTGCGAAACAATGCCCTGTGACGTCAGGGGTCATCGCGCGTGCATAATCTCCTCCCAGTGATCTATCATCTCTACACGCAATGTCATTGAATATGCCCAGCGATTTTGAGAGTTTGAATATTTGTTAAACAAATATGTCCTGTGACACCGCATTTTCTAGCAAGCACTAGTGTATGAAAGCACTTTATTTTAAATATACTTCTTATTTTGTTTTTTCGTAATTCAAGTGCCTAAAATGATTATTAATGGGAACTAATAAGTACCCGTTTAGTGGCTGTATAGAGGCTTCTAATATTCTTCACAAAAAAAATTGGAGAGAAAAGGATGAAATAGTTTAGTGTCAAATATTTTGGCTAGGGGAAACTGTCCTGGAACATTCACACAAGCCACTTTCACCCGGTACATTTATTCAGTAACGATTCAAAATGAAACTCCCCTTGTACTGTCTCTAGCCATGGTTATGCCTCCCTCGTTCCTTACAATTATCCACATTATCCTTACAGTGTTCCCTATCACACTTTTCTGTCACAAAAATCACCCGACAAATTATTAAATACCATGTCATTAATGCGTACCCGCGACGCCAAGAGCTGTTTTCAGTTCGCCCCATATCAGCTCAATCCTCACCACTCGGTATCTTGTAGATTACCCATTGGGATGAGTGTGCCAAATGGCATCGGCATCACTTGTAAGTGTCCATAGACTAAAGTCACGAGATACCATGCCTACTTTGTAAGTGTCCGTCACCTATTCGACCCTTTTCGTTCAGTTCCGTAATGGTGTAGGCATGACTAGGTAAATTTGTACTTAGTTTCACAGTGTGGAGGTATCTCAGTCGGTTAGCTGTCAGGCTAGCAATCCGACTGATTTTCACAAAAACTGGCTGCTTGTCTTTGAGTAAACCTTGCCTTAAAAGGTGACCTACGACAGAGATTGTCCTTACAAGAAGTTGTGGTACTGTATTCTAAAGGTGCTCCCGGATGTACATTCATGTACATCTTTGGACCTGCTGCTGATGTATAACCTCGTGGGGACCTGTATTAAACATGTCCCCATGTCTCAGCACTCTGTTTGCTTCTAAAAAGGAGTAGTGCAGGCTCAGTGACTTGTTTGATTGCATGTTATTAATGGTTATCTTCATAGCATTGTATATGACAGCTTAGGAGGTTGCCCATATCCTGCAGGGGTGGAACAGTTCACCGAACGTTTGATACATGTATCATATTGTTAGGTTACAAATAGATACAAAATGATTCAAGTATTTCCATGGGTGGCATGTGAGACTGTTTGAACAGAAATTATTATATACTAATTTTATGTTTATATTGTAAGTTCAAAAAGTTATAATCAGATTATTCCTCTTTAACATTTCAGATGGTGAAGGTGGGGTTTTGGACTTCACTGGCTATGGATTAAAGAAATTTGACATACCAGAAGGTTTACACCCCAATGGACTTATTCTTGATCAAAACAGCATCTCGAAAATAGAAAGTGTGGAGCACTTGCAGGACTTACAACAGGTAATCACTGTTTTTCACCCTCTTGACTACTATATATGGTACACAGTGCTTATGTGCGGTAGGAATGAAACCAGTATCTATAACGTTCAGTGTTGTTGTTTACATCAGATGTGTATTTGTGTGTATAGTTCAGGCAATACTGTACCTAATCCTGGTTTGGGGCAGGCTACATAACAAGAATATGTCTGAAATGTGACAATTTAGGAGTGCTCGAAAGTTGCTCAGTGGTAAATAATGTGTGATATTCTATAATACATTACCCTCATATCCAGTGCAACCACTTTGGTGGGGCAAGTGTAGATTCACTTTTCATTTACCAAAATTTTGTGATTTTAAAATACCTTTGCTCTCTAGCCATCCAAGTTCCAACCATATCTGACAGCTTGTCTGGGTTGACTGGTCTTATCGCTACTTTCCAGGGTTCAAAATTAAAGAAATCTGGTTCTATAGGGTTGGTGCTCTGATATATGAATCTGAGGTCACCCAAAAGTTTTGCTTGAAATGTTAGTGTTAAGATAAGGACATCTTGACTTTCATGCTTAATTTCAAACATTGCTATGTCCGTTGATAATGTAGTTTATGTTTAGTGAAAAGTATTTCCTAATGTTCTGCCCATATTCCCTAGCTATCCTTAGCATCCAATCACCTGGTTCGCATGGTGGGCGTGTCTTCCTTCATCCATCTCACTGTACTGCGTCTCTCCAACAACAGCATTGTCAACATAGAAGGTAAACACCCTTTAGAAATGACAACACCTGTTACAACTGATTATTGTCTAGTTCATGGTGAATTCAGTCCACAGAATTTGAAGATGAATCAAAAGTTTGCTTTTGTGTTGGGACACTGATGTTGCAAAGGGCACACCTAAATGTCTTTGTGAGTGCCTTGTGGCACACTTAACATTTTTGTAAGTGCCTTGTGACACACGTCAACATTTTTGGGAGTTTTTGTGATACACCTAAACATCTGTGTGAGTGCCTTGTGACACCTAAACATCTGTGTGAGTGCCTTGTGACACACCTAAACATCTTTTTAGTGCCTTGTGGCACACCTAAACATCTGTGTGAGTGCCTTGTGGCACACCTAAACATCTGTGTGAGTGCCTTGTGACACACCTAAACATCTGTGTGAGTGCCTTGTGACAGACATAAACATCTGAAAACAATGTTTGTATCCCTTTTAATGTGTATGACAGACATTTTTCGGATGTTGTTGGTTTGAAGATATTTGAAGAACATCATTTATTATATTAAATGTGATATTAACATGATTGATGATGGATGTTTTATATATTTTAGGACTCACAGACCTGGTATACCTGTCTTGGCTAGATCTTAGTGGCAACAGTATCAAGGTACAACCATCCTTTCTTACAATACAGTGAAACCTCGTTAAACCAGACACTGACATCACCACTGAAATCGTACAGATTATCAGGTTTCCGTATTAACAAATCATGGTTTCAAAGTAATGTCACCGAAATGTAAGCATTTCCAGCTGTAATTGTCTGGGAGGAGGGGTTTACAAATGAATGGGATCCAGACAATCAAGGTTTCACTGTACATAGGAATTCTCACATCAGACAAAACCCTTGCTTCTCAGGTATCACCTACATTATCAAAAGCATGACACATCACGTGACAATATCACATGAAACTTTAGATTCAGGATGCATGAAGATCTCGGTAGAGAATAGGTCTTCAGCAAGCTGTAAGAGGCGACTGTGCTTGTCGTAAGAGGCGAATAACGAAATCGGGTGTTCAGGCTCACTGACTTGGTTGATGCAGGTCATCATTTCCCAATTGCGTAGATGTCAATCAGACTCAACTATTTACAGAACGCCGTCGTATAGCTGAAATATTGCTGAGTGCGGCCTTAAACAACGAACAACAATCAACAACTTTAGACTTTGGCTGTGACATTAGCCATTAGCCTGTAACCTGAGTCAAGTAAAAGATTTATCGGCCTAGTCAGCTTTGCTAATAAAAGTCTATACATTAACACTATGATCTACTGGAAAAGTTGCCAAAAGACAGGTTCGGTCAACTAGATTCAAAAGTGTTTGGCACAGACTGCAGTCTCCTGGTTCAGACAGGTTTCCATATTGTCACACAAAAGATTGGTTGCCACTTGTACAATTGTTTAAGAAATCATTACCTGAGATCTGTTACGGTCTTTACATTGAACTTAGAAGTGCTATCCAACTTGTATGTGTTCATGTTCCAGGCATTTCTTGATGCCAACAAAAGGCTTGAAGTTAAGTCACTGTTTCAAGGAGAATACATTTACATCCATTGTTGCATTTGACCTTGGGTAGTGTTTTTATATGAAATGAATAATTTGTCTTTATTGCAGGTTATTGAGAATTTGAAGCATAATGCCCGTCTGCGCCATTTGGACCTATCAGACAACAACATTGCTGTCTTTGGGGAGTTATCTCCCCTGTCTATTCTCAAGGTAACAACATGTGCATGATGCCATATGCTAAGAGCATGTCAGACATATTGCATCAGCATGTGTCTTCTAAGATTGGATTGTGTGACACAAGCCGTGGTTTACTTTGTCACTTGGCAGAGTTAGAGTGAGTGAGTGAGTGAGTGAGTATGGTTTTACGCCACTTTTAGCAGTATTCCAGCAATATTCAGGCAATATCACGACGGGGGACACCAGAAATGGGCTTCACACATTGTACCCATGTCGGGAATCGAACCAGGGTCTTCGGCGTGATGAGCAAACGCTTTAACCACTAGGCTACCAGACTGCCCCCAGCAGTGTTAGAATTTAAGTGGGTCTTGAGGTCCTTGGAGTTTGCTGCTGTTGTGTTTGAATCTCTGTGCAGGCAAGCATCTTGTTACTTTATGGACCAGCATATACCTCAGTCAGTTTGTCGAACTTTTAAGTTTAGGGCTGGTTGAATTTTAGTCTTTATGAATCATTACAATTTGGTCTAGTTCATATTTCATGTTAATCGGTATCTACGGATAATATTAAGGCCACAGGGCATTCACAAACATATTAAGGTGTGCCTTTTGGAATTAAAGTGTGCAACTTGAAGAGTACTTTTGTAAACCTAGGGGGGGCACGGGTGGCCCAGTCGTCTAAGGCGCTGCGATTCGCTGTGCAGTGTTGCGTCCCTTGGGCACGCCAGAAACCTTTGATTGTGGGTTCGAGTCCCAGTTCGCCCCGATTATGTTTCTAGATTTGTCAGCACCATACCCGTGTTCGTGGCTTCGGGCTTTCCTCCCACATAAAGCTGACACGCCGCAATATGACTGGAATACTGTTAAAAGCGGCGTTAAACCCAACTCACTCACTCACTTGTAAACCTACATTAACCCCTGGATCCATTCCCATGGTTCTCGCGATCTGAAATTACCTGCCCTTGATTTTCATAAACATTTTACCGACCAATCTAACATCGCGATAAGGAAAAAGGAGTCAATTATTCAATGTCAAATTTCTCAGAAAATCAACGCGTTTTGCGGGGGTTATTAAAATGTCCATCCAGCGCTCCATGCAAGATGTTGTTTCCAGAGCAGATCTTGAAAACCATACAATATTTCTTCACCAAACTTGGCACATAGATGTGTCTAGTGGTGGACTGGTGCCTCTTGATAGTTTGAGATTTTCGACAAATATATTGTTCGAGTTTCCATGTCAACAACTTTGACTTAAGCTGGAAATGGCAGTAGTGCTCGTTTCCAGAGCAGATTTGAAAACTGTACAATATTTTTTCACCAAACTTGACGTATTCATCATCAAGTATTGGCCATTGCTGGGGATATCGATGACCTTGTTGTCTTTTATGAATCATACTGTTCATAAAGGGTGTTCACATGTTCATCGTGTTCATCATGGTCAGTGTTCATACTTGAAACGGGTCCCGGTGTCCTGGAGGTTTGCTCCTATAGTATTGGAATCTAGGGACCCCCTTAAATCTGCAACTTTTAACGTTAGAGTTATGACAAGAACCCCTTGACTTTCATGCTTAGTTTCAAACACAGATTTTCCATGTATTTGACATGTTTAATTGTGGCTTGATGTTATGAACATTGTCGAGGGCACGGGTGGCCCAGTCGTCTAAGGCGACGCGATTCGCTGTGCAGAGTTGCGTCCCTTGGGCACGCCAGAGACCTATGATTGTGGGTTCGAATCCCGGTTCGCCCCGATTATGTTTCTAGGTTTGTCAGCACCATACCCGTGCTCGTGGGTTTCACCGAAGTGGTAAACGTCTGAGACCTACATCACTTCGGGCTTTCCTCCCACATTAAGCTGACATGCCAGAATGTAACTGGAATATTGTTAAAAGTGGCGTTAAACCCAACTTACTCACTATGAACATTGTCACAAGGTAATATTGTCAACAAAGAATGATTTCTAAGTGTGTCCTCAAGCACTGGGAACTTATTTTAACTCGTACCATTACTACTTTAACTGTGCCAAATACAAGGAATTTCAAAACCTGGGGTCACTGTCAGTGCTGTCGGTAAAAACTGCCGGTCATGTTTTAGCGTGTGCATCCCAGATGTAAAAATGAATCATTGGGATAGATGATGCAAAAGCCACTGGAGAGAAGATTCAACATGAGGAATTGCATGTACAATGTCTTTAAATACCAGAGTTTGGGGATAGAATGTAGTTTTATTTGCGATAAACGACTTTTTATTCCAGTATATTTTTTATGACAACTCTTTTATCTTTTACAGACCCTCTTACTTCATGGGAATATAATTTCAAGTCTTAAGCCTATTCCTGCTTGTATTCCGCCATCAGTCAGAGTTCTCTCCCTTGAGAGTAATGACCTGTGTGACCTCAATGAGGTGAGAATTCTTCAGATATGATGTTTGTTTGTTTAACAACGCACTCAGCAATATTCCAGCTATATGGAACTAACGGGATTGGGTGGTCAGGCCGGCTGACCTGGTTGGTGCATGTCATCGTATCCCAATTGTGACTATCAATGCTCATGATATCAATCACTAGATTGTCTGGTCGAGACTCGATTATTTACAGACCGCCGTAATTTAGCTGGAATATTGCTGAGTGCGGCGTTAAACAACAAACAAAACCTACTGGAAATATTAGCTACAAATGATGCCACATCATCACTTCCAATGTTACTTTGAGTAATGTATTTTCTTATTGTCTCATGGTAGAATGGGGATATATTGAATATAGGTTTTAATGTTCAGTTGCAAAGGAAACTTCAGGTATGGAAGCAGCGTTCAAAACCTCTGAATTGAAAACACTGTAGGCCAGGCGTTTTATATTTTTCGGATTACGGACCCGCCGACTCTAAATTTTGAGAAAATGTAAAAAAAATAAATCAGATTTCCATATATTTTTTTCCCCATCGATAGCCACATAGTCAGTTATTTTATTTGTTATCATCACCTTTTAATAAAAAACATATGAATTTACCATTGTAAACTAGTAAAGAAATACATAATCAATATTTGTTGATCTTGAAGCCGGACATGAATAGCCTCCCTTGACAATTGTCCGTGTTGTAAGTGGTAGAACTTTTATTGTTACAAGGGGCTTTATCCTCACAAATGGCGGCCTTTTGAGCACAGAATATGTTCATAAAGTATGCCAGGGGCATTCTGCATAAAAAAAATGCATCCAACCTCCAACCCTGGACTTTGGGCTGAAAAATCTGTAATCTAAAAATAAAAGAAGCTTGGCCTAAAGGGTGCTCACTTTATCAACCACAAGCTGCCAACCCAGACTCAATTATCAACAGGTCACCATCATATGATTTAAAATTTGTTAGGAACTCCGAGAACTAAGAATATTCACACATGATGACTCTACGTATGTTTACTCTTACCTATGTTTACTCTCCCTGTGTTTACTCTCCCTATGTTTACTCCCTAGATGTGCTACCTGGCGAGTCTTCCTGACCTGGATCAGCTGTCTCTGGCCAACAACCCCTGTGTCCTCATGACAGCGCTCACACAATATCCTTCTATACAAGCTACAAACGCTGTACATCATGTCTTTGGCCTCATGTAGATTCTGGGTTAAACTTGTACAACCCTATGACTGAAGTGGGTGGTCAGGCCTGGTGACTTGGTTGTCATCATACCCAGACGTTGTAGGACGTCTCACAGTGTCAATCAGTGGTTTATTTGGTCCAGACTGGATTATTTAAAGGCCTTCATAATATAGCTGCAATATTGCTGAGTTTGGTTTTTAAAAACAAACAAACCTGGCCAGTGCTCACTAAGATGTGTCTCAGGGCATGTCACAATCTCATCAAAAGCAGGTCTTAGTACTTGCTAGACCGCCTCTGTGGTCTAGTGGTAGAGCGTCCGCCCGGGGGGCGGAAGGTCCGGGGTTCGATCTCCGACCGCGTCATACCAAAAGAGTGAGTGAGTGAGTGAGTATGGTTTTTACGCCGCTTTTAGCAGTATTCCAGCAATATCACGGCGGGGGTCACCAGATATGGGCTTCACACATTGTACCCATGTCGGGAATCGAACCCAGGTCTTCGGCGTGACGAGCGAACGCTTTAACCACTAGGCTACCAGACCGCCCCCATACCAAAAGACGTTTAAAGATGGTACTTGTTGTTACCCTGTCTGGTGCTCGGCATTAAGGGGCTTAAACAAGGACTGGTCGGCTCGGAGTCAGTATGCTGTGTCTGAGTGGGGTATTCATGTTAAACTGCGGCGTGGTATCTCAGTGAGCTAGCACTATAAATCGGCATCAGTCCGGACTAGTACAAGCAGCCACACAAACACACACACGTACATGCACGTCGCTATAAAAGGGCAATAATCTTGGACGGGACGTTAAACCCCATTTCACCTCACCTTAGTTCTTTCTACCGCTAGACAAAGTTAAGCAGTAGTGAGAACTAACATCTGATTTAGATGAGGTTGGGTACTTTCATGTCAAGAAGCCAATACGTCAGACATACCCATCGACACATTGTGTTGAGTACATAAATAATAAGACAGTTACAAGCGGACTGTATGAAAACAAAGTCATTATGACTTCGTGAGATGTTTTATCTAAGAGATAATGAACACATTATTTTTGTTTGCGAAAATGTCAACCTTTTCACATGAATACGATTAACCAAGGCTTTTTTTAGAATTTTTGTAGGGAGACTTTTGGACTTGGGAGGTAATTTTCATGGCCAATCTGTGCTTACAGGCCATTTGAACTTTAAAAGAGCACTACAGAAAAAAAGATAGGTGAATGAACTTGCTGTTATTTACTATAATTATATGTAATAATATACTATTTATGGGTTTGTTAGTTAAGGTGATCAAATATTGCGACAATCAATATTTAACCTTATCAGCATGTTTTGGAGAACTTCCTTGACAGAGTGTACAGGGTTTGATTATCGGCCATATGTGGTCAACTGGTGTCCAACACTGCGCTTGCTGGACGGCTTTGTCGTCTCCGAGAGGGAGAAGTAGGTGTAGTTACTGCTGTTGTCATCCTCTTCATATATCAAACATATCAAATATATCAAATATATCAACACGAGTTGATAAAAGTGGGAAAACTCAGAGGCTTGCCGAGGATTTTTTCCACTTTTATCAACGAGTGTTGATATATTTGATATTAAAAGACACGAGGGTGAGATTTTATTTATCATCCAACATCATTCTTCCAACTTTTTCATTTTGTAGAGGGTAATAAGCGGTGTCTTAAGTGTAAAAAGAACTGCTAACAGCTTCAGTAGCAGAGCCATTAGTGAAGTCATTTGATTTTGATGTCATGATAACCAATGACGTCACAATGGTCTGCAAAGCAGTGATATCTACAGTCTAGATAATGCTTGATCTCACCCAAGCGATATCTCCTGTGGGAGACAGTTTTGGATGATAAAAAGCCTTTAGGGACAAGAGGGACCCCTTGGCCTAGATATGGCAATTGGCTGTGCAGAGTTGTGCCCCTCAGTTGTGCCAGGATCTGCTGGACTTTCAGCACTACGCCAATACCAATGGGTTCCATGAAAGTGATAAAGGTCTTTGATCTCATCACTTTGGGTTTCCTACCCACATTAAATATGATGACATGCTGTGATAATAGCGTGAGCATGATAAAGATTTCACAAAACATTGATGTTATATAACTGACCATCTGACCTGAAGTACTAAATTCTTTTCAAAACATCATGTAGTAAATTGCAAGGTTTAGGACTTGTGATATTACTTACTAGTAATGTTTTCAAATACCTTCTACTTCCTCACAGCATAAGAAACGAGTAATAGTCCCAACTAAGACTTGGCAATGAAAAATTACAATGGAAGATTTTCTATGCATGTCCTCCAAAACCTCTAATGCTGGGATAATCAGTGTTCTCGTGTATACAAGAAGAGATATGTTTTATTGTGATTGATGTTATGACCCTGGTAAATTATTCCTGAATTATTTTGAATACTGTATTCGACGTAATAAGCGCCCAGGGTGCTCTCAAAATTAGAAATAGGGGGCTCTTATTAGGATATATTTTTAGTGAGTGAAAAAACAGAGTTGAAAGATCATAAATTTCGTGGTTTTTGCTGACAGCCTGAAATGATACAAAAGAAAAGTCTGAGCGAATTATACACAACAGATATATGTTCCAGCATTTAATTGCCCATAATTAAGGGTGCATATAACACATGAGTGCGTTTTATACACAAATAAGTAAGTCTTGTGTACATTGATCAATCGGAAGGGATGCTAATTGGGATACACAGTTCACTAGCCAATATATTAACAAATAACGCCATGGATGCTTATTACGTCGAATACGGTAATTTCACTACCTCTGTAGTAACATGTTCACATTGTATTGTCAGACTGCAGGGAGAGTGGCTGTACTGCCAGGGTAAAGGTCGTCACTTCCACCTGGGGGAGCATCTACAACTTGTGACCTACCTCGCCACGGCCTGCCCCCTCACCACATCAGACAAGGTAGGCATTGCTTCATCCCCAGGGGATTCATTGGCAAATTATGGCCTGAATAGTCGGAAAACTAATACAGTGTTCCCTCGCTATATCACCCATCAATATAACGCTAACTCAGTTATAGCGCACATTAACACAAAATCGTGTGTGAAGTGATCTATAGGTCGCACAACTCACCATTATTCAGGGCCTACAACAATCACAGTCAGATTTCCGCTATTGACGCCTCGGTTAAACCGCAGATTGTCTATAATGCTCATCTATTATTTGGACACGCAAAGGTAGCGTTATAGCGAGGGATCACTGTACTAGTTGTGAATGCAGACTTGAATGAGGATTGGATGGTTACAATGTGTGACCTGGCTGTTAGTGGATTGCTTGGACTGTTGTTCCTTGTGTCTACCAGGCTCAGTTATTTACAGGACACTGAGGTATAGCTGTTACTTTGATGACTGGTGTGAATGAAACAGTGCAATCCCACATTCATTGGATTTCTTAACAGCTTTTGGCCGGCAATAACTACATGCAAGTCACATAGTAATTCCTCTAGTTGGTGCGTTTACAGCATGCATTGGGATTTCTCGTATCCCTCGTTTCTGAAACATAGACAGGGAACATGCCAGTAATGTTTTACATCCAGCGGTTCATTGAAGCCTCACTTAGTCCACTGTGTCATACACTTCAGCTTTTCAGGGCTGCTGATTCTATCGTCTTCACTTTGGAGCCAGATTTTCAATCTCGCCTTTTGATGGATCATTTGTCCTGATTCAGTATAAGGTATTTTGGAATCCAGATACCAGAGTATTTGGTCTAGGGTGTGATGTAGTGGTGTATTGATGCAGTAATGCAATATGGTGTCATGTGGATATGTCAGTATGAGATACATGTACAAGCAATACATTTACCTTGATGAAAGATCACTGGCTTTTCTGCTCCATTAGACAGTCCCTTGTGGATTCCTTGGTAAACTTTGCCAAGTTCTGTTGTGGATTTTGCAAATTTCTGGAGGTCATGAAGACATTCTGCATGATTCAGGCTTATTTTAACACTATTGAAGTTTTTACTGAAATACACTTTTTTTTATTCTTTCATTAAGATTGTCCTGAGATCTGTTAACATTTTATCAGATGTAGTTGTTTAGAGATCTTCCAACATGGCAGATTCTGTATTTTCTTGCAATCAAAATTGATTTTAACGTCATTCAGTCACTTTTGCAATGTTCACACCACTTAGATATTTTACATGTGCTTCAACAAGAGTTACCTCCCATACATGGACTAGTCAACAGACTTGAATCAGCACTACTTTGTTCCTGAGTAACTTTCACTAACATTAAGCAAGGGTCATATCTGCCCATTTAGAAGTGTTTCCATGTTAAAGGGTTGAGTGTTATGCTAAGCTAACCTCCCATAATAAGCCAAAACATCCTTGTGATATTACTGTTTGAAAATCGATAGAGCCTTTAAATATGAGTCAATACATCAGGAGGCATGCATTGATGTATTGATGCATTGGTGAACATGACATCCCTAACACACCGGCAGGGGGTAAAACCAAGAGGAGCCTGCTAGTCCTGTAAAACCTGCAGGATTAGCATGATTAGCAAAGAATGTGCACCGCTAACTCGTTGTCAACAGATATTTTCTAAATCTTTTCATGTTTTTAATCAAGTTGTTCACGTGATTTGATGCACTTAGCGATGTAAGACTTGTTTTATCACAATATAGATCGATCAGATCGTCTTGACTGGGCGCCACCGTTTTGTTTGAAGCAAATGCAAGTGATACAAGAGGTTGAATCTGATTGGTCAATAAGAGAGGCATAGAAAGGACATAACTCATTATAATCACTGGTGGCGCTACGATCGAGCCCAGGAATTCCAGCCTAGTTCGGCAAGGGTGGAAACTGGACTTTTAAAGTCAGTTAACTCAGTTAACTGTTGCCTCGGGAAGATGTGGTCTAATGGTAGAGCATCTGCCTGGAGACTAGAAGCTCAGTTGTTCGATCCCCAGCTGCGTCATACCAAAAAATGTTAAAAGATGGTACTTGTTGTTAACCTGCCTGGCGCTCAGCATTGAGGGGATAAAACAAGTACTGGTTGTCTCTATACTGTATACTGTGTCTGAGTGTGGTATTCATGTTAAACTGCGGCATGCTATCTCAGTGTACCAGCACTATAAAACCTGCATCAGTCTGAACTAGTACAAGCATCCACTCACATACACATCTGCATGCATGTCGCTATATACCGTATTCGACATAATAAGCGCCCAGGGCGCTCTCAAAATTAGAAATAGGGGGCTCTTATTAGAATATTATTTTGGTGAAAAACAAAAGAGTTCAAAGAGTGTAAATTTCGTGGTTTATGCTGAAATGTTTATATACAACAGATATATTTTCCAGAATTTAATTGCCCATAATTAAGGGTGCATATAACAAACGTATTATACACGAATAAACAGTCTTGTGTACATTTATCAATCGGAAGGGGTGCTAAT
Organism: Haliotis rufescens; assembly: GCF_023055435.1. Classification (NCBI taxonomy): domain Eukaryota; kingdom Metazoa; phylum Mollusca; class Gastropoda; order Lepetellida; family Haliotidae; genus Haliotis; species Haliotis rufescens. The sequence goes on from NW_025964223.1 coordinate 55,996,044, forward strand.
TGGGATTGTTCATTAGCCAGTATATTAACAAATATCGCCGTGGGCGCTTATAAGAGTGGGGCTCTTATTACGTCGAATATGGTAAATGAAATATTATTGAAACCCTATTTCACCTCATCTTATCTGAAGGGTTAACTGCACTCTTTGATTATAACATCATCAGTGAGCTAGTTCCTAGTTAATACTTGTGTCTACATTTTTGGGGGTAGTGTTTTGTTGTAGAGTGTTCCCGCTGGCTCTTGAAACTGCCTGTCCTGGGGGACTGGTAACTCAAAAGATGAACACTGCCTCCTAATTTTTGTCTATCCCAACTTCAACAAGTAAAAAAACATTATTATTACCTGGTTATAATTCTTTCAACATCACGTTCAAAGCAATGACATCATCTCTACACATCATTCAAAGTTCAGACACAATTTTCTCTTTTTTTTTAATATTTCAAGACAAAGTCACTTCAAATATATTTTTAACCTTGAAGCAAAGCAAAATGTCATTTCCTTGCACTAAAAATCAACAAGGGGAAACCCTGATGGTAACAGACAATCTGACTTTGCTAGAAAAATATACTTTTATGAATATCACAGATTTATAAGGTTCTTTATTTGCCGGTCCACAGGGACTGGCAGTCACTTGAATTACCTTCCAAGCCTAATTTTACCGGTAAAAAACTGGTAATTACTGGTAAACGTGAAACTCTTGTATATTGTTACCAGTCCCATATTGCCACAGTAGTGAAGTGGAAAGGGCCACAGACTTACATTTTAACATGAATAGGGTCCGCAAGTTGAAAAACGTAAAAGATAGGGAGTTTTTAAATATCTTACAAAATTATTACTTGAACTGTTGTGTTCCTGTATGTCACTTCAGCAAAATGTCACTGAAGGAAAACGGCATCAACTGACTAAAAGAGAACCTCGGCCAAGCAAAAGCAGCTACTAATGCGAGGCGAAAACACCGCCTTATTTTTTTTTGGGGGGGGGACAAGCAATAAATGAAATTATACTCACAGATTTACTTGCAAACACAAATAATTGTGAAATGTTAATCACCTTAAAGACTCCTCTGTTGTTGTAAGAGATGCATTGGTCCTGCTATTAAAGAGGTGATTGGAAGCATGAACTTTGAACGAGATGCACTGGACCCAACCCCTTTCTATAGAATCGATTTTCTGGTCCTGAAAGTCTGGTTTGTCTACAGTCATATGTGGTAGTATTCAATCAGATACGGAAGATACCACTGAAGACATCCAGACAGGTAAAGGAACATGCCCGACATCTACATTACGGCATCAGCTTTAGGCTTAGAAGATGAAGATGACTGTGACAGTGAAAGAAAGATGTTACCAGTGAATAAAGCATATTCTTCTACATAATCTTTTATCATTGTTAGTGTAAATATAAGGTCCTGTTTTGCTGAGGTTCTGTTTTAGCCAGATGAAATTGGTGCCGTTTGGTTGAGATGCCGTTTTTGCTTGCACTTGTCAAATGCGTGAAGTATGACAGTGTTAACTGCATATTTTGCCCGATGGGGTGAAGTGTTTCTCATGCTATTAACCATTTGTTGTCTGGCCCATACTTGAATAATTTACTGGCTGCTGTGAACATAGCTGGAATAGTACGTGCTGTGGCACAAAACAACATTAACTCACTCATTCCCGTACCGAATAAACTCTTGAAACAGCAATTCTATGGATTTTTTTAATATGTTAGTACCATGATTACACATCCAGATATAAAAAGGTTATGTTAAGATGACGCTTTTCTTTCCAGACATCAAATTCTCCACCATTTAGCAGCTCTGGGAACAATCAAAGATTTTTATTTCATATTTGTGACTCTCTAAACACAACATTAAATCAAGGCCGAAAAAGTGAAGACATCATGAACATGATGAATCACACTGAACCATTAGGCCTGATGTTTGACTTGTATTCCTCCAACAAATTAGTCCTGTAATCCCCGAGTGTCTGTGTATTTGTTGACGAGATCCCCATTGTTGGATCACTAGGGACAGGGTACAGGATGAAAGGGTACCCAGGTGGTGTTGGCCAATGTCTCCTTGATCTGGGGCTCTGCTCAGTGGTATATAGTGGTGCATGGAACTTAGGCCTTGTCTGCACTTGATGCCAACGTGTGCGGCTGTACTTGTCCTGTATTGCCCCCAGGCTGTGAGATATGGCCACTTGACATCTGTGTGAGGGTTGTCTGTTGTGTCTGGGGTTGACTGTGTTGGGCAAATCCTCGCCACTTGATGCCAGTGTGTATTTTGTGGCTGTGTTTGAACTGTAATGCCCTAGCGCCATGCATTATTGCCACTTTTAATCTATATCTTGGGTTGGGTGTTGTGTCTGGGATTGTCTGTTATTTCTTGAGTAACCTGTTGCATCTTAGGTTGTCTTTTGTGTCTGGGTTGTTTGTTGTGTCTGGGTTGTCTGTTATTTCTTGAGTAACCTGTTGCATCTTAGGTTGTCTGTTGTGTCTGGGTTGTCTGTTGTGTCTGTTGTGTCTGAGGTTGTCTGTTGTGTCTGGGGTTGTCTGTTCTGTCTGTGGATGTCTGTTGTGTCTTGGGTTGTCTGTTGTGTCTGGGGTTGTCTGTTGTGTCTGGGGTTGTCTGTTGTGTCTGAGGTTGTCTGTTGTGTCTGGGGTTGTCTGTTATGTCTGTTGTGTCTGAGGTTGTCTGTTGTGTCTGGAGTTGTCTGTTGTGTCTGAGGTTGTCTGTTGTGTCTGGGGTTGTCTGTTGTGTCTGGGGTTGTCTGTTGTGTCTGGGTTGTCTGTTGTGTCTGGGTTGTTTGTTATGTCTGAGGTTGTCTGTTGTGTCTGGGGTTGTCTGTTGTGTCTGGATGCCTGTTGTGTCTTGGGTTGTCTGTTGTGTCTGGGGTTGTCTGTTATGTCTGGGGTTGTCTGTTATGTCTGGGGTTGTCTGTTGTGTCTGAGGTTGTCTGTTGTGTCTTGGAATGTCTGTTATGTCTGGGGTTGTCTGTTGTGTCTGGGGTTGTCTGTTGAGTCTGGGGTTGTCTGTTGTGTCTGAGGTTGTCTGTTATGTCTGAGGTTGTCTGTTGTGTCTGGGGTTGTCTGTTGTGTCTGTGGATGTCTGTTGTGTCTTGGGTTGTCTGTTGTGTCTGGGGTTGTCTGTTGTGTCTGAGGTCTGTTGTGTCTGTTGGTTGCCTGTTGTGTCTGTGGTTGCCTGTTGTGTCTAGGTTGTCTGTTGTGTCTGAGGTTGTCTGTTGTGTCTGGGGTTGTCTGTTGTGTCTGGGGTTGTCTCTTGTGTCTGGGATTTGTCTGTTGTGTCTGGGGTTGTCTGTTGCATCTGAGGTTGTATATGGGGTTGTCTCTTGTGTCTGAGATTGTTGTGTCTGGGGATTTTCTCTTGTGTCTGAAAATTGTTGTGTTTGGGATTGTCTCTTATGTCTTAGGTAGCCTGTTGTGTCTGATTGTCTCTTGTGTCTGGGGTTGCCTATTGTTTCTGGGGTTGTTTGTTGTGTCGGAAGTTGTATCTGCGATTGCCTGTTGTGTCTGGGCATTGTCTCTTGTGTCTGAGATTGTTGTGTTAGGGTTGTCTGTTGTGTCTTAGGTAGCCTGTTGTGTCTGGGGTTGTCTCTTGTGCCTGAGGTTGTCTGGGGTTGCCTGTTGTGTCTGGGGATGTCTGAGGTTATGTCTGGGGTTGTCTATTTTGTCTTGGGTAGCCTTTTGTGTCTGGGGTTGCCTGTTGATTGTCATCCAAAATGTCCAGAAGATGCTTTAAAATTTAGTACCGATATAGAGGAATGCCCCGTCAAAAGTTGAACAAAAATTATGAAAATGTCCCAAAGCTATTTGCCTCCAGAAAAATTAGTGGTATTGGTCAAAGATCAGATACTTTCTTAATGATTTTTTGTATTGATTGGGATGTCGGGGTAGCCTAATGGTTAGATTACCAAGGTTTGATTTCCAACATGGGTACAATGTGTGAAGCCCACTTTGGGTGTCCCCTGCCATGATATTGCTGGAATATTAATTGCTAAACATGCTAATAGCAGTGTAATTCCATACTCACTCAATCACTCTTCTTTTGGTCAAAGATCTGATAAATTCTGAATCATTTCTTGTTTTGGTCAAGATCAGATAAATTCCGAATCATTTTTTGTTTTGGTCAAGATTAGATAAATTCTGAAACATGGGGAAAGATAGGGAATGTCTTAATCACATTTTGGATTGACACAAGACATAATTACTTCCTTGCTTCTTGTGTTCATACAAGAATAAAGATGTTTGTGAATTCTATGATGGGCACATGTCCGTATGACATTAATTGTGCGTGGTGTTCACAATGTTAGCCATCTGCTCAGACCCCAGGTCTGAAACAAATATCAGTTCCAAAATTGGAATACTAAATTTCACAAGTCCTGTTAATATAGCAGAACCTAATGTTATGGCTTTGTTGAGGTAACTTCTTCTTCCCTGGTAACAGGACCAACAAACAAGAGAAAGTTAATGTTTTGTTTTACACTGTTGCATTGAATAAAATATTAAACTACCACTAAAATTACAAAAATTTGGACTTTTATTAGAAAATCCCAATTTTGAACAATTTTGATTGCCATGCCACTTAGTTTGGAATCTTAGATAAATTCCTGGTAGTATTTATGTCTTATTCTTGTACGGAACATACTAAAGTACTAATACATTGCACACCTTCACAAGAGAGGTATGTTTAACATGGCTTTGTATAATACCGTATTCGACGTAATAAGCGCCCCGCTCTGAGCGCCCACGGCGGTATTTGCTAATATATTGGCTAGTGAATAATCCTAATTAGCACCCCTTCCAGTTGATCAATGTTCACAAGACTTATTTATTCGCGTACAATACGCACTTCTGTGTTATATGCACCCTTAATTATGGGCAATTAAATTCTAGAAAAATATATCTGTCGTACATAAACATTTCAGGCTGTCAGCATAATTTATCGTTCAATTCTGTTTTTGGTCGCCCTGGTCGCTTATTACGTCGAATACAGTTCTCCAGTCCTTCTTTGTATAATATGACGATAGATACTGTTTATGTAAACATGAGTGTAAATATATATGTGACTGACCTCAAACTGTTTACTGTTTACCACTGCTATGACAAACCTAGAAAGCTAAACATTATGCTAATTCTTTTCAATGGACACATCGTTCAGCAGCTTTACGACTATTCGGATTAACACTATTTGAAGCCATGGTTTGATGTTTTATTCAAGTCAGGACAGGAAATGCTTCCTTTGTATGGAGAACTAACACCTCACAAATGAGGTCTGTAGGTTACAGGAAACTCTAACCATGTCCTGTATTATGTGAAGAAGAAAAAGGAAAGGATATTGTTTCAGGGATCAAATCTTCCGTTTACCACCTTTCTTGTCCATGCTCGCAGGTTTATAAATACGATATACAAGTAAGACTTATTAATAATTGATGGTGCGACATGTAGTGCTGACACACATGGGTGGTGGTGTATCATAATAAACTCTTTTGTTGAGGCTCAGCTAGCGGAAGAATGTAGTAGACAGATAATTTACACCTACAGGCAGTTTGTTTTGGAGAAAATATAGATGAGGTTGAGAAACATTTAGTTTCTCGGTTGTACATGATTTATCATTGTTAGGTACTGTTTTATCAGTTTGATATAAAATTTAATGTAGGTGGTCAAAAAAGATGAAATGATATTTTTCAATGAAGAGACAACAAACTCATATGTCAGTTCTAGTGTTCAAGGGGTTCAACAGCACTTGTTTATGTTTCAATAAATATGTTTCAATCAACAGAATGATCATTATCTAACTTTTCTAAAATTTAAATTCATGTGTGATTCTGATATTGCGTTCACGACTCTCAAGAAATATGCAGTGAATGATGATTAGTGGTGTGACCATACTCACTCACTCACTCACTCACTCACTCACTCACTCACTCACTCACTCAAATAGATCTTCAGCAACCCATGCTTGCCGTAAATGGTAACTATGCTTGTCGTAAAAGACGACTAACTGGATCGGGTGGTCAGACTCGCTGACTTGGTGGAATTGCGTGGATCGATGCTCATGATGTCAATCACTGGATAGTCAGGTCCAGACTTGTTTATTTACAGACCGCCGTCATATAGCTGGAATATTGCTGATTGCAGCTTAAACAACAAACGAACAAACAGAACGTTTTGTATCACTGCACGGTTAGGCAATACAACCGTCATCATGAAAAGTGAATTTCCGTGACACCAGTGGCAATACCAGCTCTATTCATGTTCACTTCCAGTTCTTATGAGAAACGGGGCGGTGGGGAACCCTAGCGGTTAAAGCGTTTGCTCGTCACACCAAAGACCCTGGTTCGATTCCCGACATGGGTACAATGTGTGAAGCCCATTTCTGGTGTCCCCCGCCGTGATATTGCTGGAATATTGCTAAAAGCGGCGTAAAACCATACTCACTCACTCACTCTCATGAGAAACAATGTTGGAGTTATTACTTTCACTTATAAAAATACATTACGTACATAATGGCAGAGCGTCATAACAAACTCATTAATTCACCTCGAAATGCCGTTTGATGTTTTCAAATGCTGAGTGGTTTAGACTTCATTGTTCCGTGCAACCTGTTTACTGTTTCCACTCAGTCAAGCGAGACATTGGATTTATGGGGGTGAAGTGAAATATCCCGCCATTGTTTGGCTATAGTATCGCATGGCAGAGCACCTGTCAGGCTGACTGCCACTGTAAACAAAGCCACATGGCAGTGTGTTGGTAGGTAAACAGCTTTAGAAGATGAGTCAATTCAGTTCCGATGTGACCGAACCTGTGTTGGTGGTTAGGGGAATGTTATGTGGCGGATTATCCATAGACAGGAGTAATGGGAGTGGATCGGGCGATGTTTGGGGTGAGATTGGGTTTGGAACAAGAAGTAACAGGAAATATTTCGTCTTTTCATGCTTGGGGTTTCTTTGGTGATGAATAATTAAGGCATGGAAGATAGTAAATTCTGTGGTTGTGTAAACTGAGAAAGTTAAAATACATTTGAAGTAATTTTTGATTGATGGTATGGTAAATGAAAAAGTTTTTTTTCTAATTAGAATTGTAAAATATACAAGGTAGTATGATTTAATATATTTAGAATTTTAATAATTTTTTAGATTTGTTGACAAGTTTACTGAGGAAACAACATTCAGGATTCGTTTAAGAAAAAATTTCAGCTGAAAAGATTCAAATTGATGTTGTGTACTGCAAACACCAGTCCATAATGCAGTGATTATGCCAAATATACACACATGATAATTTAATCCACCTACTCCAGTATCTTTTCCCTGTATTAATTGTTTTTAGACGTGTTTGTTTTCTCTCTCCTAAATGTAGTTTTTCTGTAAGTATTTTGTTGCGTTTATGTATTAGCTTAAAACATTATGACTGGTGAATCTTGTCACAATAACACAATGAGGTTCCACATGGGGCTCTCCATTGCTCACTTGAATTTTTGGGGGTTGTATTAAGTGACAAACAGCAAACAAGTACCGGTAGCTGTGGAGCTGTATATACCTACAGGGTAACAACAACCCATAGCGCGACACTTCTATGACTTCGGTCAATGGATCAGTGTGCACTCGAGTTTCATTCTCAGCTCCCTAGGGAGTATACAACCCAAGCTGCATTAATGCTTTTGTTGCCATGGCCTTCATGTAATTTGGGTAATACTTTTATTGACAATTAATGTAAAGTTTCGTCTTGATTTCACTTGAAATAATCTGGAGTCCTGAGCCCAGGATTCATTCTGAAAATGTTCATGCACTTTAGAAGAGGTAGCCATTCAGTCTTTTATCTGCTGTGATATTGTTTAAAGTTTGGTAAGAACAGACCAGTTTAATAACTTATTTTGCATTTTTATGCCAAAAATACAAGGTAAAGGAATAAAAAGTAAAATTTGCCTTTATAAATAAAATATAATATTACTGACACAGGTGGCCCAGTTGTCTAAGGCGCCGCGATTCGCTGTGCAGAGTTGCATCCCTTGAGCATGCCAGAAACCTATGATTGTGGGTTCGAATCCTGTTCGCCCCGATCATGTTTCTAGGTTTGTCAGCACCATACCCGTGCTCGTGGGTTTCAACTGGTAAACGTCCGAGACCTGCATCACTTCGGGCTTGCCCTCCCACATTAAGCTGACACGCTGTGATATAACTGGAATACTGTTAAAAGCGGCGTTAAAACACAACTCACTCACTCACTCACTCACTGTTTATTACTGCATTGTACCTATCAATATATTTCCATGTGTATAATGGGGATGGGGCGTGGGGCCATCCTAACACTTCAGGTGAAGTCTTTGCTAGTGAGATCAGGGTGGAACACTCACTCACTCACTCACTCACTCACTCACTCACTCACTCACTCACTCACTCACTCACTCACTCACTCACTCACTCACTCACTCACTCACTCACTCACTCACTCTAAAACTTTCTCATGTTGAAAAGCCTTAAAAAAAACCTTTGACCAATTTAAATCACACATTTTAGTCATACCTCGGGACTTATACTTTTTATAAGACCAAAACTTGAAATTTTTCAATTAGAATTCATATCTACTATTTTCTAAACAAATTCTCAAAATCTCTCCAGATTTGATTGTTTGATTGTTGTTTAACGCCACACTCAGCAATATTCCAGCAGTATGAGTATTGACAGCAGTCTGTAAATAATCAAGTCTGGACCAGATAATCCAGTGATTGATTTCATGAGCATCGATCCACGCAGTTAGGATACGATGACATGCATCAGCCAAATCAGCGAGTCTGATGACCCAATCCCGTCAGTCGCCTCTAATGACAAGCATAGTTGCCTTTTACGGCAAGCATGGGTTGCTGAAGACCTATTCTACCCCGGATCTTCACGGGTCCTCCAGATTTGATGGCTTGCAGTTCTTACAAGCCAGAGATGGCCTTCCTCATGTTCATCATCTTAAATGATCTCGAACTAAAGAAGTTTCTGGATGTAAGTATTTCCTCAGCACAATGTGACCACCCCTTCACACCCTCATTAAGATAAGTCTATTACATACCCAGTGTTAACTACCTGGCCTGCTGCCAATGTTTACAATATCTCCATGTTGGCTATCGACAGTCAACTCTCAGATCATACGATATGTATCATCAATTATGATCATTAAGGGACAAATTGAGCCATTATGAAATCCCTTTCATTACTGATATAGCAGAGTTTCTCCTTGTGTGGAATACTCCCAACTAAGGTAGGTTTCAATCAATGAGCACACATCATTAAAGTCATTTTACACCTGCTTAGGGATCACCTTCATCATTATGATGGCAACTCTTGGATTCTTTGGAGAAATTTGTTCCGTTAGAAGACTGAACCGAGCTTTACAATTGGAGCGCCTGAGTTTTAAAGGTGTTTTGAAATTCAATACACTTTCTCATTCAGTGATAACTGTCTTGAGAGTGTTTACCATGTTTACTTACCCTGATGATAATGATAAACATGGAACTACAGTCGTTGTAGTTGACAGTCAATTCGCAGTTTTTGTTTAATACTGAATAATGTGTTATGGTTAAAAAGCCAATTGGGGTTAATGAATGTCTTGCCTGTTATTTGAAATGGTAGCTATCTCTAAAGTGGTTATATTTGCTGTGCTTATTTTTATCAAAGGGGATCTATTGACAAACTGATTTTGGAGATAGCTTTTGGAATATATTGAAAACACACAAAAGCTCTGAACTGTAGGAATATGTAATAATCAGTATTATGAAAAAAATTAATTCAGATGCCATTGAGTTTAAACACATTTTTATCCATTTAATATTATAGTTAACCTACGTTAAATTTATTAAAAATTTTACATTAGTACTCACTTTAGATTGGAGTGTGTTTATCATGTTTTTGTAAGAATAAAAAGTCAAGATGACTTTTGTGTGGTAAAATGTACATTGTCTGATTCCATGGCTTACAGGCAGAATGATGTGAGAAGTGCCTGTAGAAAAGTTGACTTTCATGTGAAAATATTGAAGCAAGCTGAGGCTACTACTTTCATATCATGATTTAAACAGGACCATGACTGACGAGGAAAACAACTATTGATGTAACATGTTTCATAACTTCAAACAAATGAAACATCACTATATAAGTGCAATAATCTTGGAACGCGACATTAAATCCCCATTTCACCTCACCTCACCTCACCTCACCTCACCTCACCTCACCTCACCTCAACGAAATGGAACCCCATGGGTAGTCCTCCTTAGAATTGCACCCGAGCAGATTATGCTTGTAGTAGGAGGTGACTTCATGGAGTGGGTGTTTCTGACTTGGTGATTTGGTTGAACTTATCATTTCTTTCTGTTTTCTAAACCTCAAGGTGGGACTATGGTATGAATGAGAAACTGACACTATTGTGCACATATGTTCCAGCTACACAAGTTAGTCACAGTGTACAACTTCTATTGACTGAAGGGAATGCCATGTAGACTACGTTACCTCTGGACTCATTACATTGGCAGTGTATGTCTTGTACCTAGATGACTTTAGATCTTTTGTAAAATAGTTGATAGTTCTAGTCTGTAGAAATCGCCCCAAGCCATTGCTTGTTATCTTCTGGAAATGTGCAAAAAATCTTGCAAATGACAGGTGTTTCAATGTAAGAATTGTCACACGTCCAAAGTGTAGATAGGGGATGTTGTTTTGGCAGCCCTCAGCATTATTCATATTACCACTGTGGTGTATCCGTCTGCATGTTTGGGTCACCCGTGAAGATCCGGGGTAGATTAGGTCTTCAGCACCCCATGCTTGCCGTAAAAGGCGACTATGCTTGTCCTAAGAGGCAAAGAACAGGATCGGCTGGTCAGACTCACTGACTTGGTTGATGCATGTTATTGTATCCCAATTGCGTGGATCGATGCTCATGATGTCAATCACTGGATTCTTTGGCCCAGACTTGACAAAGCAAAGCAAAGCAAAGCAAAGCAAAGCAAAGCAAAGCAAAGCAATCTAGAGCAGACAAACTAGTGGTTGATGGATTAAGCAACAATCCAATTGCACATTGACCATGATGGACAATCAGCAGGTGACATATAGAACTCCTAATACCACAATACCTCTAACGACAAACAAGGGATACTGATTTTGTAAACCAGGTGAAAGGCTGGCTATGTAAGAGTATGTTTAAGGATGTGTTTCTTGGATTATATTGCCACATGCCCACTGTCTGTTCTTAATAATGATCACATACTGTGAGAGTGTGGATGAGGTTATCAAGTAAGCAATAACATTTTGGGCGAGGTGTGATAAAGGGATTTAACAACACCTTCAAGATATTGCACTTATATATATATAGTGTGGGTAGTTAGCTGCTTGTACTAGTCCGGACTATTGTCAGGTTTATAGTGTCAGCCGTCTAACATACCATGCCGCAGTTTAACATGGATGCCCCACTCAGACACAGACTACTAACTCCGAGGCGAACAAGTCATTGTTTTTTCCCCTTAATGCTAAATGCCAGACAGGTTAACAAAAAGTACAAATTTTTAAGATATTTTAGTATGCTGTGGCCATTGTACGAACCACCAACCTTCCACTCTCCAGACAGACACTCTCCACTTTCAATATAACTTTTCGGACCTTTTGTCAACGAGCAGTAGTATCTTTACTTAATCAGTAAAATCTATTCAAATGGGTTTTGAGATCTTACTGAAACGATTGAAAACAGAAACATTTAGTGTTTATTCTGCTCTTTTCTTCTTTACTTTTTGTGGAAATGCTAAGCAGCTAGCATCAACCACCATCTCAAAGATGTTGATAACTATGAATTTTAAAACACCTATTGGAACCAAGAAAAAGTCTGTTTGTGTTTTTTTGTCTCGTCATTGTTTATACTTTATGATTGGCAGTGTAAACATTTAATAAACTGAGACATTTAGTAACCAGTGGTAGAAACTAACAGTTTTAGTCCACTTGTTAGTCCTTGTGATGATAACTTACAGCAAAACCCTTGAAAATGGCAAATTTCTACTAGTCCATATGATACCTTAACTACTTTTCACCCGTGAAGATCCGGGGCCGTAAAAGGCGAGTATGCTTGTCGTAAGAGGCGACTAAAAAGATCGGGTGGTCAGGCTTGCTGACTTGGTTGATATGATGCATGTCATCGGATTCCAATTGCTTAGATCGATGCTTATGATGTCAATCACTGGATTGTCTGGTCCAGACTTGATTATTTACAGACCTCCGTCATATAGATGGAATATTGCTGAGTGTGTTGTTAAACATCAAACAAACAAACAAACAAACAAACAAACCTTAACTATTGGGCAATTTGGCAAGGACTACAGGACTAGTGTGTATTTCTAATGCTGTTTGCAATAAAAATTTAGACAGATCATGGGAGTGTTTTTGAGTCCTTTTACTTTGGTCAGTGAAACCCATGGGGACCCTCACGGTGTGTTCCCCCAATGTCCAGACAGGCTGAGGGAGAATGAGACCGCTGTGTATAGATGTGTACAGGAGAGTTCCTGATTGGACAATGAAGGTCTGTGGTGGTCCGTGTGTTACAGCATATGGGAGAGGTGTTAAGTTTTTTCCCACACATGTCAGACAATCAGAGTCTGTGACTGGCCGTTAATTAAGGGTTAGGGAAAGGAGATTCATGTCACTGAGTGAGGACAATCTGTCATTGTAAGAACAGTAGCATAGACCAAGAGTGTTGAAGGACTCTGAATATCGGCCACAAGTGTTAATGACCTTTGGCTTTATTATGAAATACAAAGTCAATTTCACCTTGGACGTCCGAATTTTGTTCCAGTTTTAAATGAAGTGAAGTGACTTTTACGTTCTATTCAGCCTTAGAACAGGTAGATTCTTCACCCATGATAAGGGCGGTCGGGTAGTCTACTGGTTAAAGTGTTCGCTCGTCACGCCGAAGAACCGAGTTCGATTCCCGACATGGGTACAATGTGTGAAGCCCATTTCTGGTGTCCCCCGCCGTGATATTGCTGGAATATTGCTAAAAGCGGCGTAAAACCATACTCACTCACTCACTCACTCACTCACTCACTCACTCACTCACTCACTCACTCACTCACTCACTCACTCACTCACTCACTCACTCACTCACTCACACCTAATAAATACTGATGCCCAGAGATAACAGTGAGTGTTGGTGGTCAGCATCTCTCAACATTGTACCCGGTAGGTCCGTTGTGACACCTATCTGTCTCTCGTCTGTCTCCCAGATCCTAGGTCCTGTTGTTATCATCATTTACTCCATTCTACACCTTATACTTATAGAACTAATGATTGTGATCATGGGTATTGAGTTTCATATGAAATTGGATCGTCTGCTATCATACAACGCCTAGTTACTCCGCATCCTCTCATGAGATTGGTATCATCGTCAGACCGCCAGTTGTCTTACAGTGTTATGTCACTATGTAACCAGATGAGTGTGAGTTAGTTAACACTACAGTTACAGTGGAGAATATGAGAACCCCTGTGTTCTATGGAGATGCTAATTCCGTCACCAGGTTCTCAGCTATGTGACGTAAAATGTTGCATAACACTGTACAGCACCTTAACAGCGACAGAAACTAACTGTATTAGTCCACTAGTCCTTCTAATGACAACATATAGCAAGACCCTTAATAATGGCAGATTTCTGCTAGTCCTTATGATACCTTAACTATTGGGCACTTTGGCAAGGACTACAGGACTAGTGCCAGTTTCTAATGCTGCCAGACAAACCAAAGGTTGATATCCATCAGCGTTTACCTGAGAATTAATAGATACCTCATGGCCTTGTCAACTTATAGGAAAAAAAGAAGTTTGTTTAGATTTGAATTGAATTTGACTGTCAGGCAGCCTAACAGTCAAATTCAATTCAAATCTAAACACAGCCTCTAACTTAGGCATTTGGATTGCTTATTTTTTGGATACCCTGAATTTCACATATTTGGAATAAAATAAAAATTATGAGAACAGCCGATATTTCTTGCCCAGTCTGTTAATTATTACACTAAAAGCAATCTTTATACCATATTCGACGTAATAAGTGCCCACGGCGATATTTGCTAATATATTGGCTAGTGAACAATCTCAATTAGTACCCCTTCCCATCAATGTACACAAGACTTATTTATTCGTGTATTATACGCACTCGTGTGTTATATGCACCCTTAATTATGGGCAATTAAATCCTCGAAAAGTATATACATGTATGTCGTAAATAAACATTTCAGGTTGTCAGCATAAACCACGAAATTTACGAATTTTCCACTGTTTTTTTTCACCAAAATAATATTCCAATAAGAGCCCCCTATTTCTAATTTTGAGAGTGCCCTGGGTGCTTATTACATCGAATACGGTATATATTTGTGGGCACAGGTACTTGAATTAATTTTTTTATTTTGGATTTCGAAATAAATCCCTGTGATTGCAGCAGTAATGATTCTGAGTTTGCACACGGAAATACCCAACTTTTCATTCGCTTGTTCATCACCTATAAATGCTTATCATGGAGGTAGACGAGAATTGATTTTAACTTTGTTGCCTCGACACAGGGTAGTTTAATGTATAAATCCATGTCTACTGCCCGGTAACCAGTACCAGCCATTAGCTAAAACAGGCAGATGTCGATTGTTGGAGAGATATACCCATGGCCATTCTTGTTTACGGCCATAGCTAACGGTGTGTGGAGGATGATATCAGTGGGGACGAGTTACAAGGTATTACATAAACACAATAACTGAAGTTCAAGGTGCAAAGTCACTGTTGCATTTGTTTTCGGTGGATTTTCTGTTTTTATGCCTGTGGTGATAAAGAACATTTTGTCAGCATGGGCTCATTCACGACTGCAACGTGTTTTGTTCACTGCCAAACATACCCTCAGTCAAAGATGGCGCCATTGGCCATGAAGTCACAGGATGTTGTGGGTGCAGTATCTCTCTCAGCTCAATGCTAATATCTGGTTCCTTAGACAAACTCTGAGTCCCTGAAATAAAAGAATCTTAAGATTTTTGTTATCTTCATTATGTCATAGCGAACCTCTGAAACGTGAAGAAATCTAGACTTGCCAACTTTTTTTGACTTGAAGATATGAAACTTCTTTATTGTTTACCAAACAAATTAAAATATTATTATTAATAATTGGAAATTTGAATAAAATGTGATTCAAAATCAGTTTAAAAGAAAAATACCAGGATTTGTCTATGCCTGTCTAGATTGTCTAGCTATATGACAGCGGTCTGTAAAATAATCAAGTCTGGACCAGACAATCCAGTGATTGACATCATGAGCATCGATCCACGCAATGGGGATCGATGACATGTATCAACCAAGTCAGCGAGCCGGACCACCCGATCCTGTTAGTCGCCTTTTATGACAAGCATAGTCGCCTTTTACGGCAAGTATGGGTTGCTTAAGATCTATTCTAGAGGCCGATATTCGTTGCCAAATCTGCAGCTTATGTCCAGGAAACATGATGAAGAGGAAGATGCTTTATTGCTTTGTTTTCTATTATTACTTTGAATGCAATGCAAAGAATACAATGTTGAAATAAGAGCTTTAATGAATCAAAATACCCAGTAATGCTTTTTACTCGGGCTAGGACGGGTAACTCATGGTTAGTCACGTGATATATTGTTTAATGACAAAAATTATCTAAAACTCTATGGTTACACTACAAGTCACTGATGTTCGCATTTCTTTCTGACTGTGCACCCATACCTTTTGACTTTCACGTTTGAATAAAGATAAAGCTTCAGTTATCTTCAGTGTATGCATCACCGGTCGTTTTCTATGTGTATCTAAATACATTTTGCCAGGGCTACGGTCAAATTATTCATTTTGTTCCTATCTCTAGAGACCTACAGCAGGTACCCTGGTAGGGTCCGGTAATAGGGAGGTGGGTACCTGGGTGGTAAAGTTGGACTAGTTTTTACCCAATATGCCTGCCAAGGACACATGGTTAGGAATCAAGGTAAACGCCTGACTACAATATGAATTGTTATGAATAACTTCAGGAATGTTTCCTACACATACCACATTTTCTTGAGTATAGTGTGCACCCAACTATTATTTTAGTTGCAGCTTTTACTAAATATATTTAAAATAATTATAACCCTAAGCCTGGCACTTCGCAGCAGCTGATCACTATTGCCAGTTATTTTTTTTCATATGCAATGCGTGATCATGAGAATTACATGTTGACATAGAATCGCCAAACTACAACAAATATGACTTTTACGAGTCAAAGTGTGGCATTTGTGATTTAAGTATCCATTCTCTGTCATCTAAAGTTTGTTTCAAGGTGTCAATAGCAGTTATCTGAACGTGGTTGCAGTTAATAATGGTGAGTTGTGCGGTCTTCCGATCGCTTCACACACGATTTGGCCAAAATTAATTAAAGAGGAATTTTGAATAAAATTAATGAGATAACTTACAAACATAAGTCGAGATATACAGTGAACACTTTTTATAACCAGACTGTGGAATTACATGATTAATTTGTGTACTTCAGTATGGATTTGTTGACATGGTATTTCTGGTGTTATGTGCTCATGGTAATGTCTTTGTGTTGGGGGAACAAACTCATTATAGCGTGTATAATACGCACCCCCTTCTACACAGCTGTGGGTTTTTAAAAAAAAGTATGCACTATACTCAAGAAAATACGGTAATGGTTACGAGATGTACCTTGCCCATGAGCCTACGGGCAGGCACTTATTTTGAATGCTAGCGTCATCCAGAGGTCAATCCATAGTGTGACCCAGAATATGTAGAGGGTGTCATGGAAAATGCAGTGTTGGAGAGTTTTCACATTCACCGAAAAATTCTGGGTGGGTTCGGCAAGGCTACACTTCCTGGGAGAAGTCGCATTTGCTGTCTCGACTGCGTGTAGAGGGGGCAAGGGCCCTGAGCTGACGATGAGCCTAACCAGCCTGACTGCCAGGATCACCCAAACCCACCTGGCTGCATTTATTTATTTTAATTTGTGTATAATCGTAATCGTAATCATGATAATAATAATTAAAGTAATAATAAGCCATTTGTATGGCTCTTTTCCATGCTGGATATCATGCTTTAAGCGCACAGAGTGGTATTACCCCAGTCAATGGATCAGTGTCCGATTTCATTTCAAAGTAGAAAAGTCTGATCTCTAATTTGTGTAAAAGCTTGACATACTTCCTATTTCATTTCTTGTTGGTACAGTGGTCACCCTGAGACCTGTTTATTGATTGTCTTGCCAGGGACCCACAAAGTGATTGCTGAGAGCCCCCTTGACATATAGAAGGCCCAGGTAAATCCCTGTGTTATCATGAGGTCATGTCGCAATACAAAACCAGAGCATGTACGTTTGTAAGCGCAACGTCTTAAGTTTTATGTAAATAAAGTGTAGGGTATGGTATTCACTGCATGAACAAGTGAATCCAAGCCATTGCTGTTTAATGGAATCAGCTTACATAATATCTTTTCGGAGGGTTTCCGGCTTTGTTTTTTCGTTGATGATGCAATATTGCTTGAATGTTGATATTCTGTCTAGTGTCTATTGTGTTGTGACCTTTCTATTGCAACATACTTCTACTTTATACATGTTTTGTATGCAGCTAGAGGGTTGCACTGGTTCATTTTTTTAAATAAAAATTTATATTAACTTAATATTGACAGTGGGGGCACGGGTGGCCCAGTCGTCTAAGGCGCCGCTATTCGCTGTGCAGAGTTGCGTCCCTTGGGCACGCCAGAAACCTATGATTGTGGGTTCGAATCCCGGTTCGCCCCAATTATGTTTCTAGGTTTGTCAGCACCATACCCGTGCTCGTAGGTTTCACCGAAGTGGTAAACGTCTGAGACCTGCATCACTTCGGGCTTTCCTCCCACATTAAGCTGCCACGCCGCGATATAACTGGAATACTGTTAAAAGCGGCGTTAAACCCAACTCACTCACTCACTAATATTGACAGTAGCGGGCGACGTCGCCCAGGTGAACACTACCAAGCTGTTGTTCATTTCCCAATGAATGTCAGTATGTTACGCGATTACGTTGTCAATTGAGCGGAGACATACAGAACTACTTTAGGGGAATTCCTCAATGTCTAAATTCAGGGTGCATGCATGCCGTAAAAGGCGACTATGCTTGTCGTAAAAGGCGACTAACGGGATCGGGTGTTCAGGCTCGCTGACTTGGTGGATGCCTGTCATCGATCCCAATTGCGTTGATTGATGCTCGTGATGTCAATCACTGGATTGTCTGGTCCAGACTCGATTATTTTACAAACCGCCATCATATAGCTGGAATATTGCTGAGTGCGGCGTTAAACAACAAACAAAAACAATCAAACAATGTCTAAAAATAACATTAAAATCATTAGGGAAAACTGAGAGCGACATCGATTCAGGCTATGAATGATGCAGGCTTTGAAGCCAGACAGATCATGTATATGTCGGGTGACCAAAATGAAGCGTCCATTTAAAGCTATAACAGAGAATGCTTGACGTGCCAAAAGAAATCACTGAATTCCACACTGTCGTGTATTGCTTGGGGAAGCCCAACCGCGCCGCCTCAAGCGGTAATCCCCATCATCAGCAGCCGTAGTATGACTCAAACACACATCCAAAGTTCACAGAACGTTAATATCAATCCATTTTCAGCAACAGCCAGGTCTGGATTTCTTTCCAACGCTAACTTTTTTCTGGGTGATCATTTCAAGTGAATGACATATCCGTAGCTGCCATTATATACCGTTTGTAAAACTAAGGGATGTCACTCCATTCGAACGTTTGGCCGGATGACATCACGACTCTCCGTGTTGATATAGTTGATGCTTTAAATAATTTAAGTTTGATGTTTAATGGATAGTTTTGTTATGATTTATGTATCTGTCAATATGAGGATTGATGTATTTGTTGACATTTATCAGCTGATGAAGACATTGCCTCACGTGACCAAATTTTCCATGAAGCGCTTCATGGAATTCACTCACGTGAGGCACTGTTTTCATCAGCTGATGAACGTCAACAAATACGAAGTCAATCTTTAAAGCAGGGGTCCGGAAACCGTCATATGCGCCGGACATGTCCGATTGGGAATCTCAAATGTCCGTTTTAAAATATTGCTTACCGGACATTTTAAAAAGTATTGTCCGGACATTCTTAAATTTTGACCGGACATGATCAACAGTTAGGACTGAGCAGTTTCTGTCTGCAGTTGCAACACAATGAAGATTAACTACACTGACAAGCTTTGTTTGTTTTGATTGCTGTAAATACATCGTACCTACATGATAGTCCAATCGGTCATTCACTGTAATAGGCAATAAACTGAGTTGACACTGATTAATCGAGGATTAATTACTGAGAACATCTTGTTAATTTGAATGAAAAGTTTAAAGTTTAAAGGTACAACATTGGCCATATTTGACTGTGTGACGTGTGAAAACACTGAGTTCAAGATCATTTAAAATGAAACAATAATTAAGATGCATGATTTGAGGTATGACTCGACTCAATTTATCTATATAAAACATGCTCCAGTGCAACCTCATAAATATTGACAA
Organism: Haliotis rufescens; assembly: GCF_023055435.1. NCBI lineage: Eukaryota > Metazoa > Mollusca > Gastropoda > Lepetellida > Haliotidae > Haliotis > Haliotis rufescens. The sequence continues at coordinate 56,015,595 of NW_025964223.1, forward strand.
ATGCACCCTGATATTTTTGTCTGCAATTTTCATTTTGTACCTTTACATATCTTTGTTGTTGAACAAAACATCAGCAATATTCATATAAGAACGAAGTCAGCTTGTCTGTTACCATCAGGGTTTCCCTGGGGCTATTTTATTTTTAGTGCAAGGGACTTATATTTCGCTTTGCTTCGAGGTTAAATATATATTTGCAGTAACTTTGTCTCAAACTATTAAAAAAAAGAGAGTGAAAATTGTGACTGAACTTTGTTAGAATAATGTGTAGATCTAACTATGTTACTGTAGAGATGAATTGAACGTGATGTTGAAAGAATAAAAAACAGGGTAGTTTCATACGTTTTTTTATTTGTTTAAAGTTGGGACTGAAAATAATTCCAGGGGACTGGTGATTTTTAGAGTTGCCAATCCACTAGGACTGGCATTTTCAAAACCAGCTGGAACGCTGTCAAGTTCTTAAACCGAGCCCTGTATGATAAATAGTGTTTAGATACTATTGCCATTACAACACCTCCCAACAATCTGTCACATTCAGTCCACGGGGATGTTCACGAATATTCCTGTCAAAAGTTGAGTCGTTAGGTATCACCACAACAATATGTATCATTAAAGCCATATTAATTTGCTAAAACATCACACTACAAATAATCCCCACAAAAGCTGTTTTCAGTCACGATGGAAGTCGGCTGAGCCCTAATCCGCTATCCAACACTCCTCCAAGCCTATTACGTACCCACAATTACAAGAAATCACTTACATAAATATTTATTTCCTTATTCATTGCCACACTGTACAAGAATACAAGCACCAAGAAGGCCATGTTCAGTTTGTACAGTATCGTCCAATTAAATGGGATTAGGTGGACTATAGACCGATTATCACGTCTATCCCAGAGGAGGGATGACTTATAGATATAACTTATTGTGTTACCTACGTTTGGAAGTAGGATTTGGAGGGATGGATGGTAATCCTATTATATCGATTGTATGATCCAAGCTTTTAAGTTCTCCGTTGGTAGCATTATTGTGTAAGCGTAGCTTACAGTAGGAGTAGACGGTGATGTTTGTTTAGAATTGGGGTATTGATCTTCATATTTGTGGTTTGTTTTATTTAGTGTTTTGAGGTCGATTGTGGTGAGGGTTTTGTTTTTTTATTAATTGGTTTATATTTTCCTGAGTCTGAAAACCCTTTTTGCAATAAAATATACAGGTATCACAAATTGTTCTCATACATGTCCTGATGCAAGATATTAAACTCGCCGCGAAAGCATGTTTAACTAATTGTTCAGAAATCTTGGCCATGCTATGATATTGATTTATGATATATATATTTTAATATGTACCTACCATATGTTTACACAATCCGTAAAGCAATAAATGAAAAAATAAGGCCTAATGATTGATCCTTTATCGTATGCGATTGCTATGATTGATTGTAAGTGATCATTATTTTCTCTCAAAGGTTCAACTATTTGTTAAATCTATACAATAATGTAGAGTGGTATTATCACTCTATCTATAGGGTAGTTGAGTTTATGAAACTAGGTTTTTAATAATTGAAATCTGAGTCGTGGTTCAAGTAGCTGCTATGACATAGAAGCGTATGGAAATGCAAAATTATCATGAACTAGTGTAACTGAAGATTGAGTGATATAATGGGACAAGCCAATTTAAACAATAACTGATCACAAATCTAACATAGGATCTGGCACTTATTTTATGTGTTCGAAGGTATCAAATGTACACAACACAACAAAGTGTGACATATTTGATGCAAGTATTTTTCATGAAATGTAAAGTTGTTGTTTTACTGTAAAATTTGTGAGATGTTTTGCTGAAAAACTATGTAAAATACAGGTTCGTTTTAAGGCTGTTTTGAATGACCCGATGCTAAAAATAGACATCCAGTCAGATTACATAATTAATTAAGCAGCGATGACGCCAGTATACTTGCTTCGGATTTTGCGTGCCGTGGCAAAAACAGCTGTTATAACGTCTTGTACCTTAAGGACTTACTACTCAGAAAAATATCTTTTCCAGCTAAAAATTAATTTTATAAGCATTCTGATTCGCTTAACTACATCTAGAACTTGCTGGGTTGGCCATGATTTTGAGTGCATATCTATACCAAAATCGTATTCAGAAGAGGCATTTTGATTGGTTGTGGATTTCTGAATAAAGCTTATGAGCGAGAGAAATTTGGTGGGGGTGATGGAAAGAGATAAGAGAGATGCAGCTAGTGATTTCACGTCCAAAATAATGCCATGGTGGCGAATGGTTCCAGGGGGTTGATCATGAAAGAGTGGTGAGACAATACACTGGATTGTTCAAGTGGTATTCCTCCTTTGTTTTCTAATGACAGCCTCCGTGGTCTAGTGGTACAGCGTCCGCCCGGAGAGCGGAAGGTCCGGAGTTCGATCCCCGGCCGCGTCATACCAAAAGACGTTAAAATATGGTACTTGTTGTTACCCTGTCTGGCGCTCGGCATTAAAGGGCTAAAACAAGGACTAGTCGGCTCCGAGTCAGTATACTGTGTCTGAGTGGGGTATTCGTGTTAAACTGCGACATGGTATCTCAGTGAACTAGCACTATAAATCGGCATCAGTCTGGACTAGTACAAGCAGCCACACAAACACATACACGTACATGCACGCAGCTATATAAGTGCAATAATCTTGGACGCGACGTTAAACCCAATTTCACCTCACCTTGTTTTCTAATTTTTCTATCGTCTTTGAAGTTTTCCGATATTAACTGCCGGGAAAAAGACTGTATACTCCCTTGTTTCATGGTGGCTAAAAATGAAACAAACAAGAAATGCTTATTCAAGGATGGTGTATTTGTTTGTTTGCAGTGTTTTTGCGAGTCTTTTCAGCCTAACATTTGGCATTTTGGGGTCAAATCGAGTTCTTGCAGGACCGCCTCTGTGGTCAAGTGGATAGAGCATCTGCCCGAAGAGCAGGGTGGTGGGTTTGATCCCTGGTTGCTTTATACCAAAATATGTTGTACTTGTGGTACTTGTTGTTACCCTGCCTTGCAATTGGCATTAAGGGGCTAAAAGAAGGACTGGTCGGCTCGAAGTCTGTATGCTGTGTTTGAGTAGGGTATTCATGTTAAACTGTGGTATGGTATAACAGTGGGCTAGCACTGTATAACCAGCATATGCCCAGACTAATACACACACGCAACCACCCAACCATGCAGGCAACCAACCACACATGCAACCATGCAGGCAACCAACCACACATGCAACCATGCAGGCAACCAACCACACATGCAACCATGCACCTGTGCATGCATGTCGCTATGTTAGTGCAATCATCTTGAACAAGAAGTTAAAACCCATTTCACCTCACCTTTACCTGGCAATTTATATAAGTATTTTAACCTTGGAACGACTAGGTGCCACAACTCTCTGTACAGATTTGCGTCCTCATGGTTAAAAGTTTCAACTAGAAATAGTTGAATACTTAATCAGTTGTTTTTCTATTTTATTATGAATTTATTGATTTGTCATATAAGAGTAATGGCAGTGGATATTTTCTTAGGGTCATTAAATTTGTTATCACATCAGCCATCCAATTCATCACTTTGCTATTTATTGATATGCTAAGTGATCTGGAATAGCTACTGGGTTAATACACTTTCAAAATATACATTAACGTCATGACAAAGTTTGTACAAGTATAATTGCTTCTTTGTTCACTGTAAAACATCACTGTACCCTATGGACCATTGTTAGAATTAGGTTACAGGTTTTATAGACGGCCCGCTCGGGAGGTTGTGTCTACCAGTCCTAATGTCCCCGCTCGTTAATGTTTCAAGGTGTATTGAACCAAGGTAAGAGAGCTGGCGTGTTGCCAGACACACTTCCCGACCATGTGACCCCCTTTACCTGCCCCACGATTGATATGCTCAATAAGCTATACCTGTTGTTTACCTGGTTGCCGGGAGACCAGTCACCTGTCAGTGAGCACTGTAATAAGTGTATTTTCAACTCTATTATGGCGGCCCGCCATGTGATTGGAGCTACAGGAGTAAGCATGACATATCGAAGCACCTGACCACCTAGGGGATGGAATAGGGGACGGTTCCACTTGACCGCTTGCACTACTGCTGCAGCACAGGTGATAACGAGAAGACAGGTAGGTATTGATCAAAGGTGCTGGAGCTTAGGTTATTGCTGGGTGGGTGGGACTAAGCTGTCAGCTCCGCGGGGGGTAAACATCCACCAGTCACCAGCATCCGTACATTTGATTAGATTCCAGATTGGGGGCAGGTAATCAGCCTTATTGTCTAAGGTGGCAGGAAACTGTAGCACATTGACATCACGGACGGTGGAGGTAGCAGGTTGCAAGTCATCGCCTGGTGTACTCTTGGAGGTTGTTTATGTTTATATTGTGATGTGCCTTGCGTCAGTCCACCAGTAGCTATGGGCTGACCGGAGATGACTAACATGTATCACATTGCTGCCAACAACAAATTCGGGGACAACGTTGCCGACACTCCTGGAACTAACAGTAAGAGGTCAAGCTGAGATATTGTTCCTGGATTTCATCTCAACAGTGATGTCAGCTTTGGATTTGGGATAGTTGTTGTGAAGTGCTTCTTGGACTCTTACAGGACTATTATTAGATTCCATGTGGAGTTGTTGTGAAATCCCCCTCGTCTTGTGAGGACAAGTGCCTTGCATGTGGAGATATTGTCCATGTAGACTTATAAGCAGTTACTTCGTGGTGCTGTGTGGTAGGACTTGGAGACAATGAGGATATATGTTGATTAGGAAGTGCTGTGGATCAAGTTGACTGGATTTTCACCTTAGAGTTCACCATCATGATATCCCAAATGTATAGATATCCATTGGTAAGATTTTAATTCATATATTTGGTTTCTGAATGAGATTTTATTAGGTATGATCCTGATCATTCAAATGAAAATCAGGAGATGTCTGTGAAACATAGTGAATTTAGTTTACCTGGTCAGTACAATTTGAACCTCATGATTATGGGAAAATATTTTAAGTATGTACTGTATTCGACATAATAAGCACCCAGGGCCCTCTCAAAATTAGAAATAGGGGGCTCTTATTAGAATATTATTTTGGTGAAAAACAACAGAGTCGAAAGATCGTAAATTTTGTTGTTTATGCAGACTGCCTGAAATGTTTATATACGACAGATATATTTTTCCAGACTTTAATTTCCCATGATTAAAGATGCATATAACACACGTATTATACACCAATATATATGTCTTGTGTACATTGATGAATCGGAAGAGGTGATAATTGGGAATGTTCACTAGCCAAATATCGCCGTAGGCGCTTATTAGAGCGGGGCGCTTATTATGTCGAATACGGTAAGTGGTATGGAAGTGTTTATTTGATCCCTGCTTTTACAATGGGAAAAGTTGAGAATGTTTATTAGTCATATATTTGGCAACGTTTCTTCCTTTAAACATCAGTTTTTCCCTCTATGTGGAATGTGTATGTATTTCAGTATCTTTCTTCCTCTTTAAGATTCACAACATCTGACATTGGAGTTGTCATTTTTTTTAAATAGACGAAGGACAGTGATTAATCATAAACAACTTTCAATTTCCAACTGTCACGAACAAAAGCAGCTGGCTGAGATGTTGTTTTTGTCCTGGAGTGAAATACAGACTAATTTTTGAAAAAGATGGTAAAGAATTAATGAAATCCTCCCATATCAAAATGTCATCAGCAAATCACACATTGACATGTTGTACATGCCACACTCATAGTTTGCCCCAGCTTGCTGGGCCTTGCCACGTTATAAACTGGCACTAGTCCTATAATCCTTGCGAAACTGCCGAATAGTTTAGGCATCCAGGACTAGTATATATTTGCCCTTTTTAAGGGTTTTGCTAAATGTTATCATTATGGACACTATCGTCTATCGTCACTACCTTTTGCATTAATTGAACGAATGACATGTGGGAAGTCTTCAGTGGGCTAGTGTGGTCTTTGTAAAGTGTTAGAGTTTAGACTTTCTACATACCGTATTCGACGTAATAAGCGCCCAGGGCGCTCTCAAATTCTCAATTCTTATTAGAATAGTAGTTTGGTGGGGAAAGATAAATGTCTACATTGATAAATTGGAAGGGTGCTAATTCTGATTGTTCACTAGCCAATATATTAACAAATATCGTCGTGGGCGCTTATTAGAGCGGGGCGCTTATTACGTCGAATACGGTAACCCTATAGACATGGAGCATGAACTTGGTGGAAATGTTCCTGACCATGAGGGCTTTATGTTTGTTAGGAATGAAAATTGGAATTGTATTTAAGGCCACCAGGCAGATATATCTTTGATTTTCTAATAAACAGTTCAAATAGGTGCACAGGTGGCCAAGTCGTCTGAGACACCACAAGTTGCAGAGTTGTGTCCCTTTGGCATGCCAGAACCCAATGATTGGGATAGAATGCCAGATTTGCCCTGATTTGTTTTCAGATTTGTCCTGATTTGTTTTCAGATTTGTCAGCACAATACACAATTAATGGCGTAATTGTCTGAAATATTAAAGACCTGCATCACTTCAGGCTTTCCTCCCACATCATGCTGATTCGCTGTGATTAAAATGTAATACTGTTGAAAGCGGAGATAAAGCGACTCGCTGTCAAATTCTGTATGTATGTAGTGGCTGAAAAAGTAGTTATGAAATGACGAACTTATGAAGATTCTTCATTCGTTCGAGGCGTCTTGCTCTTGCTCTGAAAACATATATATATATGTTCAGCCACTGGCAGCCATCTTGGAAAAAGTGGTTGAGCTGCTGAACTGGTGTCTATCCCAGCTCTCTCACTCACTATACACAATGTTGGGGCATCAGCTTTATACTGTATCGTCGGCAGCTTCATTTAGTGAATATTTTACGCTTTTGTAGTGTTTTTTTATGAGTTGAGATGAACTATGGTCATGAGCAGTTTATGAGTGAGTGAGTGAGTGAGTGAGTGAGTGAGTGAGTTGGGTTTAACGCCGCTTTTAACAGTATTCCAGTTATATTGCGGCGTGTCAGCTTAATGTGGGAGGAAAGCCTGAAGTGATGCAGGTCTCAGACGTTTACCACTTCGGTGAAACCCACGAGCACGGGTATGGTGCTGACAAACCTAGAAACATAATCGGGGCGAACCGGGATTCGAACCCACAATCATAGGTTTCTGGTGTGCCCAAGGTTACGCAACTCTGCACAGCGAATCGTGGCGCCTTAGACGACTGGGCCACCCGTGCCCCCGAGCAGTTTATGAGATGAATTGGCTCGTACACCACAAGATCTATGTCGAGACGTGTACAGAAAACGTTCAACTCGTATAAAAGTTTGTACACTCCATCGGTGGCACTCATAACGAAGTTATCATTATGAGTTCACGAGTGACCAGACCAATATTTGTTGAAATAATTGTGTGCAACAATTAAATCTATCTTGTTGGGCTGGGTATTGCAGGTTTTGAGGGTATCTCAGTATTTTGCGATGCACAAGGCGGTGTTGCGATACGTGTATCACGATATGTTGTATAATTATAAATTTTGAATTCAGCAACAATCTAATACATTAAGGTATGAATTGAACTTCATAAATGGAACAAAACAAGATGCTGGTACAACATGATGTTTACTCAGTCAATAAATACGCAGCCATCTTGCGGCCCTGGATGCATACTGTGAGGCAGCGAAGGCATTTGGCAAGAAAATAACATTAAAAATCCCTATTTGACATCAGCCAATATGAATAAGTAGTATTGGGATACGTATCGTGGAAAGAATGAACCTCAATTAACCGATATACCGATAATACTGCACTCCCTTACTATCTTGTGACTGCCATCTGACTTTCAGCGTGTAACCTTGAAGTGTGAACTGTGACATGACAAGCAGGTGATGTCACCTCCAATATTATGATGTTATGATATCCATACATGGCGGCGTTCCCAAAAAGTGGACAAGGGCAACGGTTATCGTAAGCTAATGTTAAAGTATCGGAGTTAGGATCACCTTATTGCTAAGATTGCTTTATGGAACAGGGGCCAGTTAAGACAACCGACTTGTATGGGTTTTACAGGACAGTGATCAGATAGCTAGATTCTTTATTGTGTCATCATACGTTTGTTTACACTACAGAGCCCTGTTCTACTTTCTTTCTTACTGATGCTTAAACATATTGACGAGAAGAATGTATTGTGTCAGTTTGCCATCTCATTTGCAAGTTATCCCCGCAGGCAACTGGGTTTGAATAGATCCTCAGATCCTTCACACTTTATTGCATGTTGAACGAGACAAAGTAATTGGATCAGGTGGCCTTGGTGATGTGGTTGATTGCGTGTCATCAAATCACGACAGCGGGGACTTTGCTTAAAATATCAACCTCTGGTTTGTCTGGCGGCGATAGAAATTGCTACACTGCCCAATAGTTGCTACACTGCCCAATTGTTAAGGTATCCTAAGGACTAGTAGAAATATGCCCTTTTTAAGGGTTTTGCTATATGTTGCCATTATAAGGGCTAGGGGACAAAAACTGTTAGTTTCTGTCGCTATCTGGTCCAGACCCGATTACATGAATGGAAATTAATTTACAAGCCCGATTAGTAATAACATATGGCAAATTAGCAATGCTCCCCAAAAAGTTTGAAATTCTTCTTGCCCTTAGGATGCCTTAAATTAACAAAACTCGTCTGGGCTAGCGGGCTAATTTCCATCCCTGGGTTCCTGAGGCTGCTGGTGATACAGGTGAAAATTTGCTGAGTCAGAGAGGCGTTAAACAACATTCACTCCCTCACTCAACTGCAATTAAAAAAAGAAATTACGAATATTTACAAATCCAAATTGATTTCCTGCATGACGTTGCATCATACAACCAAACTGAATATGTATGACCAAATCTGTTTGCATGCACTACCACAGTTGACTAGCTATGCAAGTTATTTGCTGATTCAGCTGTTTTGGACCTCCTAATAGTATTCACATGCAGAGAAGCCATGATTTATAGGCTTAGAACAAATAACACATGTCAAAACACAGGGACAGCCTGGGCATATAATAATTGGTGTGTGATTTATTGTTGTGGATTGACTTGAGTATTAATGGGACATAATGACAGTGACCAGTCTTTAGTTAGATATGACAGCTACAGAGCCACAGATAAGCTGCACATTTGCGTAAAATACCCCCCAAACTTTTCAAAACCCCATTACTTTCAGTTAACTTGCGTACAGAAACGCATGCATTAAATGAAAAACTCAATTGTTTGAAAACAACACGGGTAAATACCCAGTGAAGCTTTTTCAACATGCGTACAACGGAGCTAATTTCTGAAACACAATTACGAGCTAATTTATTTTCCGAGTCAAGCCTATATTTAGAACCATTATATTTTTTGAAATTTCAAAATGCTTACTCATTTTGGGAAAAAAACCAATAGAGTGATGAATAGATGAGTGAAAAAAATATTGGTTACCCAATGAAAAATGTAATAACCCAATTAAAATAGAAACCTTTGAGTAAAAACTCAAATGCTCAAAAAGTTATCTGGAGCTCTGCAGCTATGTCACAGGAGTTGGTTACAGCCCCTGGGATGCTGATAACGTTATTGGTTTTGTAATCCTAAGATTATAATTTGGCGCATGTTTGTAAGAGGTCAATGTGCAGTGTTTAAAACTAGGATTGAAAATGATGTGTTTTTCTATAGAGGAATTACATTTGGGCATTTTTCCTCCCACATTAGGCTGACACTCTGTGATATTGCTGAAATAATGTAAAAAAGCGGCATTAAAACCCAACTCACTCACTACCTCATTCACTGACATTATCTCCAGCATCAGTTATCCAAGAGTCCTATGTTTGTTAGGGATGTTTATGATGATGATGCTGGTGAGGAGATTGACCTGCACATCCTGTTATTACCCTGTTCAAGATGCTGATCAAACATAAGGAACAGTGAGTCGTTGCCTGCTCAGGACTAATGGTTGGATCAATTCTGCATGTTGAGTAATTTTCTTGCAAAGGATATTGATTGTGGATGTCAGATTGCTTCCATTACAAAAGATACCCCGTTTTTCTCTCCCTTCCTCAAAGTCTAGAATAAATATTAATTGAGGTCCTGATGTACATATATTGATTTGTTTGAAGAAGTCAGGATTTAGAACCTCATCATGGAACATAAGTGTGTTCATGTCTGGTTCAAAAAATGAATCCATTGGCTTGCTTTGACGTTTGAGAAAATAAAACGGGTATTATGGATTCTTGGAAATTTATCCAAGGTTTTTCACTGAAATGCACAAACTTGTCGGGTCATGTTGTCCTATCAGCAGTCAGCTCGAGGGAGAAAGAGGATGAATGTGGGAATGTTTGTCCTATTAGGACTGTGTGTTGACTGAGTTGGAGAAAGAGGATGAATGTGGGAAAGTTTGTCCTATTAGGACTGTGTGTTGACTGAGTTGGAGAAAGAGGATGAATGTGGGAATGTTTGTCCTATTAGGACTGTGTGTTGACTGAGTTGGAGAAAGAGAATGAATGTGGGAATGTTTGTCCTATTAGGGCTGTGTGTTGACTGAGTTGGAGAAAGAGAATGAATGTGGGAATGTTTGTCCTATTAGGACTGTGTGTTGACTGAGTTGGAGAAAGAGGGTGAATGTGGGAATGTTTGTCCTATTAGGACTGTCTGTTGACTGAGTTGGAGAAAGAGGATGAATGTGGGAATGTTTGTCCTATTAGGACTGTGTTTTGACTGAGTTGTCAGGATTAATTAAAGGATCTGATAGTCATTAATTGAATAAAAGCTTTTTTTAACAGGTGATATGGAAATTTTCTTTTCATTTGTTTTGGTAGAGCAGGGGCAGATGTCCTCATTGTAAAGGGACGGTAATTTTGTTTCTCGTTCAGATGAAAATGCTCCGGAATATTATAACGATAGGTTCCTGGGGTAATTGTAGGTGTAAATACGTGTACCAGGGGGTTGGTTTACACAGCTTCTTGGAACACTGGTGTATTGTTTTGCACAGGTCATGAATACTGGTGTATTGTTTTACAAAGGTTCTTGAGTACTGGGGTGTTGGTTTACACATGTTCTTGGAGCACTGGGGTGTTGGTTTACACAGGTTCTTGAGTATTGGGGTTTTGGTTTACACAGGTTCTTGAGTACTGGGGTGTTGGTTTACACAGGTTCTTGAGATCTGGTGTATTGGTTTACACAGGTTCTTTAGTAATTGGATGTTGGTTTACACAGGTTCTTGAGTACTGGTGTTTTGCTTTGCACAAGTTTTGAGTACTGGTGTTTTGCTTTATACAGGTTCTTGAGATCTGGTGTGTTGGTTTACACAGGTTCTTGAGTACTGTGGTGTTGGTTTACACAGGTTCTTGAGTACTGGGATGTTGGTTTACACAGGTTCTTGAGTACAGGTGTATTGCTTTACACAGGTCCTTGAGTACTGGTGTTTTGCTTTATACAGGTTCTTGAGATCTGGGGTGTTGGTTTACACATGTTCTTCAGTACTGGGGTGTTGGTTTACACAGGTTCTTGAGTACTGGGATATTGGTTTACACAGGTTCTTTAGTACAGGTGTATTGCTTTACATAGGTCCTTGAGATCTGGGGTGTTGGTTTACAAGGTTCTTGTGTACTGTGGTGTTGGTTTACACAGGTTCTTGAGTACTGGGATGTTGGTTTACACAGGTTCTTGAGTACAGGTGTATTGCTTTACACAGGTCCTTGAGTACTGGTGTTGTGCTTTATACAGGTTCTTGAGATCTGGTGTGTTGGTTTACACAGGTTCTTGAGTACTGTGGTGTTGGTTTACACAGGTTCTTGAGTACTGGGATGTTGGTTTACACAGGTTCTTGAGTACAGGTGTATTGCTTTACACAGGTCCTTGAGTACTGGTGTTTTGCTTTATACAGGTTCTTGAGATCTGGGGTGTTGGTTTACACATGTTCTTCAGTACTGGGGTGTTGGTTTACACAGGTTCTTGAGTACTGGGATATTGGTTTACACAGGTTCTTTAGTACAGGTGTATTGCTTTACATAGGTCCTTGAGATCTGGGGTGTTGGTTTACAAGGTTCTTGTGTACTGTGGTGTTGGTTTACACAGGTTCTTGAGTACTGGGATGTTGGTTTACACAGGTTCTTGAGTACAGGTGTATTGCTTTACACAGGTCCTTGAGTACTGGTGTTGTGCTTTACACAGGTTCTTGTGTACTGTGGTGTTGGTTTACACATGTTCTTCAGTACTGGGGTGTTGGTTTACACAGGTTCTTGAGTACTTGGATGTTGGTTTACACAGGTTCTTGAGTACAGGTGTATTGCTTTACACAGGTCCTTGAGTACTGGTGTTGTGCTTTACACAGGTTCTTGTGTACTGTGGTGTTGGTTTACACATGTTCTTCAGTACTGGGGTGTTGGTTTACACAGGTTCTTGAGTACTTGGATGTTGGTTTACACAGGTTCTTGAGTACAGGTGTATTGCTTTACACAGGTCCTTGAGTACTGGTGTTGTGCTTTACACAGGTTTTTGAGTACTGGTGTGTTGTTTTACACAGGTTCTTGAGTACAGGTGTATAGCTTTACACAGGTTCTTGAGATCTGGGGTGTTGGTTTACACAGGTTCTTGTGTACTGTGGTGTTGGTTTACACAGGTTCTTGAGTACTGGGATGTTGGTTTACACAGGTTCTTGAGTACAGGTGTATTGCTTTACACAGGTCCTTGAGTACTGGTGTTGTGCTTTACACAGGTTTTTGAGTACTGGTGTGTTGTTTTACACAGGTCCTTGAGTACTGGTGTTGTGCTTTACACAGGTTTTTGAGTACTGGTGTGTTGTTTTACACAGGTTCTTGAGTACAGGTGTATAGCTTTACACAGGTTCTTGAGATCTGGGGTGTTGGTTTACACAGGTTCTTGAGTACTGGGATATTGGTTTACACAGGTTCTTGAGTACAGGTGTATTGCTTTACATAGGTCCTTGAGATCTGGGGTGTTGGTTTACACAGGTTCTTGTGTACTGTGGTGTTGGTTTACACAGGTTCTTGAGTACTGGGATGTTGGTTTACACAGGTTCTTGAGTACAGGTGTATTGCTTTACACAGGTCCTTGAGTACTGGTGTTGTGCTTTACACAGGTTTTTGAGTACTGGTGTGTTGTTTTACACAGGTCCTTGAGTACTGGTGTTGTGCTTTACACAGGTTTTTGAGTACTGGTGTGTTGTTTTACACAGGTTCTTGAGTACAGGTGTATAGCTTTACACAGGTTCTTGAGTACTGGGGTGTTGGTTTACACAGGTTCTGTACTGTCATTGCCTGTACCTGGACCTATAATAGAAGTGATCTATGCACAAACATGCCTTGAGTCAATTCTGAGTTCACAGAAGGGAGTCTTGACAAATCTTGCAGATCTCATTGTCCTAGACTCTCTTCATAACATGTCAAGAAAAAGCATTGATTTCTATTTGATTTTTTTTTCATGAAAGCTTGCACAATCAACTAAGGATATTTATAAGAGTGGAGGCATATTGTCTGTCAGGTTTATCGTTTGTCTGACAGCAGAAGAAGCAATTTGTTGCTACTTTAAGATAACTGTTTTTTTGTAATGTCTACAAACCCACTCACTACCTGATAAAGACTTAGTCAGACCTTTTACCCCCAGCAGAGGGTCGTCACCTTGATATCTTGCAGATCGAGCCGAGTACAAAGTATAGAGGAGAGTTCTCAGTAGTACTATCAGTCATACAAGCAGCTTTGTTATCGGGGGGAAGACTGCATGTCTTCTAGCATGTATGCTCTTGAATACATCAGGTTTCAGCATGTATTACTCTAAAAAAGAAAGTAACAATGACAGTAACAATATTTTCAAAAGTAAATTTTGTGACGCTACAGGAAAAAAGTCTACATGAACTTTTGACTGATAAAGTGTCACAAAGCTGTTGCTTTGTCTTTGAAAGAGTTAATATTCATGACCTTTGCCATTTGGATTGTTCGTTTTTATTGGAAATTTAAAATGCATGGCATTTGTTACGGGTTTCTAGGGTTTATGTTTTTGACACAGGTCGTTTTCTCAAATCAGTTAAAATGAATATTGAAAGTCATCAAGACTCCATAATAATGGGAGAAATAACGCTATTGGTAGACTTGAAGCTGGTAGAAGTGTATCTGAATAGAAGTATCAGTTAAATTGACATTATTTTGCATGTTAATTTTTTAATTTTCAATAATTAAAGCAGCAATACATATTTGGTGGCTATGTGACTCGCAATGCACAATATTGGTGTCCAACCTCGAATTTATGCATAATTTTTTTCGTATTTTTATGCATACAATGTCTTTTTCAGGAGAGAACAAATTTCATATTGAAGATACTTTGCCTAAATGTCATCAGTGCTTGGGCGAGTGCTGAGAAAAAAACAAAAAGCGTGATTTTTACGGAAGCCTTTTAGGGCCATTTTTATTTTTATTTTTTTTCTTGAAATTTCAAGATACTAACTTGAAATTTCAAGATGTTAGGATGAAATTTCAAGTTACATACTAAGTCGAAATTTCAAGAGGCTATGTTAAAATTTCAAGATATTGACTTGAAATTTCAAATCATCTTGAAATTTCGACTTAGTTTGTATCTTGAAATTTTAACATCACATTTCAAAATTTCAAGTTAGTACATGTATCTTGAAATTTCTACGTAGTATCTTGAAATTTCAACTTAGTGTCTTGAGATTTCAAGAAAAAAAACAAAATGGTCCTAAAAGGCCTCTGTAGATTTTTCCTGTTGAAGTAAAAATAGTTTTTGTGACACTTTTCTTTTAAAACTAAACTACGTCAGTGATGTAGCACTAGCTGCATTACTATTAATAAAACCTCAAGGCAAGTTTTTCATGTTCACTCAGATGGAACTGACAAATATGGCTTAAACAATTTCAAATACAAGGAAGCACTAACACAACATGATCAATACGGCAGTGGAGCATGCATGCACTGTCTAAACATGCAACCCAAACATAACAGGTTTTGTTGGTGCAAGCAATCAACACTTGAGGGACATGACAAGCTTATACTCCTATCTGCATGCAGTCATCTAGGTTACTAACATGATAACTCAAGGAGAGCCTTTCTTCAAATACACACGGACCAGATTACCCCGATTTTAAAAAGGATGGGTATTAACTTGTTCTACCCTATCTGAGTCGGACGCTTATTGCTGTCGACTGTCTTTCAGGATCTGTTGTCTATGTTATTGATTCTATTGAAGCGTTTGTAGGTCAGACTTTTAACCATTGCACTGTTATGGACTGGATGTAGAACTGGATGATTGTATATACATTGGGTATTTCTTCAGAAGCTGGTGAAGGATGTCGGAGAGCTTGTTTTCTTTCATGAAGTTTGGGAGTATTTACGGCTTGTGTATGATGTCCCGATGTGGTGGGTGATAACTGTGTTAAGGTATTGGATAAAACGGTTTTGAAATGGATCTCTAGCTGATGCTGTGATAAGACGAACAATGCTTACTTGGAGAGCGTGGAATCTCTTTCCTTCTGATAAGGTAAGGTGTTGTTGACAATAGTGTTGTGGATGGCTTGTAGCCACAACAGACTCAGGGTTACGTGCATGGTAACTATTTATGCAAAGTAATCATCATGCATGTTGATACAATCAGTCCGAGATGGATGTTTTTTTAGGGCGTCGTGATTCATCAATGCATTTTACAATTTGGAACCAGAGTGGAATGAAGACCTGTCAATCTGGCAGTGCCGTTCCCAGTGAAATGGTCCAGATTCGGATTACAAATTTAAGTCCTGATATACAATAAACACTCCTCATAACCACATAGTGTTATAACAGGATTAACTTGTGTACTTCAGTACGGATTTGTTGACATGCTATGTCCAGGGTTACGTGCTCATGGTAATGTCTTCACATTGGGATAAAAACTAGTCTTCCTTTAGACTCTGTGTATTAAACTACACATCTGTGAGTGAGTGAGTGAGTATGGTTTTAAGCCGCTTTTAGCAATATTCCAGCAATATCACGGCGGGGTCTACACATCTGTAATTTTTTTTCTTTAAAAAGTGTGCACTATGCTCAAGAAAATACAGTCACCATGAACTATATTATGATATTCTTCTATATCCTTCTAGGCAATGGCAGGGCAATATACTGTATCTGAAAACATAAGAGTATTGTTCTATATTGTGGCATCAAATCTAGTTTTTGTGCATGAAAATATTTTTTAAAGATATTCATGATAAATACAATCATATTGGTCATTATTATCCCCCGCCGCGCGAAAGCGCGAAGCGGGGGATATAGTATTCACGACCGTCCGTCCGTCCGTCCGTCCGTCCGTCCGTCCGTACGTCCCACCTGTTTGTTGCCGCGATATCTCAAGAACTAAACACTGGATTGTCTTCATATTTGGAACTATGGTGTATATACAGACTCCGCAGACACCAGTCGGTTTTGGTGACCTTGATCCCATTTTCAAGGTCACAGCAGACAAATCTGCTTTTAGAGTTGGAAAACGGTGTTGCCGCGATATCTCAAGAACTAAACACTGGATTGTCTTCATATTTGGACCTATGGTGTATATACAGACTCCGCAGACACCAGTCGGTTTTGGTGACCTTGATCCCATTTTCAAGGTCACAGCAGACAAATCTGCTTTTAGAGTTGGAAAACGGTGTTGCCGCGATATCTCAAGAACTAAACACTGGATTGTCTTCATATTTGGAACTATGGTGTATATACAGACACCGCAGACACCAGTCGGTTTTGGTGACCTTGACCCCATTTTCAAGGTCACAGCAGGCAAATCTGCTTTTGGAGTTGGAAAACGGTGTTGCCGCGATATCTCAAGAACTAAACACTGGATTGTCTTCATATTTGGAACTATAGTGTATATACAGACTCCGCAGACACCAGTCGGTTTTGGTGACCTTGATCCCATTTTCAAGGTCACAGCAGGCAAATCTGCTTTTAGAGTTGGAAAACGGTGTTGCCGCGATATCTCAAGAACTAAACCTCTCGATTGTCTTCATATTTGGAACTGTGGTATATATACAGACACCACAGACACCAGTCGGTTTTGGTGACCTTGACCCCATTTTCAAGGTCACAGCAGGCAAATCTGTTTTTGGAGTTGGAAAACGGTGTTGCCACAATATCTCAAGAACTAATCGCTGGATTGTCTTCATATTTGGTACTATGGTGTATATGGCGGGGGATATTTCGTCACTCTGTGACAAATACTTGTTTGTAAATAATTTGCATCCACATTGAACAAACAATCAGGGAATGCTAAATTTAAATGCTCATCAGTGTTTGCAATAAGTGTGAAAGTTGAATTCAGTGACCTTGTCATAACTCTAATATAAAAGCTAATGATTTAGGGGTCTCAAAAACTTGATAGCACATATTTTTGCATGTTAATCAGTGTTAGAAATTAGCACTAGTCCCGTAGTCCTTGCCAAACTGCCCAATAGTTAAGGTGTCATAAGGACTAGTAGAAATTTGCCATTTTTAGGGTTTTGCCATGTGTTATCATTATAAGGACTACAGGGTTAGAAATTGGCACTAGTCCTATAGTCCTTGCCAAACTGCCCAATGGTGAAGGTATCATAAGGACTAGTAGAAAATTGCCATTTTTAAGGGTTTGGCTATATGTTATCATTATAAGGACTAGTGGACGAAAACTGTTAGTTTCTAACGCTGGAGACTCACTAGTGTACTAAAGATGTTAGTTTCTACTGCTGTTAATCGTTAATTATGCCCACAATCATGTCCTATTAAGTATACAAGTATAATTTCTTTCAATGCTATACTGTGTTGATTTGTACCATTGTTGTATACACATCTTGTTGGGGACAGATGTCTTACGCGTAAGCTGAAACACGAGTCATCCAGTCTATTTTTCACACACTATGACTTTACACAATAAATACATTGATTTATACATCTGTTGGGAATACAGTAACTCTGTGTAGATCGTCCAGGTTGACTCAGTAGGGATGCGTCACACAGTAGTAGTTGTAAGTGTTTTTGGTTCGTGACAAAAGAAATTATAATGACTTAGCGAACTTACTGTTAAAATTCTGTTCGCGATCATGCCTCTAATGAATTATTTATTTGCTATTGCCATCATTACTATGGCTGTGAAAGATACCATGATTTCTTTTCATGATTAATGATTTTCAAATGTGGTTATTGACCTATTCTTTGGTGCATTTGTGATTTTTACATATTTATATCTAGAATGCATGTCCATGGAAATAAATTCAGAAACATACCGATATCAAGAATTTTGTACATGTGAATATGTTCAGAAACAAATTAGGGAAGAAACAATACACTGGTACATCATGAGTTTTTTTTGAGACGGTACGATACATGCTACGCTTTTTCTGTATCGATACAAGACAATACACCTGCATATATAAATCACATAAAAGAATTACTACTGCAACCCCCTGTTTTTAGTCAGTCAAATATCGCAAAATGTATTGTTATTAATATTTCAAGTTCACTTCTGAAAATTGTTGCTAAGAACACATGTTTACAGCTAGCTTTACCTTTGGATCCTGCCCTGAAATATTTATAGTCAAGAAATTTCTTTGCATGAACATGCGTATTGCAATACGTATAGTATCGTGTCCTAAGTGTCATGATACGTACGTTGCTGTATCGCTTCATCCCTGGAACATATTGATATCTGGAATCCATGTACATGGAAATATGGTGGTGTTCAAGGAAACGGTTTACAGGCTGCAATGAAGGCACAAATTGATTGTGATAGAGCTGACACTTGATCTATTTATTATTTAGTGAATACATTACACACTGTTACTGTGAGAATTGATGTTCCGAGTAAGCAAGTTTGTTAGTCCCCAGCCTTTTCAAGATGTGAATATTTTACTATGCTTACTCAAGTCTGCAACTTCATAAAGCCACAAGTCCAAAGACCAGGTCTAGTCAAGGTTTAGTGCAAGTTTGATATAAAACTCTAAATAACACTCAAATAGTCTGGAAGTGGTGTGACATCAGGGACACCAGAAATGGGTTTCACACATTGTACCCATGTTGGAAATCAAAACCCGGGTCTTCGGCGTGACGAGCTAACGCTTTAACCACTAGGCTACCCGACCGCCCCTAGGAAGGTAGGAATCGCCTGTACTACTGAAAAGAAGTTAGAGAACCCTGATTTTTTCACGCAGTGATGAATTAACTATTATAAGTCATATAAAACATTTGTGCATTCTTTATCTTCTTCGAGTAGTATATATATTGATTGCTGCATTTAAATTTTCTATGCAACCTTCCTATGTGTTCCCTTATTTTATTCCATCAGTATACTGACATTCAAAGACTCATCACAAACATTTTCTAAATGCTGCCATTCATCTTTTTATTTGGAAACGGTGTTGAGATGGAGGATAGTCATTGCACATTTGAAATATTTACAGGCCAATGTTTATCAGCACTGCTGCTTCCTCGCATGACAAGTTTCCATTATTGTTTGGAAGCATTAAGAATGTTGAGAGTGAATTGTTTATGTCTTGTGAACTGATTACTGGTAGACAGGGGAAATCAGGCATGGCAGCTTACCTCAGTGAGACTCTAGATGGTAATTAGGAATGGTGAATTATTGAAGACCCTCGTACCAGCAGGAAGTGCAGACTGATCGGCCCCTTTCGATAGGCAGTCTGTGCTTGTAAGTTGTTGTCGTGATTGGTGATCAACTCATTGTAGAATTGCTTGATTAAGCCTCACCTTATCTTTACGTTAACTGGGGGCATGGCGTAGTCATCTAACTGTAAGGTGCTTCAGTTTATGTCCCTCTGGCGTGCAAGAAACAGATTGTGTGTTTAAATCCCAGATTTGCCCTGATTATGTTTCTAGGTTTGTAGAACACTAACCATGCTCGTGGATTTCACCAAAGTGGTAAATGTTTAAGATCTCATAATGTTGGACTTTCCCACATCAATCTGAGCTGTCATGACATTACTAATATCCTTTCCAAAAGCATAAATAAACTCGCCCACTATTGGTGGCATGGGAGGCCCATGGGGCTCAGTCATCTAAGTGCCACAATTTTTTTACAGAGTTATGTCCCTTAGGCATGCCAGGATCCTATGATGGAGGATTTCTGTTTTGTTGTGATAATGGTCCTTGGTTTGTCAGAATCTTGCCCTCTTTTATGGGTTTCACCAATATGATCAATGGCTAAGACCTGTTTTCCTCTCGATCATGCTGTTATACTGTTACATAACTGACATACCGGTCAAAAATTCTGTAAAACCCTCCCTCCCTGCCTTATTTCCTCCCTTCTTCCCTCTCTTACTCACTCACTCACTGACAGTTTGTAGCATGTCAGCGCTTGAAAAACCCTTACTGGGTACATACTCCTAGGCATGTGTCCCTGTGAAGATTCTGTGGTAGAATAGGTCTTCAGCAACCCATACTTGCAGTAAAAGGTGACTATGCTTGTCGTAAAAGGCGACTAACGGGATCGGGTGGTCAGGCTCGCTTACTTGGTTGATGCATGTCATTGATTCCAATTGCGTGGTTCGATGTTCATGATATCAATCACTGGATTGTCTGGTCCAGACTTGATTATTTACAGACCGCCGTCATATAGCTGTAATATTGCTGAGTGCGGCATTAAACAACAAACCAACAACAATAACATGTGTCCCTGTGAAGTGCAACATGTTGTAATGTCAGATGTAGGAGTGACTGCGGATAAACACTGTGATTTAGTTAATCAAGCAAGCTGATACTTAGGCACATCAGACATCATAAGCCTGGGTGAACGCTTACCTGGCAGTGGTAAGGAGCTGTAATGTACCAGCAGTTATAGCCTTAGTCTTTTAATCCTGTGTATGACTATAAGCATTACCAGATTTGTCGGTCAGTGAGGTGGCAAAGTGGTTCATGTGTTTGCTTCTAGAGCATAACTCCAAGGTTTGATCCCATCTTGTATACTCAATTGACAGTCAGTGTTTAAAAATAAAGGGGGCGTTAGGGGTTCTTGGTGGCGTTCGGGTAGCCTAGTGGTTAAGGCCTTCGCTCATCACGCTGAAGACCTGGGTTTCGATTCTTGACATGGGTACAATGTGTGTGAAGTCCATTTCTGGTGTCCCCCTCCGTGATATTGCTGGAATATTGCTTAAAGTGGTGTAAAACCATACTCACTCACTCAACTCACTCACTCACTCACTCACTCACTCACTCACTCACTCACTCACTCACTCACTCACTCACTCACTAACTCACTCACTCACTCACTCACTCACTCACTCTTGAGGTAAATTCTTCATTGCTATTTGAAACTAGTGATTCCGAATCTTAACTGAATCTTTGATACTTAACATTAGGTTTATGAAAGGACCCTTGACTTGTATTTCCAACACTGACCATTTTCAGTGTCTTCTGATGCAACATTGCTAAGTCTAGTTAATAATAACAGCCAAAGCTTCAGTGATATATACAATGAGACACTGAAATAGTTACAAGGTGTAGACAATGACTAATAGATGGGAACCAGACTTAAGAAATACAGTTTGTGTTACCCTCAAGTGTAGTGTAATAAAGTATAGCTTTGTCCTGAACTATTATTGTTAAAGAATGAGGACGAATGGTAATTTGAACAATGTCATGATGTCAGTCCATTATGACAAAACTCAAAAAGTGTTCTTTATCGCAGAATAAAATACTTTGGGCAATCTTTTATCGTATCGTAGAATGTGGGGCACATTCTCCGAAAGACCTCATTTCCCACTGCGTACTGTATTACGTTTGAAGGTCATCCTTGCTGGCCATTGATGTTTTGTTTCTGAAATCTGCATAACAGTCAGTCACTTTTAATGTAGTATCTACCGTATTCGACATAATAAGCGCCCAGTGTGCTCTCAAAATTAGAAATAGGGGGCTCTTATTAGAATATTATTTTGGTGAAAAACAACAGAGTTGAAAGATAGTAAATTTCGTGGTTTATGGCGACAGCCTGAAATGTTTATATACAACAGATATATTTTTCAAGAATTTAATTTCCCATAATTAAGGATGCATATAACACACGTATGATACACGAATAAATAAGTCTTGTGTACATTGATCAAACAGAAGAGGTGCTAATTGGGATTGTTCACTAGCCAATATATGAGCAAATATCACCATGGGCGCTTATTAGAGCGGGGCGCTTATTACGTCGAATACAGTGCCCATATTGTAAAATCCAGTTTCAAAGGAACATTATTGATATTTCCTGTCCAAGGTTAATTATATTTTATGAACAACTGTGAAGCTGATTTGAGAGTAATGGTTATGCATGCATACTGTAGGGTACTTCCCAGTTCTCCGTTTCCCACATCAAGGTAGAAAGACGTATCAGGTGTACTCTGTCCCTACTTGATTGATTCAAGCAGGGTATGGATAATAAAAGTCGGCTTTTGATGTCTTCAGTTCAAAGACTAACATTTAGAAACAGTGTTACTGGCCTATTTAATGTCTGCTATGTTATTTATATTGCCTTGCTGGCTACACTGATATTTTTTTCTTAACAATGAGTTACCTTGTCTTAACATTGGCATGACCTGGGTTTGAAATTTACATGAAAACTTCATTAGAGTCCTGGGATAAGTGACTTGATTTGAATGTAACAAGTACTCAAAAAATACAGTGTAGCGTGTATCACAAATAAAGTTCTCTCATATAGCTGAAAATACAGTGAAATATGGTTATAACGAACTCAAAGGGACCACTAATTTTAGTTCATTATAACCATAGTTCGTTATAAGCATATGTGCAGCATATACAGAGCAGATGTCCAGAACAAAAAAATGTGTTTGTCACATCCGTCAGTTTGTTATGAGCAAGTTAGTTTATATACGTTTAAGTTTAGTGTACCCACAAACTGTCATTTCATTCAAGGTGTGATATTTCAGTTTCTGAGAGGTAGAACTGGACTAAGAGTTAGTCAGAGAAATAATGTTGTCTCATTTTAAAATATACATCCACAAAATAAAAAGTAAAATATATATGGAGCCCAGAACAATGCTTATTTCCCTAGAGTTGGGGCAATCTGGACTTGAGTTGGATTCCTTTTTTAATGCGGGGGCACGGGTGGCCCAGTCGTCTAAGGCGCCGCGATTCGCTGTGCAGAGTTGCGCCCTTGGGCATGCCAGAAACCTATGATTGTGGGTTCGAATCCCGGTTCGCCCCGATTATGTTTCTAGGTTTGTCAGAACTATACCCGTACTTGTGGGTTTCACCGAAGTGGTAAACGTCTGAGACCTGCTTCACTTTGGGCTTTCCTCCCACATTAAGCTGTATAACTGGAATACTGTTAACGGCGTTAAACCCAACTCATTCACTCCCTCACTCCTTTTTTAATACACATGTTTTCTCTGGCCTGGGAGACAGAATAAGGTAGAACTAGCCACCAGGGCTAATGGCTGTCTATATTCCACTAGCATTTACTTGACACATGCTTGCAGATCAGTGTTTATTTGTAGAGCTGTGCTGCAAGTGAAGTGCATTGCGCCGGTGGGAATGTTTCGGGACAATGTACCGGTAGTATGTGGATGTTAAGTGTTGATACTCAATCACAATAGTTGAAGAAAAATGTCAAACAGCAGCCGTGAAAATGTCATGTGTGAGTACCGTATTCGACGGAATAAGAGCCCCGTTCTAATAAGCACCCATGGTGATATTTGCTAATATATTGGCTAGTGAACAATCCAAATTAGCACCCCTTCGGATTGATCAATGTACACAAGACTTATTTATTCGCGTATAATACGCACTCGTGTGTTATATGCACCCTTAATTATAGGCAATTAAATTCTGGACAAATGTATATGTCGTATATAAACATTTCAGGCTGTCAGCATAAACCACAAAATTTATCTTTCAACTGTGTTTTTTCCACCAAAATAATATTCTAATAAGAGCCTCCTATTTCTTTTCTTTTTGATAGCGCCCTGGGCGCTTATTACGTCGAAAGCGGTATTGATTAAATGCATAGTATAAAAAGTAGATATTCTTTGGCCTTTAAGAGAACAGTATCTCCACTGACAGGAAAAACAACACAGTACATGTTTCTGTAAGCACATTATAACTCCGGCTCTTTAAACATTAACCAGAATTAATGTGTGGTGGGGGAAATGTAATGCAAATTCTGTATCAAGCGCTGGATATGTGATAGCTTCACAGTAACATAACCTGTATGTACTTCTCTTTCTCTTTGTAAAGGTTTGGTTTCTTTGTTTGTTGTTTAACGCCGCACTCAGCAATATTCCAGGTATATGACGGCAATCTGTAAATAATCAAGCCTGGACCAGACAATCCAGTGATTGACATCATGAGCATTGATCCACAAAATTGGGAAACGACGACATGCATCAACCAAGTCAGTGAGCCTGACCACCTGATCCCGTTAGTCGCCTCTTACGACAAGCATAGTCGCCTTTTACATCATGCATGGGTTGCTGAAGACCTATTCCACCCCGAATCTTCACAGGTCTTTTTGAAAGTTAATAATCTTACAAAATGAAAGTTACAATTAAGTTGTAAGCAATATTTGCTGGAATATAATTGCATCTATATAGTCTATGGTCATCATCTTCAAAGGTTAATAGTGACCAGGGACTATATAGATGCATTTACATTCCAACAAATATCGCTTACAACTTAATTGTAATTTACATTTTGTAAGATTTTTGTTGTCATTTAATTATTTTTTTTCTGAATCAGAGTGGTTGTATAAATTGCAAATATTTATTTTTTTTGATTGAGGTTTTCGGCTACGGTTGGTCGAATCCGTAAGACACATAATTTGAATAGGGTTGCCATTAAAAAGTGTTCCAGAGAATATAAATCTGAATTGGAACAAAGTGCTATTGTGACTGTGACAGAGAAGTGTTAATATCATACATGTATTTGGCTATGGTGAAGCCGTGCAGAATCCATCCCGAGCTGATTACTTGTGGATTATTGGGGCTAGAGTCCGACACCTTGAGATTAAGGCTGAGAATGGATTGTGGAAATCATCTGATTAGTGTTTAGCATGTTACCTTGAGCGACCATCGTGTGACCATTGTTTATGTCAGTTTCTAGGGCTGCCGTGTGTCGGGCTGCCGGGTAGGGATTGTTGGGTGTTGGTCAGAGACCATTGTCATGGTATGGGATATCAATTACTGACATTGATGAAGCTGGACTTGCTCAGACCTGATGTCTTACTCATACACTTTGTGCTAGGAGGCAGTCTCTGCTTGATAGGGAGGTTTTTAGTCTTTGCCCTGACTAAGGGACTAGGGAAATGAGTGGGTATTGTTTTTGTGTCTATGTAATGGATGGAGTTTTGTGAGTCAGCCTTGATTAGGATTGGGAAATGCTGATCTCTTCAAAGGACATGGGGACTTGGGATATGTTGTGTGGTTTTATTAAAGTCACAATTTGCTGTGCAGAGTTGTGTCCCTTATGAGCACCCAAAACTCCTGATTGTGAGTTTGTACCCCCAAATTGACCTGATTATGTTTTGAGGTTTGTCTGCACCATGAGTCATCCATGCTCACTGGTTTCACCAAAGTGGTTTACATGTAAGTCTGTTTTACTTCTGACTCCCTCCCACACATCGTCAATACCTTACAGGCTTGTATACACTGTGTTGTTCCAACACCTAGAATACATGAAGCCGATATATGTTGTAGTGACACGTGTCTAATTTCAGTCAAGCAATGACATTGAGCACTGACAGCAGTCAGACGAGCCAAACAAACTCCTTACATAAATATTGTGTGAACCAGTAATATTGAACTGGTAGAACGCCTGTAACAAAAGAGCCTAACTATAAAGATTAACTATAGTTACCGTATTCGACGTAATAAGCACCCAGGGCACTCTCAAAATTAGAAATAGGGGGCTCTTATTAGAATATTTTCTGGTGGAAAAAACAGAGTTGAAAGATACATTTCGTGGTTTATGCTGATGGCCTGAATGTTTATATACGACAGATGTATTTTTCCAGAATATAATTGCCCATAATTAAGAGTGCATATAACACACGAGTGCGTATTGTACACGAATAAATAAGTCTTGTGTACATTGATCAATCGGAAGGGATGCTAATTGGGACTGTTCACTTGCCAATATATTAGCAAATATCGCCGTGGGCGCTTATTAGAGCGGGGCGCTTATTACGTCGAATAAGGTAGACACAAAAATAGGGTGTTACTCCTTTTGAGTAGTACAGGGTTTTACGTGACTCACAAATGTGCCTCCAGTACACACAAATGTAGAGAATGGACGCAGAAAAAATATATACTGCATCCCAAGGGACGCACAGTAATACTCATTGTACCGACAGAGCATCAACACCAGTGATGGGTGTTATTTCATCCAACAGTAATTACCACTGGCCACATGATCATTGATTCATTCCTGGCTCTAAAGTCATTATCAAGATGTACAGTACACTACACCATATCATTACGTTACAGGACCCTCATATTGCCTGCAAGGATCTTCCAAAGTAATTATTGGGAGTCCACGGACCCCCGGTTTTGTAAGTCGGAGGAAAACCCTGGTAGTATATTTGTGTTTGCATTCTTTTGCCATTACAGAAGCATGCACCCTTTTGAGTCTAATAATGATTAATATTGTATGATGATGATGATGATGATGATGATGATGACGATGACGGTGATGACGATGATGATGATGATGATGATGATGATGATGATGATTAGACCCATTATTATCCGAACCAAAATGTATATATTCTTGACAATAGCAGGAAAGGATGTTACTGTGAGTCACAATGACTCAGCGTCACACAGCTGTAATGTTTAACAATATATACATGGTCACATAGGAAATGGTGCATATCTCCCCGAGAGAGACATTGTCCTTGACTAATTAGTTCTTTTGGATTATCACCTTTTGTCTGGAGCAACATGACATGGTGCATGGCATCCAAGATGGTGGTGTATGTAGGTCACAATTCCCACGGTGGGCCGTTCTTGGGTAGATCAACATTTGTGCACCTTGTGACTGTGCACTCACTGACCTCTCGCTCCTTCATTCACTCCTCTCTCCCCTGGGGCGGTCGGGTAGCCTAGTAATTGAAGCATTCGCTTGTCACGCTGAAGATGCTGGTTCGATTCCTGACGTGTACAATGTATGAAGCCCATTTCTGGTGTCCCCTGCCGTGATATTGCTGGAATATTGCTAAAGCGGCATAAAACCATACTCACTCACTCATTCCTCTCACTAATCACCACACCTTCTCTCACTCCTTCATTCACTCCTCTCCCTCCTTAATTCACTCCCTCACTCCCTCATTCACTCCTCTCCCTCCTTCATTTACTTCTCCCTCCTTCATTCACTCTTCTCCCTCCTTCATTCACTCCTCTCCCTCCTTCATTCACTCCTCTCCCTCCTTCATTCACTCCTCTCCCTCCTTCATTCACTCCTCTCCCTCCTTCATTCACTCTTCTCCCTCCTTCATTCACTCCTCTCCCTCCTTCATTCACTCTTCTCACTCCTTCATTCACTCTTCTCCCTCCTTCATTCACTCCTCTCCCTCCTTCATTCACTCCTCTCCCTCCTTCATTTACTCCTCCCTCCTTCATTCACTCCCTCACTCCTATGCGCGATCAATACTATAATCCCTACGTTCAGCCCTCCCGTTCAGTTTGAGCCTGTTGACTTCCTATAAGCAGTGTATAGATCGTGAACCAAACCTTGTCCCTGAGCGAGGTCTCCAAGCTGTGTTTGTACAGCCAGGTGGTCTCCTGCCACTTACTTCAAGGCCAACACAACACACACAACCACTCACAGGCTCAGCATACATATAGTAGCAAAGTACATTTCCTCCGTATTGTATCACAGTCAGCGTGTATAGACATAACTGTAGTCACTCGGAAGACTATGGGGTCTTTAAAACCAATGTGTGTGTACATGAAACTAACTTGAACACACAGGGGATTTGTAATGGAATATTTCTACAGTTAGTCACACTTATATTTCCAACAGTTATTTATGTGATTGGTACTTTTTTCAAAGATGTCTAGACTGCCTTCGTGGTGTAGTTGTAGAGTGTGCGCCCGGAGAGCGGAAGGTCAGGGGTTTGATCACCAAAAGACGTTAAAAGATGGTACTTGTTGTTAACCTGTCTGGCGCTCGGCATTAAGGGGCTAAAACAAAGACTGGTCGGCACGGAGTCAGTATACTGTGTCTGAGTGGGGTATTCATGTTAAACTGCGGCATGGCATCTCAGTGGGCTAGCACTATAAATCGGCATCAGTCTGGACTAGTACAAGCAGACACACACACATGCACGCAAGCCATATAAGTGCAATAAAAGTGGATGCCACGTTAAACCCCCTTTCACCTCACCTTCACCTCAAATATGTCTACCATGTAGAAAGATGTTTCAGTCAAAACCTTACTGTCATGCCAGCACAAATTTATCGTTCCTAGAGGCTGATATTTGGCGTAAGGTTTAATGCACATATTGGTTAAAAACCCAAAATCTAAATTTCCCATTACAGATGGTTATGATTATAACAACTGAAGAACAAGAGTATACAAGAGGTTTTGTGGACAGCAGGGAGAAGAGAAAGGGCTTCCATACTCAGTACTTACTGTATTGAATGCAATGTTGAGATACCTTTGGCATAAAGACATTCAGAACTTTACAAAAAATTCCATTTTAAAGAAAACAATGCCATCACCCTCAATTTCCATGCCATAGTTGCCTGAGGTTGAAATCCTAGGTAGATACCTGGCATATCTGATTGTCTTACATAATAATAGTCTCAAATTGATGAAGACTGATAACTTTCGACTACTTAATAAAGCCATGATAATTGGTGAGGTGATTTCTGAAAGAAAACCACCATGACAGATGCAGAGTGTTGCTCCAGTCTGCAACATACCACCAGTCCACATCTTCCCGAGGCAAGAGCGTCCACTAGCCTTTATATCAAAGTCTTGTTTCCACCCTTGCCACATCAAGCCCACTTTCCTGTGCTAAATATGATTGGACTATGGCACATATCGCTAATGCAATCAGAGAACATTTCACAAAATCAACATCCACGACTGGTATACCTTTTGTATGACAGTGATTTACCGCTGCCTGTTTTTGTTGACACGTCGTTTTCATTTTTTAAACCCCCAAACCATTGCCTATGTTTTTGTGTCAGGGATGAAATCGTGAATGTTTTCATTATCTGATCGACGAGGTCTTCCCATATAGTAGTCTCAATTTTTGTGAAGCTTACTTGATAAAAACTGCGATCTCATTGGATATTGCATTTTCATTACAAGGGGCACAACTCGTGATCTAAGCAAGGTGGTACCAGGGTCGAGTCAAGAAAGTCACGCCTTGATGTGGCAAGGGTAGAAACTAGGCTTTGATATAGGCTAGTGGACACACATGCCTTAGGAAGATGCTAGCCCAAAACCTGAATATGGTAGTAAAAGTCTGTTTGTTCTAGTAAGCTCAGCTAATTATAGTCCTCCATATAATAATATTAAACTCTGTTGAAGGTGATGCTAAGAGCCAAGTTGAGGAAGTAGACTCAAGAGACTGCGGCCCAGAATGCTGCTTTTCCATCAGTCCCCGCTGTATTCGTCGGGCAAAAATTTGAAAAATTGATGTCTACTTTTGTAAATTCTCCAAACAAATTTTGATAATTTTGCACAAAATTCTGCAAACCTTTAAGCTGAATTTCCATGATTTTTGTAGTTTTATATGCCAGGCATTCTTTCCAGGAACCTTTCCCCAGCTAGAATAGCTTATTGAAGTGAATCTGGAGACATACAGACATGCACTTTCGCTAACCAATGATACAAAAGTATACTTACCTTCAAAACAAAATATATATCCGTTTACATGTATAAAGCTTTCGACTCACATGTTAAACTTCTGCAATGAATTTAATGAATTCTACAGCAGATAAATACAAGAATTCTGTGATTTGCTGATTTTTCTGGAATTCTTACAGGGCTGTTTCAACAACAAATCATTTATTTATATGAAAGTCATTCTGCCTTTGAATCAAAACTGCAGCTGGCTTCTTGAATCTCTGATAGTGATGTAGATATGGGATTTATATAACATTATATATTGTATAAGAGGATCTATTATACTAGCAGGAGACATGATAAAAATAAATATATTTATGTTTCATTTATTTCATAGATCGGCTGTTTTCAGTAGGGGCGGCAGACCCGTGAAACGAAAATAAAAAATGTGTGACCCAATGGTTGACCAAACTTATGATAAGCATCTTTGGTTTTGTATGTATGTTGATGTAAATCTATGCCTTGGTTTCGTACACAAACAAACAACAGTTAAAGCATTTCAGTGGTGCATGTTGAAATGAATGTTTGATGCATGTCAGGTGACAGAAATCAATGAGATGTCAATATTCACACTGCAACTCTTTTCATTGACTCAATTGAAAATGACAAGAATAGCAAGACCCTTCAAACAAAGATTGAATAATTGCAGTAAATATTCACCTGTAACGAAAGGTCTGTTTGTGAGTGATGTTAAATCATTTATACCTCTCCCCATTTGATCCGCGCTTGACAGCTTGAACAATAGGATGCTGTTTATTACCGGTAATACATTACTGTTTGGGAGATAATCCCCTGTGCGTCACAATATATGAAATTTTTTATCAGGGTCATAGAGTATTCATTATTTATGGATAAATAGCAGTAAGTTCACTAAATTTATTGACATGATGAACTACCCCTTTAGTAGATGAAACCTGTGTTTGTTTCCAGATGACGAGATGAAACATAGTGAATACTGAATTGCAAACAACCGTTTTGAAGTTATCGTATGATATATGTGTTTTAGGGCTGGGACGTGTCCAAATTTACTACCCAGGTACCCCCCCCCCCCCCCCATTACCTGACCCTATTCGGGTACCCGCTGTAGGTCTCAAGAGATAGGTACGAAATGTCCGATTGGGAATATTTTGATCGCAGCCCTGGAAAAATGTATTTAGATATAGGTATAAAACTATCTGGTCATGCATACAAAAAGTTTTATCTTTATTCAAAACACATGAAAGTCAGAGGGAATGTGTGCATAGTCAGAAAGAAATGTGAACAATAGTTCTAGATAATTTTTGTAATTAAACTATATATTATATCACGTGACTAACCAAGGGCCTGGGTTGTCCTGTGGGTACCCGGGTCCTACACAGGACTCACCCAACCCGAGTACCTGAGTTACCCGTCCCAGACCTAATGAGTGAGTGAGTTGGGTTTAACGGCGCTTTTAACAGTATTCCAGTTATATCACAGTGTGTCAGCTTAATGTGGGAGGAAAGCCGAAAGTGATGCAGGTCTCAGATGTTTACCACTTCGGTGAAACCCACGAGCATGGGTATGGTGCTGACAAACCTAGAAACATAATTGGGGCGAACCGGGATCCGAAATCACAATCATAGGTTTCTGGCGTGCCCAAGGGATGCAACTCTGTACAGAGAATCGCGGCGCCTTAGATGACTTGGCCACCCGTGCCCCACCCCATCCCTAATGCATTTACTGATGTGGTTGGTATGGCTTAGTCCCAACTAAAAAATTATAATGAGATTTTTGTCACTTTTAATTTTCCTCATTGCCATCGTAAAATGTGGAATGTTAATGTAGCAGAATCGCCTCTCTAGGTGATACCTGCGTATATTACTGTGATTAAACCATTATGTTGATGTCATGCTATAATTGTTGTTCCAGTTGATTCTGAGCCAGGAATTTATAGGGCATTCTGAACGTGCATTTTAGACAAGTAAAACTAACGCAACTATAGGTCACTATGCAAATTTATTGAGAAATTATATGTCAGCTATAACAAGTCGGAGGGCGGTGTGGAAGCCTAGTGGTTAAAGCGTTCGCTTGTCACGCCAAACACCCGGGATCAATTCACCACATGGGTACAATGCGTGAAGCCCATTTCTGGTGTCCCCTGCCGTGATATTGCTGGAATATTGCTAAAAGCGGCGTAAAACCATACTCACTCACTATAACAACTCAGAGAAATCACTTGAGTCTTTTGATTCCGGAAGTAGAACAGATTCATGTGATTAGCTCATCTCTTAAAAGAATTTGTGGCCTTGCATTGTAACCCAGGTCGTAAAAACAAAGGATGGCATATTTGGAAAGATGGGTTATTATTATCCTAACCAACACAGTGTTTGTATTCCATTCAACTGCCAAAGAATAGTTCCTGAGTGCCCTGTGTGTGTCGTAAGGGCCGACTTCTGTCTGGTTTCAAGAGAAAAATGGGTTCCAAGTTCCCCATGCTTGTGGTTAATACACAGTTTGAGTGTTTTGTCTCTTTTTCCAGCTTAAGACAGAGGAAGATGCTAAACTTGGACGTATCCTGAGCAAACAACGGTACCATCAGAACCAGCTTCAAACCCAGACACGTCCAGTCAGATCAGACTCACTCACGTCCCGCTCACCCCGGTCACTTGATACATCAGGTGAGTGAACTTCTTCCGTAGAATCTCAGGGGTGGTGGGGTAGTCTAGTGGTTATAGTGTTCGCTTGTCACGCCGAAGACCCGGGTTCGATTCCCCACAAGGGTACAATGTGTGAAGCCCATTTCTGGTGTCCCCCGTCGTGATATTGCTGGAATATTGCTAAAAGCGGAGTAAAACCATACCCACTCACTCACTCAATCCGTAGAAACTCAGCACTGTCAGTGTCAGGTGTGGTGTCATTCTCTCAACCAAGACGTGTAGAGAAGTAGGCTAGCCAATAAGGTTGAGTCCCATTTCGCCTACATCCCATTTTGCCTACAGAAAACATGTACACGTAAGACTGTAGGCGAAATGGGATGTAGGCGAAATGGGATGTAGGCGAAATGGGATGTAGGCGAAATGGGAACAACCCAGCCAATAAATCATCAGCTGCATGTCAAGTGCCTCTACCAAACATACACCAGAAACTGATTCTACTGATGGAATTGTGACCATCAGTCAAGGGGGAGGGGCTGGTATGTCTTCCAGGCTGCTGTGCAGAGTTCAATTCCTTTGCTTATCAAAACCTATGATCGTGGGTTCCAATCCCAGATACGCCCTGACAATGTTTCTTGATTTGTCAACACCATATATGTTCACAAGGGTTTCACCAAAAGGTCAACATATAGATACATGCATCAATTGGCCTTTTCTTCCTCAAGCTAACATGCTGTACGTGATATTACTGAAGTAATGTTCAAAATGGGCATTACACCCAACTCACTTTCAGAGTGGTCATCAGTGGCTCTTTGGGCAAAGTTTAGTGTGTAATTGTGTACTCTGTTTATCATCAGTCAACGTTCTGTTCATCACAGAGAAAGCTTAATTTATTATATACTTCAGTGTTTAAGACTGAGTTTTCTGAAGTTGAATGGGATATTTTCATTGCAGTGACTATAACTCATGATATTTCACTGCAATGAAATTTTATGAACTATTGTCATACAAGAGTTACCTCCCTGCAAATAGTCTCCCTTTGTTTTAAGTGTCTTCCCCATACACAAACCATTGACTTCCTTTTTACGTCAGTTCCACATTGACAAGGCAAAATGGTGACAGATGGTCATTTATGGAGTTATTATCACTCCTTGCTGTTTGTTATTCTCTTGAAATTGTTTCATTATAAACTGTAAATTTCTCATTTAACTCGAGACTGTTCGTTTCGAAAGTACAATATTTGTTTCTTGATCAGCGTGTATTCCCTCGTTTCCAACAGCGGTCTCATAGTTTTCAAGAATATTTTTTGTTGAAGTTTTTGTATATAATCTTATACCTCAAATATTTTTTATTACTTTTGTTTATATTTTGTAAGATTTTGCAAACTTGGAACTATTTTTATTACAAGGATTGGTGAAATGTCCCTGCGTGTTAGGTATGGAGAATTTACGTTTCAAGGTTTTACAACTGTACTAAAACAATTAATTTTCCGATGACAACTACACATAAAGTATATGATAAATAGGATATTCCATGGGTGTTCGACACCACTTGTGGAACTATCTCCTTTCCCCCATCTCTCATGACGCGTGAAATATCCTCTATATATTACATGAACCAATGCCGACGTTACTGAGTTGGAGTGAGTGAGTGAGTGAGTTGGGTTAAACGCCGCTTTTAAAATTATTGCAGTTATATCACGGCATGTCAGCTTAATGTGGGAGGAAAGCCTAGAAACAAACCTAGAAACATAATCGGGGCGAACCAGGATTCAAACCCAAAATCATAGGTTTCTGGCGTTTATTGATGTAACTCTGCACAGCCAATCGCAGCGCCTTAGATGACTGGGCCACCTGGGCCACCTGTGCCCCCTTAATGAGTCGGAACTGTACAGAACATAATAATTGTTTGAATGAGACTGTAGCAGCGGATTGTTTGGGACCTGCCGGGACTCCTTGTTGCGCAGTTTGTAAGTGAGTGTTATATCATATACCTCAAAATTACATTTAAGACAGAGCAGATTTTCAACCTAGACCTCTTCAGGTGAATACCTAGTTGATTAACAAGACCATTGTGTCACCGTCCTCCCCAATGAAGACTTGCTATCCGAACAAAGGAAGACTTACCCTTTGTGGAGAGTCAGTGGCCTGTGATCTGCCCTGTGAGACCCAGAGGTTCCAACAAGATGTATTGGCCTGGTCCACATTCCAGCTATTATTCAATGTGACCCAGTAGACAAGAAGTGTATGGTTCAAGAGGATTATCTACATTGTGTACTTACGAAGATAAGTATACAACAATCAAGGCCATATTTAGGACTTTTAGCCAGATGATGGGACTGTATTAAATTGCCATGGGTGATAAATTGAATTCAATTTGGTGCTTGTAATTTCCCCTACTGTTGAGACAGTCTCTGATGTCCCCATAATATACAGTCCCCCCTACATAGATGTATTGAACCCCTTGTTATAAGTTGCCAGTCTGTAGATGGTCCTGAAGCACGCACCTTGTGAAGTGAGGACTTCACTACCAGAGTAGAACCAGGGATGTGAAGTCAGTACTTGAGTTATGATGTGAAGTCCGGTGAGTTATGATTTGAAGTCAAGACTTGAGCTGTGATATGAAGTCAGTACTTGTGATGTGAAGTCCGGTGAGTTATGATGTGAAGTCAATACTTGAGCTGTGATATGAAGTTGGTACTTTTGAGTTGTGATGTGAAGTCAGTACTTGAGTTGTGATGTGAAGTCCGATGAGTTGTGATGTGACACTCACTCACTCACTCACTCACTCACTCACTCACTCACTCACTCACTCACTCACTCACTCACTCACTCACTCACTCACTCACTCACTCACTCACTCACTCACTCTTGATGTGAGTTAGGCTAAAACAATAATAGTCTTGGTTCTCAGGCACCGCCCATATCTACCGCATGTTTCGTGTTTGTTTCCATTTTCAAAAAAAATTAAAATCCTATTATTAGTTACAGTCATGGTTATTTGGCAAAAATATGAAAAATACCCCACCCCACCCGCACTATATTTTCAATGGCCATTGCCTGAGAACCATGGTTTTTTTAGTTGTTTTTTTAAGCCTTATTGTAAATAGTCATGTCTTACCACGTAGGAGGCCGTGTTAAGATTACCTTCTGTTTCAGGGGAGTCACCTCGGAACAATAACTCTCCACGGCAGTGCTCCCAGACTAGTCCAGCCTCTCTGCCCTCCCCACGGGATGCTCACAGACCAGCACCTATAGACACGTACAGGCACCCAGTCACAGCATGGACAAGTATGTAGCCAGCTTTTATGGTCGGCCCATTCATATGAGAACAGTTCTGGTACCTAATAATAATATGTACAAATTGGTTGTGTTACTGAAATGAAGAAAGGACATGACTAATGGGTCATATATTTTGGAAGTGACTTCGTGAAGTTTCTTAATATGTTCTATTGAGAATGAGCATTGACAAGGAGCGTATCTTGCATCACGTTATTAAAGGAAACATTGCTTTACACATGTCATTAGTAATTTTTCAACAATTAACAGAAGATTGATCAATGGCATAGTCCAGGACATGGTTCATTAGGTCTGGGGCTGTTGTTTTTCAGACCTCAGTAGGTTCTCAGTCAGTTGACCCGTGAAGATCCGTGGTAGAATAGGTCTTCAGCAACCCATGCTTGCCTTAAATGGCGACTATGCTTGTCGTTAGAGGCGACTAACGGGATCGGAGGGTCAGGCTTGCTGACCTGGTTGATGCATGTCATCGTATCCCAATTGCGTGGATCGATGCTCATGATGTCAATAACTGTATTGTCTGGTCCAAACTCGATTATTTACAGACTGCCGTCATATAGCTGGAATATTGCTGAGTGTGGCGTTTAACAACAAACAAACAAACCTCAGTCAGTTACTGAGAGTTCAAAAGCTCTGAGTTTAGGATCTGATGTTGAAACCCTTCTGTCAAACACATTATCTGATATGACTTGATGGACTCTATCCTTTCATCCTTAAGCTTGGGACTTTATTACTAAGGATCTGCAGCTAACAACTCATAGGCTCTATGGGTTGAGGGGTTGTGGTGTAGCCTAGTGGTCAAAGTGTTTGCTCGTCATGCCGAAGACCCAGGCTCGATTCCGCCCACATAGGTACAATGTGTGAAGCCCATTTCTGGTGTCCCCTGCCGTGATATTGCTGGAATATTGCTAAAAGCGGCGTAAAACCACACTCCCTCACACCATGGGCTGGTAAGCCTAGATATCATGTACCCTGCAAAAAACGTTTCATTCACTACCTCCACCATGTGGCCTTCTCCTGTTGTCCCATGTTGCTATGGCTACCTTGTGTCCCAGGTGTCCAGGAGGAGTCCAGCTTCACCAGCCGGACTTCATCCCGGTCCCCGCGTAGTGGTGAGGACCTGGTGGTGCAGGACGTCTCAGCTGATGGTCAGTTCTAACACTTGGTGTACAGAATCCTTTAAGTTGAATGTGTTTAAAGACAACTTGTACAACCATACAAGTGTGTCCTTGAAATGTCTGTGATTTGCTACCATGACATCCATCCTTCACACATAACATGTTAAGGTTATGAATGAAGGGAAAAATTTATTAATGAAGGTTTCCTTGAAAATATTGCATGTTTTTTATTTTGCTGTCTCAGCGGGACCTGGGTTAGAATTAAGGGTGTGCAGTATTATCAGTATATCAGTAAATATGTCAGTTTAGTCTTTCCACGATACATATCACAATATAATCTTTTCATGCTCGATAGATCAGGTGATGTCAAATAGGGATTTTTTAATGTTATTATCTTGCCAAATACCTTCGCTGCCCTGCAGTATGCATCCAGGGCCGCAAGATGGCTGCGTATTTATTGACTGAGTAAACATCATGTTGTACCAGCATCTTGTTTTGTTCCATTTATGAACTTCAATTCATACCATAATGTATCAGAGTGCTGCTGAAGTCAAAATTTATAATTATACAATATATCGTGATACGTATCGCAATATGGCCTTGTGCATCGCAAAATATTGTGATACACTTTAAACCTCCAATACCCATCCCTCGTTAGAATATGTTTCTACAGTACTCTATTACTGGGGACTTGATTTCTGGTCCGTGCCCTACATATTCACAGATGTTCACAATTATCTGAAGCTGTGCGAACAACATCAGCATCCTCATTTCTCTTGTCAGTGAGTGTTATATATGTAAGGACTGGAATGTGGCTGTTTAGAGTTC
Organism: Haliotis rufescens; assembly: GCF_023055435.1. Taxonomy (NCBI): domain Eukaryota; kingdom Metazoa; phylum Mollusca; class Gastropoda; order Lepetellida; family Haliotidae; genus Haliotis; species Haliotis rufescens. The sequence goes on from NW_025964223.1 coordinate 56,053,312, forward strand.
AGCCACTAAGTCATGAAAGAATGGGCTGATTTTGCTTTCAAAAGCCTGGCCCCATTCCTCAAAGTGGTCTTAGCGCTAAGGTGATCGTAACTCCCATACCTTAACATAGGCGTATGATCATGGTAGTGCTGAGATTGCTTTTGGGAACGGGGCCCAGATTTGTAGTGATAATGATCCACAATCTTGTGGGTTTCGATCACCACAGTGGTAAACATTTATGACATGTCTTCCTATAGGATTACCTCCCACATTAAGATGGGAGAACTGAGATCAATAAATAGTAAATATGACCAGCTAACTGACTTAAGACAATGTACTAATGTTCCTGGATTTAAGATAATATTGAAAGATGTTCTAGTTTTTTATGTTCGATCACAGTAGTAAGTTTACTTTGGGCAATTGTCAGTATTTAGTCAGAGATTTACACCTGCTCACAGGCTGAATTCCCAAGTCTGCAGCAAAAATTCCCCATTTGAATTTAACATTTCCCAATTCCTCATGATTTCTGAAAAGAAGGACATTATCAAGATCCAATTTTGAACAATATCTCAATTTTTTCCCCAATTTGCCTTCCAATGCCACTTAGTTTGGGGTCTGAGATAAATCCTGATGAAACAATTTTCCTTCCAGATTTTGAGACAAGAGGTAGCACCAGTCTGTTAGATTCAGACTCCATCTATCTTCCCGTGGATGCGACTGGTTCTCCCACGAAACGCCCAATGACTGCGCCAACAGCCTCCACCCCTGGCACGGCAGCATTCATTTCCGCTCTCACCTCAAACAACGTACGCCCCTCCACAGGCGTCGGGGATACTCGAGAAACCAAATACGACTCATTGGAGAGACGGGTGATCAAACCAATAAACCAGAGCATTGTGAAAGGCCACCTGAAACCCAACTTTGACTTCTCTCCACCACAGTCATCAGGAACAGGTCCCACGACACGTGTTCGGAGACCGACACCACCTACTGCCGAGAGTCAGGACTACGATACCAGCATAGACGCGGGTAACCATAGCGACCAAGAGAACATGGATAAAGTACCCATGCAGGAACTGAGTCTGATCAAGGACAAAGTTGGTGCTCGGAAAGCTCAGAGGACCTCCACTCCATCTATAGAGGAGAGGAAGGCTAGACTGTTTAACAAGAAGGAGAAAAGTGACTCCAATAAGAGCAGTATCCCTGTGGCAAATAATCGCTCTGATGTAGGCAGTCAGGCCAAGAGCAAGGGTGTTAATAGTGACAGTAAAAGTGTTAAAGGGAGATTAAATCTGGAGAAGTTTGAGGAGGCAGGGAGACACAGAGCCTTGTCCAATACAGGAAGTAGTGTTCGGGACTCTGGCTTCTTGTCGAGGCCCTGCAGTGATGCTGTGCTTGGGGATACTACAAGTGAAGGTTGGTTGGATGTTGGACTTGTTGCCAGAGTGCACCAAGAACATGCTTACCTACTTGGCCCTTAGCATTCTCGTCACTAGATTTTTGTGTTATGATTTGCACTATTATAGCTGAGCTTGCTTGACTGAACAGAAGGTTACTTGACTCAGGTTTTGGACCAAAGATTGAAGTTGCAGGCTATGTCTTGTACCATTCTTAATGATCACTGTCGAGTTACTGAGAGAGTTTGTGTTATGGCAAAATGTTTGGTATGATGATCTATTGAAATTGAAAGGGTTTACATATATTACCAATATGCTGTGCTAATAGAACAAAACTATATGCCTTTGTGAAATGACCAGTCCGTTATTTGCACTTTATTCTGCGAAAATATGGATTGTTTTGGTTTTTAACATACACAAATGTTTGATAGTTTGTGCCCAAAACGTCTCTGTCTGCAAGCCCAAGCTTGTCCTTGCACATAGATTTTAGTGTTCATAATGAGCTTTTTCATATATATAGTGGCCAAAGTCACAGACTGTGTTCCTAGAGTAAGACAAGACATGATGGTTGTATCCTTGGTTGTGCCCACAGAGCAGAGAGCCGCTTCAGTGATACAGGCGTGGTGGCGAGGGTGTGTGACGCGGCTGAATGACCCCCAGGTGGTGGCGGTCCGGAAGGAGATCCGGGCACGGAGAGCGGAGGACCACATAGTCCTCCTCAAGGCAGAGCTGGAGAGGTGCGTGGAGGATATTTTCACATATATATATGTACGGTATATATCCATTGCTTTTTTGGGGTGATGGGGATGTCATAACTCTTGTTCTGTTCTCAACATGGGTACAATGTGTTAAGCCCATATGTTGTGTTCCCCTGTTTTGGTTAAAACTATTAACAATGGCTGTTAATAATCCTGGATTGGATATTTTGATTGAAAATTTATTGGTCAATGAACTGAAATTTAGTCATTGAACAGATTAGATAGCGTTGAAGTCCCGTGAAGATTCCGGGTTAGAATTGGTCTTCAGCAACCCATGCTTGTCGTAAGAGGCGACTAACAGGATCGGGTGGTCAGGCTCACTGACTTAGTTGATGCATGTCATCGTATTCCAATTGCGTGGATCAATAGTCATGAAGTCAATCACCGGATTGTCTTGTTGGGACTCGATTCTTTACAGACCACCATCCTATAGCTGGAATATTGCTGAGTGTGGCATGAAACATAAAAAAACCTACAAACAAACAAGATAGCATTAAAATCAGGAGCTCAATATGTGTTTCACTTCAGACACAAGCATCAGTCTGCAGAAGAGAAGAAGTTGCGAGCGCTTCAGATGGAGGCTATCAAGACACTGTGGCAGGAGGTGGGTATATGCCTTTAGGCAGTTTGTTGTGCTAGCATGTTGATAGGATATGTATGTACTACAGTGTTCTACAAATGAAGAATAAACCTTATCAATTCCTATACTGTCACAACTCAAAAGTAGTTTCCAAGATCCTCTGCACACAAAAAGGATCCCAGAAGACTCTTTAATTTCCCATTGATGCTATATGTAGAAGCTAAAATGTATTCATGTTTACTAAATATAATCATTGGGCAGAAAATGAGAAGTTATATTCACAACAGCCTTAACGATGAAGACTTAGGCTTATTACGCATGAGCATGTTCAGTGACAGAAGCCAACTATGACCAGGGCCCACTTGCTAAAAGTTATCTTAGCGCTAAGACTATTGTAAGTCTATGTTAAAGTATGGGAGTTATGATCATCTTAGTGCTAAGGTCGGGTTGTGCAAGTGGGTCCAGGTCCCACCTACACAAAGGGATCATAAAACTATGTCTGTCCTATTATACTTTGCATGACTGACAATATGTTATAACAGTGGGTCCAGGTCCCACCTAAACAAAGGGATTATAAAACTATGTCTGTCCTATTTACTTTGCATGACTGACAATATGTTATAACATGTGGGTCCAGGTCCCACCTACACAAAGGGATCATAAAACTATGTCTGTCCTATTATACTTTGCATGACTGACAATATGTTATAACATGTGGGTCCAGGTCCCACCTACACAAAGGGATCATAAAACTATGTCTGTCCTATTATACTTTGCATGACTGACAATATGTTATAACAGTGGGTCCAGGTCCCACCTAAACAAAGGGATTATAAAACTATGTCTGTCCTATTATACTCCGCATGACTGACAATATGTTATAACAGTGGGTCCAGGTCCCACCTAAACAAAGGGATTATAAAACTATGTCTGTCCTATTATACTTTGCATGACTGACAATATGTTATAACATGTGGGTCCAGGTCCCACCTACACAAAGGGATCATAAAACTATGTCTGTCCTATTATACTTTGCATGACTGACAATATGTTATAACATGTGGGTCCAGGTCCCACCTACACAAAGGGATCATAAAACTATGTCTGTCCTATTATACTTTGCATGACTGACAATATGTTATAACAGTGGGTCCAGGTCCCACCTAAACAAAGGGATTATAAAACTATGTCTGTCCTATTATACTCCGCATGACTGACAATATGTTATAACAGTGGGTCCAGGTCCCACCTAAACAAAGGGATTATAAAACTATGTCTGTCCTATTATACTTTGCATGACTGACAATATGTTATAACATGTGGGTCCAGGTCCCACCTACACAAAGGGATCATAAAACTATGTCTGTCCTATTATACTTTGCATGACTGACAATATGTTATAACATGTGGGTCCAGGTCCCACCTACACAAAGGGATCATAAAACTATGTCTGTCCTATTTACTTTGCATGACTGACAATATGTTATAACATGTGGGTCCAGGTCCCACCTACACAAAGGGATCATAAAACTATGTCTGTCCTATTTACTTTGCATGACTGACAATATGTTATAACATGTGGGTCCAGGTCCCACCTACACAAAGGGATCATAAAACTATGTCTGTCCTATTATACTTTGCATGACTGACAATATGTTATAACAGTGGGTCCAGGTCCCACCTAAACAAAGGGATTATAAAACTATGTCTGTCCTATTATACTCCGCATGACTGACAATATGTTATAACAAGTGGGTCCAGGTCCCACCTACACAAAGGGATCATAAAACTATGTCTGTCCTATTATACTTTGCATGACTGACAATATGTTATAACATGTGGGTCCAGGTCCCACCTACACAAAGGGATCATAAAACTATGTCTGTCCTATTTACTTTGCATGACTGACAATATGTTATAACAGTGGGTCCAGGTCCCACCTAAACAAAGGGATTATAAAACTATGTCTGTCCTATTATACTCCGCATGACTGACAATATGTTATAACAGTGGGTCCAGGTCCCACCTACACAAAGGGATCATAAAACTATGTCTGTCCTATTATACTTTGCATGACTGACAATATGTTATAACATGTGGGTCCAGGTCCCACCTACACAAAGGGATCATAAAACTATGTCTGTCCTATTTACTTTGCATGACTGACAATATGTTATAACAGTGGGTCCAGGTCCCACCTACACAAAGGGATCATAAAACTATGTCTGTCCTATTTACTTTGCATGACTGACAATATGTTATAACAGTGGTAGGATTACTTGAAGGAAGTAGGCCCTGCTCTAGAAGCCGTGATATAGCTGTTCTGTCAGAGTAGTTTGATAGAGCTTGAATGTTGCTGACAACAACATTAAGTCTTTCACTCTTCTGTCCACAGGTTCAGTCTCTTCAGAACTGGAAGACGGAGGTCCTTGCCTCTCAGTCCTTTCCATCCTCCCACGACTCCAACAACAAGCACTTCCTGACCGTCTCCAGTAGCCAGAGGACGTCCAGTAGCATGGACAGGTCCGACACCCTGGACCGTCTCTCCGACTCCACGCTGCGGTCAGCCTTCAGCCCTGTAGATGTGGAGAGACAGCGCGACCTGGAGAAGACCTGTGCCAGCCTACAGTCTCAGGTCAGTGGATCAATGTTTTTGAAAAAGTTCCTTTCCACATTAACCTGACATAATGTATTAGTATATTGTTTAAAGGGGTAGTAAACCCAGTTCGCTCTCACTTTCTCATGAACACTGTTGTTTCCCAGGTGTCCCAGCTGAAGGAAGCTCTCGACACTGTCTCCAGTGCTGTGTTCCGCAGTGTTAAAGCCATCTCTATTTACTCACTTCACTCACTGTCCAATGAACACTGATGTTACCCAGGTGTCCCAGCTGAAGGAAGCTCTCGACACTGTCTCCAGTGCTGTGTTCCGCAGTGTTAAAGCCATCTCAATTTACTCACTTCACTCACTGTCCAATGAACACTGTTGTTACCCAGGTGTCCCAGCTGAAGGAAGCTCTCGACACTGTCTCCAGTGCTGTGTTCCGCAGTGTTAAAGCCATCTCTATTTACTCACTTCACTCACTGTCCAATGAACACTGTTGTTACCCAGGTGTCCCAGCTGAAGGAAGCTCTCGACACTGTCTCCAGTGCTGTTGTCCGCAGTGTTAAAGCCATCTCTATTTACTCACTTCACTCACTGTCCAATGAACACTGTTGTTACCCAGGTGTCCCAGCTGAAGGAAGCTCTCGACACTGTCTCCAGTGCTGTGTTCCGCAGTGTTAAAGCCATCTCTATTTACTCACTTCACTCACTGTCCAATGAACACTGTTGTTACCCAGGTGTCCCAGCTGAAGGAAGCTCTCGACACTGTCTCCAGTGCTGTGTTCCGCAGTGTTAAAGCCATCTCTATTTACTCACTTCACTCACTGTCCAATGAACACTGTTGTTACCCAGGTGTCCCAGCTGAAGGAAGCTCTCGACACTGTCTCCAGTGCTGTGTTCCGCAGTGTTAAAGCCATCTCTATTTACTCACTTCACTCACTGTCCAATGAACACTGTTGTTACCCAGGTGTCCCAGCTGAAGGAAGCTCTCGACACTGTCTCCAGTGCTGTTGTCCGCAGTGTTAAAGCCATCTCTATTTACTCACTTCACTCACTGTCCAATGAACACTGTTGTTACCCAGGTGTCCCAGCTGAAGGAAGCTCTCGACACTGTCTCCAGTGCTGTGTTCCGCAGTGTTAAAGCCATCTCTATTTACTCACTTCACTCACTGTCCAATGAACACTGTTGTTACCCAGGTGTCCCAGCTGAAGGAAGCTCTCGACACTGTCTCCAGTGCTGTGTTCCGCAGTGTTAAAGCCATCTCTATTTACTCACTTCACTCACTGTCCAATGAACACTGTTGTTACCCAGGTGTCCCAGCTGAAGGAAGCTCTCGACACTGTCTCCAGTGCTGTGTTCCGCAGTGTTAAAGCCATCTCTATTTACTCACTTCACTCACTGTCCAATGAACACTGTTGTTACCCAGGTGTCCCAGCTGAAGGAAGCTCTCGACACTGTCTCCAGTGCTGTGTTCCGCAGTGTTAAAGCCATCTCTATTTACTCACTTCACTCACTGTCCAATGAACACTGTTGTTACCCAGGTGTCCCAGCTGAAGGAAGCTCTCGACACTGTCTCCAGTGCTGTGTTCCGCAGTGTTAAAGCCATCTCTATTTACTCACTTCACTCACTGTCCAATGAACACTGTTGTTTCCCAGGTGTCCCAGCTGAAGGAAGCTCTCGACACTGTCTCCAGTGCTGTGTTCCGCAGTGTTAAAGCCATCTCTATTTACTCACTTCACTCACTGTCCAATGAACACTGTTGTTTCCCAGGTGTCCCAGCTGAAGGAAGCTCTCGACACTGTCTCCAGTGCTGTGTTCCGCAGTGTTAAAGCCATCTCTATTTACTCACTTCACTCACTATCCAATGAACACTGTTGTTTCCCAGGTGTCCCAGCTGAAGGAAGCTCTCGACACTGTCTCCAGTGCTGTGTTCCGCAGTATTAAAGCCATCTCTATTTACTCACTTCACTCACTGTCCAATGAACACTGTTGTTTCCCAGGTGTCCCAGCTGAAGGAAGCTCTCGACACTGTCTCCAGTGCTGTGTTCCGCAGTAGCTGTTTCACACTCACCCAGGGGCAGGAGGCGGAGGAGATAAGCTCCTTGCACGTCACAGGAAACGTGGAGGAGTTTGAGAGCCTGGAGTCAGACGGCACACCCTGCTCAGGGCGATGGAGTAAGTTCATGCTTTTCAGTATGTGTGTGGAGCCAATATGTTAAATCTAGAAGTTGTTATTTATACAGACAGATGTATATAGCTGGAAATAGATTATGACTAGTTACGGGGTAGCATAGGTCTTCAGCAACCCAGGCTTGCTGTAAAAGGTGACTGCTTGTCGTAAAAGGCGACTAACGGGATCGGGTGGTCAGGCTCGCTGACTTGGTTGATGCATGTCATCGATCCAAACTGCGTGGATCGATGCTCATGATATCAATCACTGGATTGTCTGGTCCAGACTCGATTATTTACAGACCGCCGTCATATAGCTGGAATATTGCTGAGTGTGGCGTAAAACAACAAACCAACCAAATCATACTTCATTCATAAGAGGCTTGGTGCCATCATTCCCCAACGACATGGAACATTGGTAATAACATATGCCACTAGTTTGTATGCCCCTGACTAAGTGGATACCTAAATTCAAATACCACAGAAGACCTCAAGGGCCGCCAGGAGCCCCCTTCATTATGCACACTCATCATGGACATCTCAATTTGTGTCGACAATAATTTGATTATAATTTTAAAACAGTTTGGACAATATTTCTTCAGTAGTAGGCTATAACCATCATGTCTCTTGCAGGTAGTGTCCCCCACTCCCTGTCCCCCTACCCCTCTGAGGAGGAGGAAAGTTACTTCCGCCAGGTGCCCCAGCTCGGCGTCCCAACCCCGCCTCGAGCACTCCACCTGGAACACAGGGGTGACAACTCCATCATACTGCACTGGCAGACCTCCAGGCTGAGTGATGAGACAGGAAAAAGCACCAGCAGAAGTATTATAGGTACGTGTGGCGATACTGACGGTTACTCGCTACTTGATGATGACCACAAACTTTAATTGCCAGTAAGGTCTTAATTTCATTATTTTTTTCTTTCTTGGGGAAAAAATGACCTCAGACTCAACTTAGGTACTTTTGATTTTTTATCTCTATCAGTGTGCAAAATGTTGTCTTATCTCAGAAGGATAATGGAGTTTGTTGTAGTCAAGTCTATGTTTCAAGGACAAGGGAGACATTCATTTTGCATGGAATCTGCTACAACTGACTCAAAAAATTAATTTCAAATTGAACCTTGCACTATACTAGTGTTGTTGAATATTTTCAAAAATACTGATATGTTTTGATAAGTTGAAAAATATAGGCATAAATGTTGGAATACACAACTGAAAACTGTTCAAAGCGGGGTTAAATCAAATTATCATGTACCATTGTTCCTTCATCCAAACTTTAGTAGTCAGTGTCATTCTACTTGTAACTCTACAGGTACCGTGTGGATAAACATGATTTGGTCAACACATATTAATTCATTTCCAATAACATAAATAAACTATCTTAATATACCATTAATTGTTGCAATTTACATTTGTATATAAATTGACAAAATTCATTAGTTGCATGACTTCCTGAGAAGACTATTGCTACAAGAATGACATGTTGTTTCCAGGCTACAGAGTGTATGTCAATGAGAAGTGTATGGCCTTGGTCGCAAGTAACAGGACTGTCGCTCTCGTCACTGGTCTCGATTCCAGGACAACGTACAAGTGAGTTCACGCAAACATATCACCTCACATAGAAGTGACCCCTGGAAAAATGATCGTTGTTTGAAGTTATCATTTCTTGAAATATGCAGCTTGCTATCCTTTGGTTTAATGACAGTTTTATACAAAGGCTTATAGTAACCAGCTTAATTATAACTTTTAGAAAATAATTGATTTTTATGCCTGTATGTTTTCTTCATATTCAATAAAGAAAACAAGGAGAGCGTTAAGCTGTAGGTATTTGGGAAGAGTTTAGAACAATGACGTACCATTATAACGTTTTTACGAATTATAAAGAAATGTTTACTGTGTGTGTAGGTTCTATGTGAAGGCCCTGTCAGGCCTGGGCGAGAGCTATGAGTCTAACATCATCATGGCTAAACTTGCCAAGGGAGCAGAGCAAAGACACATGTCAGAGAGCAGCGACAGTGATATGCCAGACGACAGCGACAAGGACCATGATTCTACAGAGAGTCATGAGAAACGTCGACATCGTAAACGAGAAACCCGTAAAAATCGTAAAGTGAAGTCGCCCAGATCAGAGAAAACGAAATCTCATACAGCAAAGGATGTAGAATTTACAAGTGACGTAAAATCTGCCTCGCCATCAGCATCAGACCGACCACGGACAGCCCGGGCTGTGTCTGATGCTGGAGCAGCTATCCTAACTACACCAAAACGGCACATGCATAAAAGAAATAAGAGCGGTGACTATCAACAAAGTCAGTTCTCTGACGGCAACATAGACAGTTCTCAAAGTTCCAAACGAGAATCTGAGGGGAATGTTCAGAGTAGTCCATCAGATGTTCCCCGAGTCCCCTCATCCTCATCTCCATCCAGTGTGTCCAGCTCACCCACCAAGTCCTGCCAGCATCACCATCCAGTTCTCTCATCTCCCAAGCCTGTTAGTAGTGAAGGCGGCAACAGAACACATCATCCAAGTGCTCTTACTGACTCTAAAGATATGACTGTGATGTCGGGGACTTTCACTGTAGACCATGCTAGCTCCTACTTACAAAGCATCACTGCCAGTGTGGTCAAGGAAACTATTGCATCATCTAAAGCCAAGATTAGAGAATCTCAGGAAAAGGAAGAATCGGTGAAAACACACCGGAGAAAGAGGAGCAGTGATTTCAAACTGTCCGACTTCACTGATGGGAAGAGTGAGGGGAGGGGGGATCGTAGGAGTACAGGGAGTGGGGAGGGGGAGTCGGAGCTGGATGGGGATAGCGTGACACATAGGCAGATGGAAAGAAAGGATTCGGAGAAACGATTATCAGATGGTGCGAGTGACGATTCCCTTAGAGAAGGGAAGGTCAAAGGTCATCGGAGGAAGAGAAGTAAGGACCTTCAAGTTCAAGTCAGTGAATGGAGGAAGGATGAGGAGGCTAGTGGGAAGGCTGGGGAAAAAGCTGAATCTGTTTCTGTTGGTAGAGACATGGACAATACCAGCCAGAACAGGCCAGTCATTGATGGCCGTAAGCGCCATTCATCTGGTAGTCGACCTAGCAGTCCTATGCTTGTTGAGCCAGGTGATAAGGAAGTGTTGGAGAAACGAAGGACCCCCATGGCTGAGACTCTTGAACAGAGGCTCCTCAACCTGTCCTCTAAGTCAAGTTCTTTAGGGTCTCTTAGCAACAAGGGAAGTAACTCTGATGGAGCAACACGGTCCCGTCAGCTCCCTGATCCAAATGTGGTTATGGAAGAGTCTGGAATGAGGAAGAGGACAGCATCAGTTGGCTCAGAGAGTGACCTTTCACAAAATGCCAAATCTGATCAGAAAAGCTTTGCGTCTAAACTACTGCATAAGCTTCAAACCTTCTCCAGGTCACAGGAGAAGACGATAAGGGAAAGATCCACAAGGAGGAAGAATTCGGGAGAGTCCAGTCGGGACTCGAAGCCTCCGTCAGATGATGAAGGACGCCAGCCACGTGTGCGCCGGGTCAGTGACAGTGACCATGAGGCTTCCTCGGACACCAGCAGCATGGCAAGGAAACATGGAGACAGCAGCTCGGGCAGTCACTCTGATGACAGCAGGTCGGCGCGACCTACCAGGACGCATAGGAGGTGGGTGGAGGGAATAGCTAACTGAGGGGTAATCGACATGTTAAAGATTCTTATAAAAGACAAGAATTGGATGAAAATATATAATTGAGTGTTTAACATTGTTTTGTTTTAGGATTCACAATGTAAGACCACAGTAAAGCTGAGGCAGATGATAGAGTTAGAAAACTTGAAAGTGGCTTTTATGACTGTTTGATCATTTGAGATACTTTCATATGATATTGGGTGATGTAAATGAGAAAAACAAAGTTCATTTATCACAAGGAGTGTTCCTAAAATGACCGCACATGTTTGTTGTCTTGATGATTTATTGAATGGAGCAATAAGGAGAAACTCATTTTCTTCCTAGGACACCTTCAGATGGGAAGTTGATGCCCCCCTGGGAGGGAGATCGCCCCACCCACAGCCCCATCATCATGGAGGGGGCGGCCTTCAAGAAGGGCACATCTAATGTCCGACGACATGCATCCTTCCATGGCTTGCTGCCCTCCAAGCAGGACAAACACGGTGCTCAAGCTTGCGAGGTCAGTGAAGGATATGTTCCTGCTCCGCCAGCACATCTGCTGCTATTGCATTAACTGTGGTATAAATGCCACCGTATGCCACCCAATTAGTGAGTTTTTGTATAAGGCAGGCTCCAATCAGATCCAGGGCAAAATTTTCTTGGGGTGAAAGGGGGCTTAAGCCATAAATGTGTGTCAGTATTTTAAACATTTAATAAATGTGAGGGATTGGCGATGGTTGACGGGTATGCTGTCTTAGGAACATCTGCGAGCTGCTAATAAAGGAGGCGACAAAGTCAGCATTAGAAATTGGCACTGGTCCTGTAGTCCTTGCCAAACTGCCCAATAGTTAAGGTATTCTAAGGACGAGTAAACATTTGTCCTTTTTAAGGGTTTTGCTATATGTTATCATTATAAGGACTAGTAAGCTAAACCTGTTAGTTTCTATCGCGGCAAAGTGATACTGCATCACCACCAGCATCAGTCAACACCAACAGACTTGTCAACACATGAAGTTAAACATAAACTTGCTATTCTGTCGTATTGCTATTCTGATATTTCAAGGGCTTGTGTAATGTCAAACACCTTACACCCTGCTGGCTAGTTCAGAAGCTTATTGTTGTGTGTGTCGTGCTTAGCTATGGCATGTTATTAAACATTCCAGAATAATTTCTAGAATTACGTATGACTGGCGTTGTTGGTTTCAGGAGGGGGATCCACAGAGGAGTGATCACGGCAGCATGGCATTGCCCACGGTGAGTTTATAACGTGTTTGTCAAGTAGATCACATGCACCTGTCTTCACTGCGTTTCTCATATGTGTTCATTGACTCACTCCATATCCTTTACTTTACATCAGAAGAAAGAAAACATATCTCAAACATTTACTTGTCATATGTTTGAAACGTAAAAAAATGACAAAAAAACAAACTTTATTTTTACTTTTAATGTAAAGTTTGACCAAAAGGGTCAATTTCACGAACACTGTTATTATCTGAATCATTGCTATTCTAATCTATGTCAAGATATATGTCAGTCTTAATCCTTTTCCTCATCCAAGACCTATTCTTTACATCATCAAATCTTCTTCAAAATACTCTGTCAAAATAATTTCTCACAAGAATGCTCCTCTATACCCCTATCATCATCTTCATCGTCATCATCACTGTCATCATGTGTCTCACATTTTCATGTTTTTCCTCCACCAGGACTAGCTCACATCTACAGATTAAGACAAGGTAGTATTTTGTCTCCAGTTTGTTTCATAATGTTAGTCTAGTTTTTTGTTAGAATATGTAGCCCAAATTGTGTGCAGTCAAATAGCTTCTTATTGTTTCTAGATATAGATGCAAGTCTACATCTGTTTTTTTAATTTTTTTATTACGGTCTTATTTTCTGTATTCTATTTTAGTTAGTTATTAAGTTGAGAATATCTTAGATAATTATTGTGATTTTCTCTTTGATTTTTTCCCATTATGTGAAATATTTTTGTTTTTATTCTTCACGGAGATCTTTAACTGTCTTGGTGCCACGGGACATTCGTGATGGTTGTTCACTATGTGACTCCCTTAGTTCCACAGGACCATATATGGTCCCTCAGTATGCAGCCACCTTAGTGCCATGGACCATATATTGTCCCTCACTATACAGCCACCTTAGTGCCACGGACCATATATGGTCCCTCACTATACAGCCACCTTAGTGCCACGGACCATATATGGTCCCTCAGTGTGCAGCCACCTTAGTGCCACGGACCATATATGGTCCCTCACTATGGAGCCACCTTAGTGCCACAGGACCATATATGGTCCCTCAGTATGCAGCCACCTTAGTGCCACAGGACCATATATGGTCCCTTAGTGTGCAGCCACCTTAGTGCCACGGACCATATATGGTCCCTCAGTATGCAGCCACCTTAGTGCCACGGACTATATATGGTCCCTCACTATGGAGCCACCTTAGTGCCATGGACCATATATGGTCCCTCACTATGCAGCCACCTTAGTGCCACGGACCATATATGGTCCCTCACTATGCAGCCACCTTAGTGCCACAGGACCATATATGGTCCCTCACTATGGAGCCACCTTAGTGCCACGGACCATATATGGTCCCTCAGTATGCAGCCACCTTAGTGCCACGGATCATATATGGTCCCTCACTATGGAGCCACCTTAGTGCCATGGACCATATATGGTCCCTCAGTATGCAGCCACCTTAGTGCCACAGGACCATATATGGTCCCTCACTATGCAGCCACCTTAGTGCCACAGGACCATATATGGTCCCTCACTATGCAGCCACCTTAGTGCCACAGGACCATATATGGTCCCTCACTATGGAGCCACCTTAGTGCCACGGACCATATATGGTCCCTCAGTATGCAGCCACCTTAGTGCCACGGATCATATATGGTCCCTCACTATGGAGCCACCTTAGTGCCATGGACCATATATGGTCCCTCAGTATGCAGCCACCTTAGTGCCACAGGACCATATATGGTCCCTCACTATGCAGCCACCTTAGTGCCACAGGACCATATATGGTCCCTCACTATGCAGCCACCTTAGTGCCACAGGACCATATATGGTCCCTCACTATGCAGCCACCTTAGTGCCACGGACCATATATGGTCCCTCACTATGCAGCCACCTTTGTGCCACAGGACCATATATGGTCTGTCGTATATCTGTAGTATATAAACATTTCAGGCTGTCAGCATAAACCACAAAATTTACGATCTTTCAACTCTAATATTCTAATTTTGAGAGCGCTTTGGGCGCTTATTATGTCGAATATGGTATATATTTCTAATGAATTTCTTAATTATCAAATACTTTGATTACATATGTATTTGGTAATATTTAGAACAATTTGGCTAATAAATAAAAATTAGAATTTATACAAACAATTTTTTTTTTAATATAAAGATGGATTCTTATGTTTTTTTAGATAGTATAACACTATGTATGTACCCCCAGTGCTCTAGTTTAGCTTGACAAAATAATATATATAAAAACAATACACAATCACTAAGAAACATTTATTTTGTTATATTTTTTATAGTTCAATGCTGTAAAACAGTTGCGGCACTGAACTGTATACAAGCTGACTGACAGCCAGGCACCGTGAGGGTTAAGCAGTTTTAAAACAATGAAATATCATGTGAGGCGAACACCATCACAAACAGCACCCAGACACCCGTGACATGTATTTGTAGACTTGATTGATGTAGACTCCAAAGAAGATGATGGTTTTGCAGTGTTTAGTTTAATTGGTCAGTCTATTGTTTTCAGGTTATTTAAATGAGAAACATATGTATCTTATTGAAAAAATTATGACTTTGCTCTAAGTGTTTTTCATTCGTCTGCAACACAGTCAGAGATGCAAAAAGATAAACATCACTGATGCTTCAAGGGACATAAGTACAGTAAAGCTCGAATACTCTCTTCAGTTATACAGGTTACACTGTAACAAAATTGAACTGAAAATTCCCACTGTTGATATTTCAATATTAGCCAAGGATATGAATAGTTTGCTTGAAGTAAGTAGGATATATTTTTCAAGATTTGTTTTCATTTCCAGGACTTGATCAACAAGGTTCGCAGAAAACTCCGCTCACGTTCTCCGAGTCCGTCCTTGCACCAACCCGTCATCTCTGCTCAAAAACAACACAAGTCCTAGCCAGATAGACTGATTCTGCCTTACTGCATATGTGCCTATATATGATGCTATCCTGGATGTACTTGTCACCAGAAGTGTGGCGACCCAAGACATCAGAGTTATCTGCCCCTGAATTAAATCAGATGAGACTTGCTACACACTGACATATGAGTTCTCATCTCATAGCCTATCTGGATACTGGTATTTTGAAATATAAAATATATGGAGGAGAGTGGTTCAAAACAATCAGCAACAGCCGTGACACAGACCTTGTGACCTATATTTGCCCTGAATCTGTATTCTGAGTGAACTTGTGAGAGATTGTCCGGATAGTCTGGCTATACATGTTCCGTGGACCTGTGCTGGGGTATATATGCATGTGTATGTCTACAGTGTTGTGGAAGTGTTTCAGTAAATTCTGTGGTAATTTAACCTATGGTTATTGCAGTTAACCTACTGGTAGACCCAGGTGAGATAGCAAGGCCGGCTTGTACTTAAACCCTGTTTGTTGACTGAATGGACAGCTTCTAGTATTCAGCCGGAGACAAGGTCCACAGATGAAGATCTGCATCACTTCAGGTTTTCCTCCTACATTAAGCTGACACGTGATGTAACTGAAATTGTGTTCAAACTGGGTTAAACCCAGCTCGCTCTCCAACAAAAGCAGTTGCCATTAACAGTAACGCAGTATTTGTGGAAAGCTTAGGGTCGTCCCCTGAACGTGTGGCACCCACTTTTCGAAAGTGAGTCTTTGTGCATCTTCAGTACATGTATATCTACCAGCAGCCAACATGGACAGAGGTCATGTCATAGTGCCTGCTAGTATGTGGAGTGCGGCATTCTGTGTTGTGTTCACTATGAAGTCCTGTGACAAGTAAATTGCTGAAGAAGTTGAGAGCTCAAAACACCATGGAGAATATGTTTTTAGTGTCATAATAATGTGATGTCAACATGTTATTTTGTATGGAAGCCTTTTAGTGCCATTTGTTTTTTTAGTTTTTTCTTAAAAATGTCAAGATTATAAGTTGAAATATCAAGATACAAAGTTGAAATTTCAAGATACATACTAAGTTGAAATTTCAAGAAAATGATTTTGAAATTTCAACTTATTATCTTGAAATTTCAACTTATGTATCTTGAAATTTCAAGACAAAAACAAAAAAACAAATGGCCCCCAAAGGCTTCCGTAATTTTGAGTTAATGTTTTAGAAAAACTGCCAACATTTATTTTTCATCATAGATAGATGTTTTTATGTTACTAGATTACTACTAAGTGAAGAAGAAGACAATTAGTGTCTTTTCCGACAGTTATACAGATGATGATATTCTTGAAGACATGGAATAGTCAGGTGACTCAGGTACATGGAGATCAGAAGCCTTGGAACAAACTGGGGGGGGGGGGGGATATCAGCTTATGTTCTGTTAGACATTTATTCAAAATGCTGTATTGCCATTGTAACTGACAGACACTAACAAACTATCTCTTGCAATCATTACATATCTTAGGTTATTCAAGTTTTCAGTTGTTTTTGAGTTTACAGAACAAAGTTATGAGTAAATCAAAGTTTTTGTCTGAGATGAAAAATGATTTATTCAGTTCTATCAAAACAAGTAACAGAACAAATTGTTTCTTTTTTTTTGTGTATGTGTGACATAAGTGATAATTATGTTCACTGTTGATCTCACCCAAACCATACGGGACCCAGTCGTCTGAGGTGCCAAATGTGCTGCCTAGAGTTGCCTCCCTTAGTTGCCAGGATGCTATGATTGTGGGTTTGAATCCAAGATTCACCTTAAGTAATATTCTTGGGACAATACCCATGCTCATGGGTTTCGCCAAAGCAGTTTCTGATTCATTTTAAGATTCCCTCCCGCATTAAACTGACACACTGTGATATAAGTCCTATTCTGTTCGAAGCAGCAATAAACACTACTGAAAGCACTTTGTGTTAGGCTGACACGAATGAGTTCATGGTCACCGTGTACATTTCTTGATAGTATCTCTTGTTAGGGAATAAATTGGAAGCAGACAATTACAAATTGTGATGAACGTTTTTGAACACTTTAGGCTTAAACAAATAAAAGAATTGTTTCTCAGGCAGTGACTGTTGAAAATATAGTGTGGGCAGCCATCATGGTTTTTTTTGGGTTTTTTTAGGGGGGGGTTCAAACTGGTACATAACCAAATAAAAAGTTGTGTAACCAAATAAACAAATGTGTACAATCAACCTGGGAAAGGGCCTCCCTGCATAAATATATTCCTTGATGAGTAAAAAACTGGAATGCAGTATTTGGCTACCATTGGACTTGGAATATGCAAGGATTTTTATTGTTTTTTAAAAATGGATATAAAACGAAACGTGTGGCAAACTTTATGAGGATGAGGGTGGGCGGGGTCTTGTTAAAGACTTAAAGTAAATACCTAAAAATTGCGACAAAATATTGAGATAAATATTCCTATATTTCTTTACCAGTCCCGGGGCGGTCGGGTAGCCTAGTGGTTAAAGCGTTTGCTCGTCACGCCGAAGACCCAGGTTCGATTCCCGACATGGGTAAAATGTGTGAAGCCCATTTCTGTTGTCCCCCGCCGTGATGTTGCTGGAATATTGCTAAAAGCGGCGTAAAACCATACTCACTCACTCACTTTACCAGTTCCTGTCCACTGTTGTTTTCACAGATATTTATGAATGAAAATATGTTTTTGGGGTAATTCTGTTATTACTGTGTGATTGTGTGATACAATTCAGAAAAAAGCTGTTCATATGAATCAATGGTAATAAGCTGCTTCCTAAATTATTGTAGACCCTGCATTTATACTTGTCACCTTGTCTGTTATTTATGATATCGCCATGGAAACATCAATATGTCGCCACTAAAAATACATGTTAGGTCTGAAAAGTACACTATTCAAATACTTTGAATGAAAACAAGCGCTAATGATAAATAAATTCCCTTCCTTTCATAAAGTCTGCAGAGGATGTGGAATCTGGGTCAGGGCAAATGGGTCAGTGTTCTGTTGTTAAAGTAAACTGAAGGAAGATCGATTGACAATACTTGCACATGTCACTTTGATCCTGTTCTACATAACTTTTGTGCTGTGTAGGCAAAATAGAGGTAAAAGACTATTTGGTATATTGGTCTTTCACTGTTGAGTGGAGCATGCTCTATTTCCACAACAAATAAACTACAATTACCTGTAAATAAATAAATAAATAAATAAATAAATAAATAAATTAATAAATTAATAAATAAATAAATAAATTTGAATTAAATTAAAATTAATTAAATTAAATGTAAGTGATACCTTGGCACTTGATGGGCTAGCCAAGCAACTGTTTGTGTGTTTGTGTGTTTGTGTGTTCATGTTTCCATAAACCTAAAAATGAATTAAGCCACATCCACTGGCTGACTTCTGTTTCCTTATTGGCTGATAATAGTGGGCTTGTTTTGAAAGATGTCACTGGTTTCGTATTGTTGTCTACTGTGGTTTTGTGTTAATGACTAAAAAGCAGTCTGTGAAGTTATTATTGTTGATTTTTTAAGGGCTACGCGGATTTACACAGTGTGCATGTCAATATTTATATATAAACGCAAAGTATATTGAAGTCAACTCTGAAATATTTACAGTTATTATCCTAGCCCTTTGTTAATAGGAGAGCTTTATGATAACTAACATTACCACAAAGTGTGTTTCCTTGGTTTAAGATACTGTTCATCTCCATGTATTTGTTTCTCCAACGGGTTACCAAACTTGCAACAAAAGTGACAAAAACTTCAAATTCCAACCGAAATTATGTGTATGAGAAAAGACCACATTTTCTAAACTTCTCTAACCATTTATATACTCCATACCAAGTAAATTAAAACCATGAAAAATAACGTATTCCCAAATTGTATGAAAGGACATGCTTTTGACTATAAAAGATACGTTAAAATAAAAAAAGAAATATTTTAGATAAAATGTAATTAAGTAAGAAGATGTTGAAATGTGTAGTGTAGTTGTTAAAAAGTGCAAAAGCATTTAGTATAGTATAGTTGTTTTCCTCAGCATTTAAAGTATATTGTCCAGTATGCCAGCATTTATTATGTACAGTATTATTATTATTATTACATGTGTATACAGGCATTTTGGTCCCATTTCACAGGTTCTCAAGAGAATGTCATTTAAATCTTTTCACACTCTCCTTTTTGTTGGTTGATATTAGCTAACTGATCTCAAGACCTGGCGGAAATGTCATTGAAGTCAGCTGGGGATGCTGAATGCAGTTGTTTTGGTCTGTTGTTGTTAATCAGGTTGTTGATGCTGAGAATGTACTATTCTCCTTGATACTTGTATTCTCTATACATTTTCTAATGAATATATGTGCTCCATTACACAGACATTTGACAAAGTTTGTATTGAAATAAATCATCAACTATTTTGTCAAGATTAGTTCTTTTCCTGGGGATGGGTGTATGCATCCTTTGTGGTTGGTGTCACAAGAACCTCAATACCACTTTTGCTCCTAACGTTTGGTAAATGGTGATATATGTCATCATTCAATTCATAGAATGATACTTATCTTGAGGAAAACGTTTAATGATATTTATTTTGAGGTACATAATGCTACTTATATTGAAGTATATGTATAATGATACTTGCCTTAAGGTATACGTATAATGCTACTTATGTTGAAGTATACATATGATACTTGTCTTGAGGTATCTGTTTAATGCTACATATATTGAGGTATATGTTTAATGCTACTTATATTGAAGTATACGTATAATGATACTTATCTTGAGGTATCTGTTTAATGCTACATATATTGAGGTATAGGTATAATGATACTTATATTGAAGTATACGTATAATGATACTTATCTTGAGGTATCTGTATAATGCTACATATATTGAGGTATAGGTATCTGTATAATCCTACATATATTGAGGTATAGGTATAATGATACTTATATTGAAGTATACGTATAATGATACTTATCTTGAGGTATCTGTATAATGCTACATATAATGAGGTATAGGTATCTGTATAATCCTACATATATTGAGGTATAGGTATAATGATACTTATATTGAAGTATACGTATAATGATACTTATCTTGAGGTATCTGTATAATGCTACATATAATGAGGTATAGGTATCTGTATAATCCTACATATATTGAGGTATATGTTTAATGCTACTTATATTGAAGTATACGTATAATGATACTTATCTTGAGGTATCTGTTTAATTCTACATATATTGAGGTATAGGTATCTGTATAATCCTACATATATTGAGGTATATGTATAATGCTACTTATATTGAAGTATACGTATAATGATACTTATCTTGAGGTATCTGTATAATGCTACATATAATGAGGTATAGGTATCTGTATAATCCTACATATATTGAGGTATAGGTATAATGATACTTATCTTGAGGTATATGTATAATGATACTAATCTTGAGGCATACGTATGATGGTACTTATCTCAGGACACAAAAAGGATGTCCATGACACTTATCTCATATACAGAAAAGGATACCTATTTCATATACAAATAATGATTCTGTTCTCATGCTAGGAAACATCATGATACTTATCTCATATGCATATAACTCTTATCGTTATATATGTATGGTACTTACTTCAAGGATATGTCTCAGGAGAAGGTAAACTATATATACAATGATGCTAATGTAAATAAGGATGATTCACATGAGGAGATATACACATGACGATAGTTATCTCTTGATGTATATGTATAAATATATCATAATGTATATCTCTTGGTATGTAAAAAGAAATGCTTATGTTTAAATGAAAGTGACCAAACCCTTTCCATAATCAGAAATCTCTGCTAAAAGCAGAGTTCATTTTACGGTTCTGACTACAGTCAAGTCTCGTTAATCCGACACTCATTAATCCGACAATCGGATTAAATCAGTTCTATTTAGACCCGTTAATCCGACTAATCACTCATTAATCAGTCTCGTTATCTGACACAGTGATCAGCGTACTCCGTGGTCATCGTGATGCGAGACGAGACGGCGAGTAGCTGGATATTTCAACAGCTTCAGAGATAAACTTGCTTAACAATACACAATTACTGCTTTAAATAAACAGAACAGGATTTGAATCATTATGTATCGTATAGTTATCCAATTTTCGATCACGAATGTTGATACAACCTAATTTCGTTTATACGACATACTCGTAAATCTGACATAATCATATGCAACCAGCAATGTCGGATTAACGGGACTTGACTGTATATCATAAGTTTGATTCGCTATCAGATGGTGATGATACCAGGTGTTTGCGAAAAGGTGTGCGCATCCTGCCCCACAGTCGTGAGAAGATCTTGTATGTCTCTATTTCCTGTGTTGAGTTTTTCTCAAATGTCTGATGTTCACTAGTACTGTAAACCTGCACTTTCTTAGTTACTGTGAGAGTTGTACATGAATGCATGTACTTCTGTATGTCAATACATGCATCACTATGAATGCATGTGCTGCATATGAATGCATGTGCTTCTGTGTATGAATGCATGCACCACTGTAAATGATTCCAGTGGTGTGAATGAATGCTTGCACTTCTGTGTATGAATGCATGGACCACTGTGCAGGACTTATGTATAGGAATGAATGCTTGCACCACTGTGCATGCTTGCACTTCTGTGTATGAATGCATGGACCACTGTGCAGGACTTATGTATAGGAATGAATGCTTGCACTTCTGTGTATGAATGCCTGAACCACTGTGCATGCTTGCACTTCTGTGTCTGTGTATATATGCATGGACCACTGTGCTGGACTTATGTATAGGAATGAATGCTTGCACTTCTGTGCATGAATGCATGGACCACTGTGCAGGACTTATGTATAGGAATGAATGCTTGCACTTCTGTGTATGAATGCATGGACCACTGTGCAGGACTTATGTATAGGAATGAATGCTTGCACTTCTGTGTATGAATGCCTGAACCACTGTGCATGCTTGCACTTCTGTGTATATATGCATGGACCACTGTGCTGGACTTATGTATAGGAATGAATGCTTGCACTTCTGTGCATGAATGCATGGACCACTGTGTTGGACTTCTGTATAGGAATGAATGCCTGAACCACTGTGCATGCTTGCACTGCTGTGTATATATGCATGGACCACTGTGCTGGACTTCTGTATAGGAATGAATGCCTGAACCACTGTGCATGCTTGCACTGCTGTGTATATATGCATGGACCACTGTGCTGGACTTATGTATAGGAATGAATGCTTGCACCATGATGAATGCTTGCACTGCTGTAAATGAACGCTTGCAGTTCTGTATAGGAATGAACGCTTGCACCACGATGAATGCTTGCACTGCTGTAAATGAATGCTTGCATTCCTGTGTATGAATACATGTGCTTCTGTGGGTGGATGCATGCATGGCTGTGTGTTGTAGTGAGCAGTTTTATGGATAATAGTACTGAAATGCTGACGGAATGTGCATGTAACAACTAGCTCTTGACTACACAATACATTACTACAATCATTCTCAATACAACAAACTTTTGATTTTTAGTAATACTAAGCAAACCATTTGTAGCATAAATTTTATGTAGCTGTATGTAGGATATGTGCTTGTGTCTGTAGAGTTTGTATTTTGCCATGCTGAACGTATGTATGTGTTCTGTACCAGGCTGTACCAGATGTACAATTCTTTGTACCATGCTAAATGAAGCCTTTGAGCAATTCCTTGTAGCATGCTAAATGAAACCTTTGAGCAATTCCTTGTTCCATGCTAAATGAAATCTTTGAGCACGAGTGGCCCAGTCATGTGAGGCATGACAATTTACTGTGCAGAGTTGCATCCCTTGGGCACCCCAGAAACCTATGATTGTAGGTTCAAATCCCTGTATGCCCCTATTGTGTTACCAGGTTTGTCAGCACCATACCGTGCTCGTGGGTTTCACCGAAGTGGTAAACATCTGAGACCTGCATCACTTCGGGCTTTCCTCCCACATTAAGCTGACACGCCATGATATAACTGGACTTCTGTTTAACGGCATTAAACTCACTTGCTCACCATATGAAACCTTCAATGTACAGTTATGTATCATGCTGTATGAGATTTTCAGTTTCTTGATTTATGCTGTAGTGAATGTTTCCATTTATGTTTATCAGATTCTTTGTGATATATGTGTATGTACCATCCTGTATGAGGTGTATAATTTCTTATCTCATGCTGTATCAAACTATTTTAATGTACCAAGTTGTATGCGATGTACCTTTTTGTGTCTCATGTTGAATGAAATGTAGCATTTCTTATCTCATGTTGTATGAGATATACCATCTTATGTACAGTGCTGTAGGAAACATTTTGTACTGTAGGAAATTTCTTCAATCAAGCTGTATGACATGGATCATTTTATGAACCATTCTGTATAAAATATGGCATTTTTTGTCTCAGTGTATGAAATGTAAATTGATATACTGTTTTATAGCTGTGTCAGATGTAGATGTACATAATACAACATCATGGGGTACCCACAGTGCCTACATAATAAACATTATCATGTCATAGATTGTGTGTGTGCTTTGTTGCTACTGGTCTACTCATCATAGAGGAGTTTGTCAGCAGTAATAAATAATAGGGGGGCATATGGGTGGCCCAGTCGTCTAAGGCGCCGCAATTCACTGTGCAGAGTTGCATCCCTTGGACACGACAGAAACCTATGATTGTGGGTTCGAATCCCAGTTCGTCCTGATTATGTTTCTAGGTTTGTCAGCACCATACCCATGCTCCTGGGTTTCACCAAAGTGGTAAACGTCTAAGACCTGCATCACTTCGAGCTTTCCTCCCACATTAAGCTGACACACTGTGATATAACTGGAATACTGTTGAAAGTGGCGTTAAACCCAACTCTCAACAACAGCCAGGCTGCTCACAGACACTTTTGCATTATTATTACCTGGGTCAGTGGATCAGTGTGCACTCGATTTTCATTCTCAGCTCCCTGGGGATCATACAATCCAAGCTTCTTGTGAGGTTCTAAAAGGTTAACAGTCTCATCTCACTTGGGCTTG
Source organism: Haliotis rufescens (assembly GCF_023055435.1). Lineage (NCBI taxonomy): Eukaryota > Metazoa > Mollusca > Gastropoda > Lepetellida > Haliotidae > Haliotis > Haliotis rufescens. Next base: position 56,077,679 of record NW_025964223.1, read on the forward strand.
AAGTGGATAATCTGTTTATTTTTGATTCCGATATGGGTACAATGTGTGAAGCCCATTTCTCGTGTCCCCCGTCGTGATATTGCTGGAATATTGCTAAAAGCGGGGTAAAACCATACTCACTCACTCAGGAGACAAGACTGGGGCAGTATACTGCTGTTCGCAGCAGATGAGTCCAGGTTTCATCTGGACAGCTATGATGGTCGTGCAATTGTCTACAAAACGTTTTAGCGAAGCATGCGTTACTCAACATCGTCGGTGTGGAGGTGGAAGCATAATCGTATGGGTATCACAAGTCATTCGAGAACACAACTCTTTGTGCAAATGCAGGGTCGTAACGCCACGTTACAGAAGGATATTGTCCGACCTCATGCTGCACGTGTTGTAATAGACCTTTTAATTCACCAACATTGCTGTCCTGCCAGCTGTCTCTCAGCCTCTCAGAATATGTCAGGGATGAGATGGACCGACGCCTACAGGACCCGAACCAGCCGGTAACGCTAGCTCAATTGGCCCAAACTCAATTGGAACGTTAGTCGCCTCTTACGACAAGCATAGTCACCATGCTTGCCGTAAAAGGTGACTATGCTTGTCGTAAAATGCGACTAACGGGATCGGGTGGTCAGGCACGCTGACTTGGTTGATGCATGTCATCGATCCCAATTGCTTAGATCGATGCTCATGATATCAATCACTGGATTGTCTGGTCCAGACTCGATTATTTACAGACCGCCGTCATATAGCTGGAATATTGCGGAGTGCGGCGTTAAACAACAAACCAACCAACCAATCAATTGGAACAACATCCCCCAGGCTGTTTTCAACCATATATCAATGCAAATATTGACAAATTATTGTCATTTCGACAACCCGATATTGACATTGTTAATTATACTGTTACACCATCCCTCTTTTCGGGCGTATCGCTATATCTCCTGTTACCAGGTATGGGTCTTGTCAATGAATTTGTTATGATAAAACATTGATCAGACGAATGACCAAACATAATGTTGTTATTTTCAATAACATATCATTTGCACAACTTTACATGAAGCATAGTTACGTTTTTCCGTTGGTATACATTCATTAAACTTACACCACAATGGGGATTATTTATTTACTCAGCAAGGTCAGCGTGCTCCGTGTTGCATACCCAGGGGTACAGGCAATGAATTTGTATACTACTGATTAATGTTCAATGAACTTTTAACCTCTGTGTATTAAGACTTTGAATAGCATCCAACACACTTCCCTTTATGCCTATTTATATCAGATTGGTTTGTTTGTTGTTTAACGCCGCACTCAGCAACATTCCAGCTGTATGACGGCGGTCTGTAAATTATGGAATCAGGACCAGACAATCCAGTGATTGACATCACGATCCACGCAATTGGGATACGATGACATGCATCAACCAAGTCAGCGAGCCTGATCACCCGATCCCGTTAGCCGCCTCTTACGACAAGCATATTCGCCTTTTACGGTAAGTATGGGTTGCTGAAGACCTATTCTACCCCGGATCTTCACGGGTCCATCAGTTTGATACCAGACAGCTGATGTTGATGGTGTCAAACGCCTTTTTTATATCAACAAAACAGACAAAAGTAGATTGCTTGTTCATTTTCATGTTCCAAGGTGCGATTAGTTCAAATTGGGTTTGACGTCGTGTTCAAGATTATTGGGGCGGTCGGGTAGCCTAGTGGTTAAAGCGTTCGCACGCCACGCCGAAGACCCGGGTTCGATTCCCGACATGGGTACAATGTGTGAAGCCCATTTCTGGTGTCTCCCGCCGTGATATTGCTGGAATATTGCTAAAAGCGGCGTAAAACCATACTCACTCAAGATTATTGCACTTATATAGCGACGTTTCGCGACGAAAGAGCATCATGAGTATTATCTTCAAGACAGTTTCTTCTAGGTGGAAATCCATTTTGTTTAACCATGTTTTCAGCTTCTGATTTGATAATATATAATTCACAAAGTACTGATATCCTGGTGCATCCATCACATCCAAGTAGACCCCGAGGATTTCCTCCGGCGTTTTGAATGGGTTTAATTATGTCTCCTGACATAAGGCGATACAGTGTTCACAAGACAATATTGAAAGTTTTTACTCAGCCAATAAAAGCGATAAAACCATTTTCTTTCATAAGAAATCTCCGCTTAAAAGCAGAGTCGATTGTACAATTCCGACTGTATCATGAGCATGTGTTTATGAATCACTATCAAATAGTGATTATACCAGGTGTTTCGCGAGGAAGCCTCAAATAAAACTTTTTGAAAGCGTTACTGACCTCTTAAATGTTGTAACCTAGATCAAACAATTTTTTAACAAGAGTCATATGGCGCCCTTTGAAACCATCGATTGTACCTCAAAAGTTGTGAAATGTAGACACCAAGGGCTTGGAGCTGCAGGAATATTGTTCGTCACAAAGGGAAACTTGACTATTGGAAAGTTGAGTCTTGTGGAGAGTTTTTCGTCACCCTGAATGTTTATGCACAGATTTAAAAATGTAACAGATTAGGTGGTTTCACTGTCCTCATTTATTTCTATTTCAGGTGAGTAACTCAGTGGAAGAGAATTGGCTATTTGACCCTTATGGAACGATGTAAGATTATCGATATACCTGAGACTTAAGTTAAACCTTTTGGCCAAATTGCCTCGTTTTGACTTTCCCAATTCGAGCAGGAATTCCGATTTATACGTATTAAGAAACATAGGTAAATGGTAATGTGAAGTTTGTAAAACTGCATGGCATCCTTCTCAACTTCCGTAATAGTTACTGCTTTTATTGAGGATACTTATATCCAGCAAATCTGGTTCGTCAGTGTTAGTAGATACTGAGTGAGTGAGTGAGTTAGGTTTAACGCCACTTTTAACAGTATTCCAGTTATATCGCGGCGTGTCAGCTTAATGGGGGAGGAAAGCCCCAAGTGATGCAGGTCTCAGACGTTTACCACTTCGGTGAAACCCACGAGCACGGGTATGGTGCTGACAAACCTAGATATATAATCGGGACGAACTGGGATTCGAACCCACAATCATAGGTTTCTGGCGTGCCCAAGGGACGCAACTCTGCACAGCGAATCGCGGAGTCTTAGGCGACTGGGCCACTCGTGCCCCCTCAGTAGATAGTATTTCTTGTATATTGAGATACAACTCATCATTGTTGAGTAGGTCACAATGTGAGGCCTTCTATCAGTGACATCACTTGGTCATGATCCTACTTACTTCTCCATTTTCACACTTGACTTCTATTATGACAAACTGTTTCCTGTCATTTGAAAATCCTATTTGTTAAATTTTATCTCCAGAACAGTCTTTCTGGTTCAGATGTAAGAGTTATTGTTGGTATTTTCTCTTGACAAAACGTTTCCTCACATCCAGATGCAAGATGTTTCTGTCGATTGATCTGCCTTTATAAGATGTTTTTTGTGCTGCAAACTTCCTTCCACAGGACATACTACCAGACCAACGGAGCTTGTGCAGTGATCTGCGTTATGGTTTGGGCCTTGGAGTGAGTGAGTGAGTGAGTGAGTGTGGTTTTACGCCGCTTTTCATCAGAAATGGGCTTCACACATTGTACCCATGTCGGGAATCGAATTGGCGTGACGAGCGAACGCTTTTTAATTTGCAGATACAAAGCCACGATATACACTCTTCAAAAAAGAAACGCACAGGTAGTATGAAGTTCAATGAACCTGACTACACAAAAAGCCGGTATATAAATTCGATATATGTTATTGGAAAATGTTGGTGCGTCAAAACGCAGCCATTGTCGATGTCTTAAACGGCATTGTTTTCACACTTGTTTAAAAATGTCATTGAGGAAAACAGTAAAGCAAAATGCACGTGCAAGTTATGGCATTCATAAGCATAAGCCAATAATTTGTCATGCAATTGTCAACATTTTTCAAGTTCGAAAATGCGGAGAATCAGCGCTGCCAATCGGAACATCGCCATAGGACGTACTCTAAGAGGGGAATCCAGTCTTCTGTTGCACAACACTTCAACGTCCACCACAGCACCATTTGCCGCCTTTGGGTCCGATACACACAGTTCAATTCCACTGCAGGCCGTCCGAAAACCGGCCGACCAAGAGTTCCACCTACGTCATCGCAATGCCACAGGTACGGAGACTGTAGAATGCATCCCTGGTTTGTGGAGGATATCGGACCAGACTGTCAGGAACAAACTTAGCGAGGCTGGAATCCGACCCAGAAGACCAGTTATCGTCCCTTTTTTATCCATCGACATCGACGCTTGTGTTGGTGCCATACCTTACAGCCTCAGAATTTGAGAAACTGGAGACGAGTGTGGTTCAGCGATGAATCACGATTTCTTCTTCACCGGCGAGATGGAAGACAACGTGTTTATCGTCGTCGAAATGAGCGTTTTGCCCCACATTTTCTAAGTGGTAGTGTTATGGTGTGGGGGGGCCATATCCTACACCACGAGATCTGGCTTGGTTGTGGTTCAGGGAAATTTGACAGCAAGTCGCTTCATGAATCAAATTCTGCAACTTCACCTTCTTCCAATCATTGACCTCCAGAAGGGACTGTTTCAACAGTACAACGCTCCACCGCGCACACAGCTCGTGTCACGGTAGACAACCTTCATAATGCCAACATCAACGTCTTGCCCTGGCCGTCGAGATCTCCAGATTTTAACCCAATCGAACACCTCTGGGATGAACTCGTTCGACGTGTACGTCTACGTCAGAACACGCCGCAGAGACTCCAACAACCGGTCAACGCGTTACAAGCGGAATGGCGCAGAATTCCGCAGGACAGAATTCGTACACTTATGCAGTCAGTGCCAAGAGGAGATGCAGAGCTGCGATTGCTGCCCGAGGCAACCTTATTGCCTTATTTGACATAACAATGAACATCATATTTTTGCAGCTAAATGATATTTAAGTCAGTTTCCTTATATTTGCATATATATATATATATATATATATATATATATATATATATATATATATATATATATATATATATATAATTTCAAGAAGCTAGTTTGGGTCTCACTGATTATATCTGGTAGAACTTGTTTAATTCTGTAAGCGACAGTGCTAACTGCTATTTTGTAATCAACATTTGAGACACTGATTGGGAGCCATTTTTTAAGTAATGACGGTCGCGTCCTTCTTTTGGTATACATGTAATTATTTTGAAATAATAAGTTTTTCCTTTTCACAAGCGTATTTTTATGGATCTCCATAAAAAAATTGCCAATATCTTTCCAGAAAAAAATATTTGAACCTCTACAGAGAAGCCATCTGATCCTCGACTGCTCGGGGGCACGGGTGGCCCAGTCGTCTAAGGCGGCGCGATTCGCTTTGCAGAGTTGCGTCCCTTGGGCACGCCAGAAACCTATAATTGTGGGTTCGAATCCCGGTTCGCCCCGATTATGTTTCTAGGTTTGTCAGCACCATACCCGTGCTCGTGGGTTTCACCGGAGTGGTAAACGTCTGAGACCTGCATCACTTGGGGCTTTCCTCCCACATTAAGCTGACACGCCATGATATAACTGCAATAATGTTAAAAGCGGCGCTAAACCCAACTCACTCACTCACTCCTCGACTGCTCCTATTTTTCATATGTTTTAAGGCCTGGGAATATTCGGCAAAAGAAATTTGTCTTTTATCTTTTGTCTTTTATCGACTGATAATTTGTATCAATATATACAAACGTATCTAGTTCTTTTCCCCAAATTTCAATGTGGTTTCCTTTATACAATTTTGTATAAACAGTTACAGTTTCGTTAATTGTTTCTTTCCTATCTATTAATTTTATATTAGTTTCTTCATCAATTATCTCACACATATTTTCTTTACAATTTTTTTCCGGATAAAAATTGTACCCTGTCTTTGCCTGGCTTCTGAATACAAAACCTTTTATTTTATTTGTTCTTCTTTTTTGTTATTTAAGTTTAATGTTTCAGGATCATGTAAGATGTGATATTTTGTTTCAAGATCATTTATATCTCTGTCCAGTTTTCTTTCTTTCTTTTCTCGTTCTTTTGTTGTTTTAATTGAGTTTGAAATAGTTTCACTTATCATTATTAGTGTAATGTGACCTTTACATAACAACTGACAGGGTCAATAGCATCATTTGTCAGTAGAATGGAATGAAACCAAACCAAGGGAGGTAAGCGTGCAGTTGACTCAAAGTATTTTATGATATATTACGGCGCTTCAACTGTTTCACACCTGTCTGATCATACCTGATCAAGGGAGGCAATCCCGCATTTCGGTAAACCTGCACTTAACCCCCTGGGTCCATTCCCGTGGTTCTCGCAATCTCAAATTACCCGCCCTTGATTTCTATTTGCCAATTTGATTGGCTACGCTACTCGGTCTAACGTACCAATCAGAATGCGAGTTAAAAGCTAGCCCCAGTGATGCGTTTGCCAGTCCCGTTGCAGAAATTCAACATTGAAAAACTGACTGACACGCAAAAGAAACCCCTCAACAATATTTTTGATGGAAAGGATGTCTCCATGTCCATTAAAGTTGACAAGTATGCGACGCACGGGGACCTTATCTCATCCTTCTTAGGGGAGGTCTCGTCGTCCGTCCTACCCGACCCAGGATAATGACCAGTCCTACCTTGCCGGATGCCAATCCACCGACATGCGCCCGGGCCTGTCGGGAGGGGTGACTCCTCAGAACCCAGCGGTATAAACTAACAGGTTTGAACCACTAGTCTTTATAACGATAACATATAGCAAAACCCTTAGAAAGGGCACATTTCTACTAGTCCTTATGATACCTTAACTACTGGGCAGTTTGGCAAGGCCTACAGGACTAGTGCCAATGTCTAACGCTGAGAAGCTCTCAGGACCCCATCTTATCCCACATCCCGGAATGAGTTTTCACAGTCAATCACTTTGCCCATGTCTGCTCAAGTCGACAAACATCTATAGCGTCTGTATGTCAAAAGATCTTGGAACTGAAAAACACGGTTTCAGCAGCGAGTCACAGGTGTATCATGGGTAAGTCAAAAGATGAATTAGATTATGACAGGGCATCGTCAACCAAGGGTGAACTTTCATCTATCTGGTCATACTGAGTCTGAGCAAGTCTCGCAAATCACAGCCGTACCACGTGTCATGTCAAAAACACCGTGCGCCACGTGCCTCTCTGCGGCATGGTATCCCAGTGTGTTAGCACGATAAATCGGCATCAGCCCGGACTAGTATAAGCAGCCACACTCACACTCACATATGCATGCACGTCGCGATATAAGTGCAATGATCATGGTGGCGATACCAAGCATCATTGGCTCCGAAGAAGAATACATCGGAAATGTGCATGATAATCGACCTAAAAGTAGGTTTTCCTGAAGTCCAAATGGAGTCAGCTAAGGAACTCCCTCATACTAGGAGATTGGATGATAAGTCTAGACTTACAGGATGCCTATCTTCACGTTCAAATTCATCCGTGTTGTCGACCTTATCTCCGAGTTGCAGTCTGCGGGCAGAGGTTCGAGCCCACGTTCTAGCGTTCAGCATATCATGTTATATCCTTTTATTAAGTGCAGGGACGTGGCGTCACGTCACTGCAGGATAATGCCCGCCCACCTATTGCACGTGTTGTAACCTACTTTTTGAGGCAACATAGCATTGCTGTACTGCCATGGCCAGCTGTTTCTCCAGGACTCTCCACCATAGAACATGCCTAGAACGCGGCCGGTGGACAAACGCCTACGGCAGGACCAGAACCAGCCGGCAACGCTAGATCAGTTGGCCCAATCTTTGTTTGACATTTGGAACAACATCCCCCAGGCTCTTTTCAATCATCTGGTGTCTTCAGTGCGCTACCTCGCCTCATCACGCCTCATCACGCTAGAACCCAGTGGAGGCATTCCATTCGAGAAAACAACGGACCAACGCACACCCGTGTTTACAACACAGGATAGAACACATCAATTCTAATACATGAATTGACGTTTAAAGGACTATTATGAAAAAAACAGTTTGTGAGGTTGTTATTGTTCATGTGTTGATTAATAAAAACTGACTTGAATATTTGTTTGCGTTTTATGGAGTTACATGGTGTGAATTTAAAAGAAAAGGAATTTCTTCCAGTAAACAACTAATAAAAATACTTTATCTTCAGGCTTTACCTGAAAACATATACTGTTCCCTGGACCTGGATGTCCCAAAGCAAACGCAAACTATCAGTTTACTGAAGTAACCTGTAACGGGATGTCCTCAGATCTTTGTGTAACTGTAGCGAGCACAAAGTTCTGATTTTAATGTGATTGGTCTGACCGAAACTCGATTTTTGCATATCGCTGTTACATAGCTTGTATATTGTGGCGTACAACAAACAGAATATTTGCCAGAGGGTATGCCTAACCGATTGGTTCAGCTATCGCGACATTTTGCAATGAAGACCAGGTCAGATAAACCACTGGCTACAAGCCAACACTGTAAGACACATTTCGGATACCGTGCCAATCATTCAATCAGCCAGGCCAGATACTGTGTCGTCCCTTCGATCCACATTTAAATGGCTCTTACGACAAGCAACAATAATGTATATATGTTGAGTCTCAGAACCCCATTGAGTATTAGACGCACGTATTACTCTATGTAGAAGATTAATTATTGACTTGTTTCGGTCTTGCATTGCTTAATGATACAGAACGTCTCCTGTATATAGAAAGACAACACTGTGATATCATAACCAGGTAACACAAATGACACATACCAAAGCAAGTTTTTTTAATATTTTCGTTTATTAAAAGTATGAGGAATATGTAATAGTAACATAACGTACCCAGTATCTGTCATCCGCCACAAACACATGCAAAGTCAAGTCAATTGTTCACCTGAAGAAACACGTGGTACAAGTCAAAATAGGGAATTGCATCGGACTTAATTTTTGTCCCTGATGCGTCAAACTCACGACAATGTTTATTATGCCAGTATTACTACGGCAGAGACTGTGTCTCCAAGCTTAGGAATTCCACCGTCCTGTTCATATCCTACAATGCATCAAATGGTCTTTCAACTTTCCCCAAAGAACTGAGTGGCACCTGACCTTTGAAAGATTCAAGATTTTGTCAAACACCGCTTTGACACTGTCATGGTCCATGGCGGAGGCTTCAACGTACTTGGTTTTCCACTCTTTCTTCGCAAAAAGTTTAGCTCCTTTGCATGTAGTTATTTTCTTATCATCATCAATGTCGGTCTTGTTCCCCACCAAGAGGATGGGCACTTCCTTCTTCTTTTTGATACGTAAAATATCATCCCTTATCATAGCCACTGTTTCAAAGGAGGATTCATCTTCCAAAGAAAATACCAGGATAAATGCATCTCCTTCTCTGATTGCCATCCGCCTTCTTTCCTGGAAGCAGTACCCCCCTGGGGTGTCCACAATGTCCAGGGCGACTCGTCGTTTTGCTTCACCTACAACAACCGCCTGTTGTTCCAGCTCGATGGTGAACCCACTTTGTTTAAGAAACTTGTGGTGTAGGAACTGAGTGATGATGGCACTCTTCCCAACCCCAGGGGCTCCCAGCACAACGATGTTGACCGATTCGTTGGTACTAGCTGCGGACATGACTCCTGTTTTAGAGTTGTACTACAGTCTATGAAACGTGCTCAGATACAACGAAGGTGAAGTTTGACATTCGGTGTTGACGCAGCAGGTTTTTATACAGATAGGAGTTTTTCACACCTTCTCTGGTGGTCCTTGAATGCTATGGAAATGCGTTTTAAATATTTATTGAAATACCCCATGCAAAGTAACCTGCCTTGTCAAAGTTGACAAGGCAAGAGAAATAAGAAAGGCATAAGTTGGGTTCAAGGTCATAGGTGTGGCATGACTTCTGGGCTGCCCTAAGCTATTATTATAATGAATTATATTTGGCAACTTGAGTTACCAGCAAGCAGCGGCAGCAGCGGCAGCAGCAGCAGCAATGGGCAACAATGTTGCCAGCAGCAAAATACTAAGTTTCTGCTGAAAAGAAGACATGAATTAAGTTGAGCCTAAAGGTTCCCATCCGCTGAGAAGCAGAGGAACTGAACAGATTCCCGCTGAAGAGCAGGGACCTGATAATTTTGATGATTACTTGGTGATGAAGTAAGTATTTCCATTTGTAGCCCACAAGAACCATGCCAACAGCACGCATGTGCTAAGCCCACACCAAAGACCATGAACCATGAGGGACCCCCCTAACTAGCCACAGACGAAAGAATTAAGTGTTACTTACTTTTCTTACTTACTACCTACAATTGGCATAGGGCTTCGTGGATCGCGCTTGTGAAAATTTGGAGTCCTTTGACTGATAGATGGACTCCATCCCAGACATACAGGGAACTATCCCCAGCGCAAATCTTGGGATGCTGGATATGCTTCCCCCCAAGCTCCCTTACACGGTTGCCCAACCGTCTGTTGACCTTTTTCCTAGCAATTTCAACTGCATCGTAGCAATTGGCTCCACGCCAGTGCCTCCTTGGTAGCATATCAGACCAAAGAATGGTGGTCTGAGGCATTAGCAGGTGGAGCCTCAACATAGCCAGGTGAATGTCCAGGTACAGCTGGCTGGCCTTCCTCTTACAAATATCATTTGAGCCAAGATGTATAAGTATGGCCCTGGGATGCTGGCCAGTCCTGGCTAGCTGTCGCTCGACCAGGGGCATTAGCTCCTGCCACAGCATCCCACCGCGAGCCATCCACAAGTAGTTGGAAGGCCAGCTGGACCCATTTAGTGAGAAGCATCAACCAGAAATGAACTGTTTAGGGGTAGACTGAGTGCGCAAACTGTTCGAACCGTCTGAGAACTGCTCACCTTAAAGCACGACGGCCATACTGCGGGCCGATTCTGACTCAATTACACAGACGTCAACGTCAATTGTGGGCACAGCGACACTTACGATGGACTCAGAGGAATTGGAATCAAGTCGTCTTCAGTGATGAATCCCGATTTAATCTCCGATTTGCTGATGGTAGGGCGAGGGTGTGGAGGCGCCGTCATGAACGGTACGCCCAGTGTTGTGTACAGGAAGTTGACAGATTTCGAGGCGGAAGTGTCATTGTGTGGTGCTTTCTGTGGCAATGCACGTTCCAGGCTTCTTGTCATCCGTGACAACCTCAACGCTGCTGCTTACCGCGACCAGGTACTGGCACCAGAACTTCTGCCTTTTATGGCAGCACATGGACCCGGTTTGATCTTCCAACACGACAATGCCAGAAACCACACAGCAATTTTGACAAGGAATTTCCTTCAGAATGCGGGAGTCAGCGTCATGGACTGGCCGTCAAGGTCTCCCGACCTCAATCCCATCGAACACGTCTGGGATGCTCTTGGCAGAAATCTGCGCACTCTCCAGAACCAACCACTGAATTTGCAAGATCTTGGCACCATTTTGCAGCAACAATGGCGTCGTGTTCCCAATCATGTGTTGACAAGCATCACAAGGTCCATGCGGAGGCGTTGTGTGGCAGTTGTCAACGCACATGGTGGCCATACACGCTACTGAACTTGTGTGCCATCAGATTCTCGTGCTTGGGACTTATGATTTAAACTGTTGATGTTATTACCGAATACCGTAGGTGCTTGGAACAAATTATGGTTACCACCGTTAATTAAAATCCTTCTTTGGACATTAATGATTAACAATTACCTTCTCTCATAAATTTGTCCGTTGTATATCATATATCAGGCAATTAAATTAAATGGATCGGATTGTGTGCTAGCGTATTTCAACTGCCTGTACAGTGCTCATGATGTCAATAACTGGATTGACTCGATTATTTAGAGATCGGCGTCACATAGCTGGAATCAAGGGGCAAGAAGTAGCCCTGAAACGTCGTTACAAATAATAAATGGAGGGGCAAGAAGTAGTCCCAAAACGTCGTTACAAAGAATGGATGAAAGGACAAGAAATAGTCCTGAAACGTCATTACAAAGAATTGTTAAAGGGACAAGAAGTAGTCCTGAAACGTCGTTACAAAGAATGAATGAAGGGGCAAGAAGTACGACTGAAACGTCGTTACAAAGAATGAATAGAGGGACAAGAAGTATGGCTGAAACGTCGTTACAAAGAATGGATGAAGGGACAAGAAATAGCCCTGAAACGTCGTTACAAAGAATGGATAGAATGACAAGAAATAGCCCTGAAACGTCATTACAAAGAATGGATAGAATGACAAGAAATAGCCCCTGAAACGTGGTTACAAAGAATGGATGAAGGGACAAGAAGTATGGCTGAAACGTGGTTACAAAGAATGGATGAAGGGGCAAGAAGAAGTCCTGAAACGTCATTACAAAGAATGGATGAAGGGACAAGAAGTAGCCCTAAAACGGCATTACAAAGAATGAATAGAGGGACAAGAAGTAGTCCCAAAACGTCGTTACAAAGAATGGATGAAGGGACAAGAAGTAGTCCTGAAAAGTGGTAACAAAGAATAAATGAAGGGACAAGAAGTAGTCCTGAAACGTCATTACAAAGAATGGATGAAGGGGCAAGAAGTAGTCCTAAAACGGCATTACAAAGAATGGATGAAGGGACAAGAAGTAGTCCTGAAAGGTCATTACAAAGAATGGATGAAGGGGCAAGAAGTAGCCCTAAAACGTCATTACAAAGAATGGATGAAGGGGCAAGAAGTAGCCCTAAAACGGCATTACAAAGAATGGATGAAGGGACAAGAAGTAGTCCTGAAACGTCATTACAAAGAATGGATGAAGGGGCAAGAAGTAGTCCTGAAAGGTCGTTACAAAAAATGAAAGAGGGACAAGAAGTAGTCCTGAAACGCCATTACAAAGAATGTATAGAATGGCAAGAATTAGTCCTGAAACGTTGTTAGTGTCATAGTTCCAAAATACATCATATTTTCTTCTATTTTTTGTAAATAATTTTGACTTAATAAAATAAGACTAAGCAAGATATTTTGTGTATATTACTTAATAATTTGTGTACTAAAAGTCTATCTCAGTCGGCGATGATGTTCGCCGGCGTTCATTCACAAAGTTTGGTTGATAGGCATTATGTATTAAGCGTTAAGACTACATGCGTGTTCCGTCCAAATTTAATTATCAGTCGGTGTTGATATACGCCTGCCTTCATTCCCAAGATATAGTCTATAAGCGTTATGAGCTAATCGTTAAGACTACATGTCCAGCGAGAGAAGTAAACATGATTACTCTATGATAACGCGCTGTCCGAGAAAACTTATGTAATTTTAGTCATTTCTGCATACCCATGTCCTTCAAAACTGCGAGGTAATCTCTAAATTCAGATAGTCAGCACGTTAGATTAGCAACATTGTGTAAGTGATAATTGAAAATGCAACCATATGATGACCTAAGAGCATCGGTGGTATAAATAACGGCCTTTATTCCGGGTACCTCACTGATTAGATACACGGAATAACGACTTGCCACTAACAGATGCTTCTCTTGGTTGTTTTAAGGTAAGATATGTTCACTTCATATATATTGTATGTTCTTCCTATTTTTCCTGTTTTCTATTGCATTCTATGTTCTTAGTTGCTTTGAATATAATCAACATTTTAAATTAGGCATTAATGATAAAGGTAACCAGTAAAAAATTTCATATGTTTTAAGGCCTGGGTATATTCGGCAAAAGAAATTTGTCTTTTATCTTTTGTCTTTTATCGGCTGATAATTTTGTATCAATATTTACAAACGTATCTAGTTCTTTTCCCCAAATTTCAATTTGGTTACCTTTATACAATTTTGTATAAACAGTTACTGTTTTGTTAATTGTTTCTTTCCTATCTATTAATTTTATATTAGTTTCATCAATTATCTCACACATATTTTCTTTTCAATTGTTTTCCAGATAAAAAGAGTACTCTGTCTTTGCCTGGCTTCTGAATATAAACCTTTTATTTTATTTGTTCTTCTTTTTTGTTATTTAAGTTTAATGTTTCAGGATCATGTAAGATGTGATATTTTGTTTCAAGATCCTTTATATCTCTGTCCAGTTTTCTTTCTTTCTTTTTTCGTTCTTTTGTTGTTTTAATTGAGTTTGAAATAGTTTCACTTCTTCTTATTATTTTTAAAAGCTCAAAGTGATGTTGGTCATTAATTGAGAATTCCATACTAACTAACTCGTTCCTATCGCTGGATATACTTAGTTCATTTATAATATCATTAATAGTATATTTTACAAGTGTAATGTGACCCTTACATTACAAGTGACAGGGTCAATAGCATCATTTGTCAGTAGAATGGAATGAAACCAAACCAAGGGAGGTAAGCGTGCAGTTGACTCAAAGTATTTTATGCTATATTACGGCGCTTCAACTGTTACAGTTACTGATGCTGCTGTGAGAGTAACTATGCAGTGTGATTGCACTGTGTAGTCCGGACAAGAGGAAAAAAGGCTTAATAAAGGTAGCTAAGGTATATCTCACAACAGAAGTAATAACACAGTGGTTGATACTCTGTCAATTCTCTCCACGAATGTCACAGGATAGTAATTTGAAGGAAACTAGAAATGAAAAATCCAACACAGATTTTGATGTAAGTAAATTATAAAACTAAAGATTGTCAGGATCTTCTGTCCATTCTCTTAAGAAATCCCTATTTGACTTATGGAGACAGTTCTTGTGTTTCATTGTTGTGGTCGTGGAGGGATAAACACATTCACAGACACAAAAAGTAAGGGCTGTATTAAAGTCGTTTACTAATAACAGGACCAGTTAAGATCCGGGGTAGAATAGGTTTTCAGAAACCCATGCTCGCCGAAAAAGGCGACTATGCTTGTCGTAAGAGACGACTAACGGGATCGGGTGGTCAGGCTTGCTGACTTGGTTGATGCATGTCATCGATCCCAATTGCGTGGATCGATGCTCGTGATATTAACCACTGGGTTGTCTGGTCCAGACTCGATTATTTACAGACCGCCGTCATATAGCTGGAATATTGCTGAGTGCGGCGTTAAGCAACAAACCAACCAACCAAAACTAATAACAGATTCAAATGTGTCATTTGGGTAGAATTTGTATTCCTTTCCATTTGTACCAAGTCCATAGACCTTGCCATTGAAATATCAAGCATCCTCGATCTGGGGTTGGTTCTTGAGGCGATTAATAAGGATAACATTGGCCTATGTGACGTAATCTGCAAGATGGATTGCCTTGTTTTGTTTCAACTGTTTCCTTGCATTAAGGAGTCGTATTGTGATCTTCCTTGATCACAGTTACACAAGAACAGGCTTTGCTATTGATTTGCTTGCATGGTCTATCCTGTGAATAGTTGTAATGTCACTGGTGTTTACAGTGACCCCACCTTCATGACATGACAGAATACTTCAGTCAAGTTTTCATCAAGGTTTTCGGGCAGGTTGAAGATTTTTAATGTTATTTTTACGTGAAAATTGTTCATTTTTGGTTAGCGTTTTTACAGCTTGGGAAGTCAGTGAGGAAAGTTTGGATTCAAATTCTGAAAGGAGGTTATCTTTCTCCTCTATTCTCTCGAATGATTTGTCGTTTTGCATCTTCAGTGATGGAATGTTACTCTGAATTTGATCAATGTGTTACTCTGATGAGGTGAGGTGAGGTGAAATTGGGTTACTCTGATGAAATCTCTTTCTTTATTTCGGCCTTTAAATTGTCTGTAATAACGTTCACGGCTTCGTCTGCTGCAGATGCTACCAGGTCTTTAAGTTCATCTTTTCGGGGCAATTCTGACAGTACAGTCAGTGAAGCTTGTACGTATTTGAGCAAGTTCATTAGTTTGTTGTTTTTTCTGTAATTCCAGCCTTTTTTGGACCCATACTTTTTGGTATACAGTTTTGTGCAAAGTCAGGGAAGTTTCGAAAATATTTCACGGAATAAACGGGCTAACCTTTGACCTCCGTTAATGACACAACAGGCGTGTTAAAATTTGTTTTGAGGCAATAGTGGCACACATATCAAATATGTGCAATATTTGTAACACAGCACAATGATGATGCAATACACGTAAAGCATACCCAGAAAGAAAGTCTTTATGCTCCTGGAATGTGTTGTTTGGGAAGTCTTTTTTCCAGGAGAGCGTGTTTCACACCTGCCTGATCATAGCTGATCAAGGGAGGCAATCCCGCATTCCGGTAAACCTGCACTTAACCTCCTGGGTCCATTCCCGTGGTTCTCGCAATCTCAAATTACCCGCCCTTGATTTCTATTTGCCAATTTGATTGGCTACGCTACTCGGTCTAACGTACCAATCAGAATGCGAGTTAAAAGCTAGCCCCGGTGATGCGTTGGCCAGTACCGTTGCAGAAATTCAACATTGAAATACTGACTGACACGCAAAAGAAAGCCCTCAACAATATTTTTGATGGAAAGGATGTCTCCATGTCCATTAAAGTTGACAAGTATGTGACGCACGGGGACCTTATCTCATCCTTCTTAGGGGAGGTCTCGTCGTCCGTCCTACCCGACCCAGGAAAATGACCAGTCCTACCTTGCTGGATGCCAATCCACCGACATGCGCCCGGGCCTGTCGGGAGGGGTGACTCCTCAGAACCCAGCGGGATAACCTAACAGGTTTGAACTACTAGTCTTTATAATGATAACATATAGCAAAACCCTTAAAGAGGACACTTTTCTACTAGTCCTTATGATACCTTAACTACTCGGCAGTTTGGCAAGGACTACAGGACTAGTGCCAATATCTAACGCTGAGAAGCTCTCAGGACTCCATCACTCCAGATGACCGATTGTTATTGTTTGTGTTTTTTCAATGACATAACAATTACACCACTTTATAAAAAGCACAGTTACTTTTTCCGTTCATCACGTCAATCAGTTATTAAAAACCTGTTTGTGCGTTTCATCACGCTAGAACCCAGTGGAGGCATTCCATTCGAGAAAACAACAGACCAACGCACACCCGTGTTTACAACACAGGATAGAACACATCATTTCTAATAAATGAATTGACATTGAAAGGACTATTATTATTATGAAAAAAACAGTTTGTGACGTTGTTATTGTTCACGTGTTGATAAATAAGAACTGACTTGAATATTTGTTTGCGTTTTATGGAGTTACACAGTGTGAATTTAAAAGAAAAGGAATTTCTTCCAGTAAACAACTGATAAAAATACTTTATCTTCAGGCTTTACCTGAAAACATATACTGTTCCGTGGACCTGGATGTCCCAAAGCAAACGCAAACTATCAGTTTACTGAAGTAACCTGTTACGGGATGTCCTCAGATCTTTGTGTAACTGTAGCGAGCACAAAGTTCTGATTTTGTGATTGGTCTGGCCGAAACTCGATTTTTGCATATCGCTGTTACATAGCTTGTATATTGTGGCGTACAACAAACAGAATATTTGCCAGAGGGTATGCCTAAAATAATTCACGGAATAAACGGGCTAACCTTTGACCTCCGTTAATGACACAACAGGCGATTATTTAGAGATCGGCGTCACATAGCTGGAATCAAGGGGTAAGAGGTAGCCCTGAAACGTCGTTACAAATAATAAATGGAGGGGAAAGAAGTACGACTGAAACGTCGTTACAAAGAATGAATAGAGGGACAAGAAGTAGTCCCAAAACCTCGTTACAAAGAATGGATGAAAGGACAAGAAATAGCCCTGAAACGGCATTACAAAGAATTGATGAAGGGACAAGAAGTAGTCCTGAAACGTGGTTACAAAGAATGAATGAAGGGAAAAGAAGTATGGCTGAAACGTCGTTATAAAGAATGAATGAAGGGACAAGAAGTATGGCTGAAACGTCATTACAAAGAATGGATGAAAGGACAAGAAATAGTCCTGAAACGTCATTACAAAGAATGGATGAAGGGACAAGAAGTAGTCCTGAAACGTCGTTACAAAGAATGAATGAAGGGACAAGAAGTAGTCCTGAAACGTCATTACAAAGAATGGATGAAGGGACAAGAAGTAGTCCTGAAACGTCGTTACAAAGAATGGATGAAGGGACAAGAAGTAGTCCTGAAACGTCATTACAAAGAATGAATAGAGGGGCAAGAAGTAATCCCAAAACGTCGTTTCAAAGAATGGATGAAGGGGTAAGAAGTACAACTGAAATGTTGTTACAAAGAATGAATAGAGGGGCAAGAAGCAGTCCTGAACGCCATTACAAAGAATGAATAGAGGGGCAAGGAGTAGTCCTGATCCGCCGTTACAAAGAAATGGTTGGTGGGGCAAGAAGTAGTCCTGAAACGTCGGTACATAGAATGGTTGAAGGGACAAGAAGTGGTCCTCAAACGTCGGTACAAAAAATGAATAGAGGGGCAAGAAGTAGTCCTGAACGCCATTACAAAGAATGAATAGAGGGGCAAGGAGTAGTCCTGATCCGCCGTTACAAAGATATGGTTGATGGGGCAAGATGTAGACCTGAAACGTCGTTATATAGAATGAATGAGGGGACAAGAAGTAGCCCTGAAAGAAATGGAAAGAATGGATCAAAGGTCAAGAAGTAGTCCTGAAACGTCGTTACAAAGAATGAAAAGAGGGACAAGAAGTAGTCCCAAAATGTCGTAACAAAGAATGGATCAAAGGTCAAGAAGTAGTCCTGAAACGTCGTTTCAAAGAAGAATAGAGGGACAAGAAGTAGTCCCAAAATGTCGTAACAAAGAATGGATCAAAGGTCAAGAAGTAGTCCTGAAACGTCGTTTCAAAGAAGAATAGAGGGGTAAGTAGTACGGCTGAAACGTCGTTACAAAGACTGAATAGAGGGGTAAGTAGTACGGCTGAAACGTCGTTACAAAGACTGAATAGTGGGGTAAGTAGTACGGCTGAAACGTCGTTACAAAGACTGAATAGAGGGGTAAGTAGTACGGCTGAAACGTCGTTACAAAGACTGAATAGAGGGGTAAGTAGTACGGCTGAAACGTCGTTACAAAGACTGAATAGAGGGGTAAGTAGTACGGCTGAAACGTCGTTACAAAGAAATGGGTGATGGGGCAAGAGGTAGCCCTGAAACGTCGTTACAAAGACTGAATAGAGGGGTAAGTAGTACGGCTGAAACGTCGTTACAAAGACTGAATAGAGGGGTAAGTAGTACGGCTGAAACGTCGTTACAAAGACTGAATAGAGGGGTAAGTAGTACGGCTGAAACGTCGTTACAAAGACTGAATAGAGGGGTAAGTAGTACGGCTGAAACGTCGTTACAAAGACTGAATAGAGGGGTAAGTAGTACGGCTGAAACGTCGTTACAAAGACTGAATAGAGGGGTAAGTAGTACGGCTGAAACGTCGTTACAAAGACTGAATAGAGGGGTAAGTAGTACGGCTGAAACGTCGTGACAAAGACTGAATAGAGGGGTAAGTAGTACGGCTGAAACGTCGTTACAAAGAATGAATAGAGGGGTAAGTAGTACGGCTGAAACGTCGTTACCAAGACTGAATAGAGGGGTAAGTAGTACGGCTGAAACGTCGTTACAAAGAATGAATAGAGGGGTAAGTAGTACGGCTGAAACGTCGTTACAAAGACTGAATAGAGGGGTAAGTAGTACGGCTGAAACGTCGTTACAAAGAATGAATAGAGGGGTAAGTAGTACGGCTGAAACGTCGTTACAAAGACTGAATAGAGGGGTAAGTAGTACGGCTGAAACGTCGTTACAAAGACTGAATAGAGGGGTAAGTAGTACGGCTGAAACGTCGTTACAAAGAATGAATAGAGGGGTAAGTAGTACGGCTGAAACGTCGTTACAAAGAAATGGGTGATGGGGCAAGAGGTAGCCCTGAAACGTTATTACAAAGCAAGATTTGCCGTGAAAACTTTCCTTTTTGATAACTGTCTGTGACCTGTATCACATTCCTCACACACCGAAGTTCAAAACAATCTGTAACTGTAGTACATTTAAAAACATCGGTAAATAAAATCAACAAAACTCTTTCCATATTCATAAATGTTCTCTGCTAAAAGGAGAGTCGAGAGAACGAGTCCGAATATATCATGAACATGTGTTCATGAATCACTATCAGACACCAGGTCTTCGAGAAAAGGCGAAAGTATCCTCTGTCCCACAGGTGGCGTCCAGGTTTCATCCATAATCACAAATCGTTGCAACAACCTTTCTGGATCAGCTTCAAACAGACCTAGAATATCACTAGACCTGCTGTACCTGGTGATCAGCTGTCAGAAGATTTGGAACCTTTGGAGCTATATTATATATCTCAGTGAGCTAGCACTATAAATCGGCATCAGTCCGGACTAGTACAAACAGCCACACACACACTCGCATGCACGTCGCTATATAAGTGCAATAATCTTGGACGCGACGTTAAACCCATATCACATCACCTCACCTCACAACGGTGTCGGTTTCAAGTTAACAATATCTGCATGTCTCCACTGATCTCGTTCCTTATGAAATAATATTACAACAATGTAATTATTACTTCAAAGATATTAATTATTAAATAATATTAATAATGTTACCACTGTATAGATATGTCAATGTCAACAGTATCCCGTGTGCCACTATGACTGTGTCAACTTAATATCACATGTTCCTTGAAAACAATAAAAAGGTTACAGGAAGTCATTGTTGTGAAAATATATTACTAATTTCTTTTCATCATATGTTTTTGTCTACTTTTATATTACATAAATATTTAAACTGAAATGTGCCATATTCTCATTCCTTATTCTTAAGGTACCACATGCAAATTACAGTTTGTTTTACCTCCTAGGTTACACTGATGCGCTTTTGATATGGCAGTATAAGTACTGTATTCAATAGGTAGGATTGCTACAAATTTTCTTTGCGCCGTCGTTGATCCTCTGGTAGCCTAGTGGTTAAAGCGTTCGCTTGCACGCCAAAAAAACCAGGGTTCGATTCCCGACATGGGTACAATGTGTGAAGCCCATTTCTGGTTTCCCCCGCCGTGATATTGCTGGAATATTGCTAAAAGCGGCGTAAAACCATATTCACTCACTCCTCTGGATGAATGTTATCTTGTCATGTTTAGTGTCATGTCGTGCCTGTAGGAGTCCATCGCAGCTCGGGGCTAGCTGAATGTCTGCTGTTTGATCAAAGGTTTCATCACTTGTCATTTAGAATAACGTCTCTTACTTTATTACGTCAATTATTACGCGAGAAGGTGGGTTTGGTTCTGGTATTTGCCGCCTATTCTCGCAATCCTCGCGTCAGTTAGCTGTTGCTTTTCCCCCAATACCGATTGTCATATCTCTCCACTTTGGGCGATCGTTCGGCCACATCGTTTAGCAGCGTTGCCCAGCTAGCCTAAATCTATGGGGAACAACTCATATTTCTGAGACACTTCCCTCTCAAACATAACGTCGTCCAACGTCATCAAGTTGCGAGCGCACGTTAGAATCTCCAGGAATGTAGTCATGATAGGACAATGTATTATCGTGAAATAAACCACGCTTCGTTCTTCGTTGTTCTTTGCGATATATCGCGTAGCTATCTTGTAAACATTTAAGAAATAAAGAACGAGTGGGGGTTGTTTATCATACACTAAAGCACTGCAAGTAGAGTGAGTGAGTGAGTGAGTGAGGTTTTACGCCGCTTTTAGCAATATTCCAGCAATATCACGGCGGGGGACACCAGAAATGGGCTTCACACATTGTACCCATGTCGGGAATCGAACCCGGGTCTTCGGCGTGACGAGCGAACGCTTTAACCACTAGGCTACCCGACCGCCCCACACTACAGGTAGAATATACCGTGAGGGGCGCAGCCTCGAATGATTTATTCTCCCTGCAGTGTTTTAATGTTAGATAAACAACGACGACGAGGCGTGTATTTCTTATGTGAGATTTGGTATTCTCACAATTTTCACCTCGATTATCTGCACAGTTTCTCCCAATACCGATTGTCACATCTCTCCAAACTTTTGGTGCGATCGTTCGGCCATTGCGTTCAACTGCGTTGTCCGCAGCTACATCTATATGGGGAACACCTCATTCTATAGACACTTCGCTTTAAAAAATAACGTCGTCCCATTTACGAAGTCATCAAGTTGCGAGCGCATGTTCAATTCTCCAGACATGACGTCGTGATAGAACAATGTTTTTATCGTGAAATAAGGGGCCAGTTGATTCTGAGCCAGGAATTTATAGGGCATTCTGAACGTGCATTTAAGACAAGTAATGCTAACGCAACTATAGGTCACTATGCAAAATTATTGAGAAATTATATGTCAGCTATAACAAGTCGCAGGGCGGTGGGCAAGCCTTGTGGTAAAAGCGTTCGCGCGTCACGCTGAAGACCTGGGTTCGATTCCCGACATGGGTACAATGTGTGAAGCCCATTTCTGGTGTCCCCCGCCGTGAAATTGCTGGAATATTGCTAAAAGCGGCGTAAAACCATACCTACTCATTCGTGAAATAAACCACGCTTCGTTCTTCATTGTTCTGTGCAAAATATCGCGTAACAATAAATGTATTAGGTCACAGCTGTATTTTCTAACGTCATCAATTATGTACGCTGTGTGTGTGTGTGAAATCATTATGAGACAATATGCTTCATGAGGATACCGAATAATTTAAAACAATCTAAATAATAATGCTTAAGATTCTGGGTTGTAGCTAGGCCTAATACGGCACCTCAGCAAAACGTCGCCGAGCGAAAAAGGCACCGATTGGCGAAAACGTCACCTCGCCCTAAGCGATAACGGCTACATTTGGCTGGCGAAAAAGGCACCTTATTTTTCTTACCTTGGTACTGAAATAAATGAAATTAAACTCACATGGTCACTTGCAAACACTAATAATTGTGAAATGTTAAAACAAGTTTATATTAGAAATAAGCCTCTACTCCAATTTGGATGATAGCTTACCAACTTTTGCATATTTTGTTTGGATGACTGGGTTCGACATTAGCGTGGAGAGCTTTGAATAATATTGTTGTTACAACTGATTGGTGTAATTGTTCTCGGTAATTTACAAAATGCTATCAATTACATGATAATAAATCAAATACACAACAACATAACAGAATAAAGCACGTAAATAAAGCATAAATACTAACTACATAAATAGTTCTTATCGTTATTTAAAATAGAGGTGCCGTTTTCGCCCGACAAATAACTTATCAATATTTGTATATGAGTTTCGACAACAATATTCAATAATATTTTCAATTTAATGCATTTTGATTTCTACCTTGAGAATCCGTTATGGTCCAAATTTGTGCAAAAAAATACTGTGCGCACAAAACTATTCATCAATACACGCTATAACTTGTGACACCATGTGACGTCATCCATTTGTGCGCTCGGGTGACGTTTTGAACATAGAAACTGTAAACAACAGCAGTCGGAACAATCTGCACTGCTGTCCTTTATCCTCGGTCGACCTGTCCCTTCACCTCCATACCGAACATGTCCGATAATATCCGAGTGTAATACGTTTTACGCTTTACATCGACTGCGAAGAGGAATACGCCTTCACCTTCCTGTCTGTATCTCTTCGCAATGATAACATGAGATATGGGTACTGGATGTAGCTCAGACCGGACGACTGCCCAGGGTAAGATTAGAATATACCAAGGATTGTCATAGCGAATAGTTTTACTCGCTAGTCGTTCTGATTAGTCTTTAGATTGCCCTCGGTTTTCGCGCACTCTACGTCATCTGTTGTGCAGTGGTAGCTAACTGAGGAATATGTCTGACAAGATTTTGCATAGTATTTCTGATATCATATACAAAAATAAGTGTATATATCTAAGCAATTTCCTATTTATTGTTCATTGATACTATACTTCTTAAAAATACTGCTAAGTGCACTTTACTAATAGCAGATACTGGTAGATCTATATGGTCTCTGACTATATATATTATATATCCCCTTGTTATTAGATTTCGGACGCTTAAGAAACATTCGTAGATTTCTCTCTGATCACATGAACAACTGTTAAACATCTTATTCACTTATAAAAGACAACTTTCTTTTTAAAAAACAAGCCATCATCTGAGTATTTAAGATGTCTGTGTGATAACAACCCCTGTTATATATATATATATATATATATATATATATATATATATATATATATGTTTTGTCGGATGATAAGTATTCAGAGACATGTTTTCGCACGGCCATGTTTACTCGATTACTCTTGCTATAACAGGTGTTGTTATCACACATGGCCGTGCGAAAACATATGACTCTGAATACCTATCATCCGACAAAACATATATATAGAGGTTATCACGCGAGTGTGTTTGGGGATGGTAAATATCCTGCATTAGGAATAAACATTGTATTTAGCGAGTCTTGGCGAGCTAAATACATAGTGTTTATTCCTAATACAGGATATTTACCATCCCCAAACACACAAGCATGATAACCTCTTTATCATATAATGTCATTCTTTAATTCTGTGCTTCAAAATCGCTTTCCCTCTCACACAAACATTACCGAAACATTGCGAGTTTTCCTGGAATGCGCGCATTAATATTTATTATGTCACAGGGTAAGTGATGTGTTATTCGGACAGTGACAGTAGCCAATATAGCTCCAGCTGAAATCTCTTTGTTATACACTGGCGAAGCAACATATACGCAAAACAATAAAAACATTTAATTGCCTATCGCGGCAATCCATCGGCCTGTCTGCTAGAGTAACTGCCCTTTGTCAAAGGGAAGTTACTCTATTCCTAGTCTATGAGACGTCACGGCCACGGTCAGACATTGTTGGCAGTCGGTCTGTCCTGTCATAACATTAAGAAGTGTAGTCAGATGTACACACAGCGACAAAACGAAACAAGGGAACAATTCAAACATATTTCTGCCAAATCCAACTATTTTAATTTGTGGAGAAGGTTTCAAGCCCCAGAGGTCTACAAACACAGATATGGCTACTGATCCCGCTTGTCTATGCCTCTTGCCCTCGCAAAATTGTGTTGAAATTTATATCTCCAAAGTTGCCAAAACTTATAAAATGCCTTAGCTACGTCACAGTTAGACACTGATTATCAGTATATTAGACTGTTCTTTTGATAATGGTAGCAATCATTCCTGTAGTTTATCCAGATTTCCGATGGTTAATTCTGACTCGATCGCCGAATGACGAGGACGCCGCCATGTTTGTTTATAAACAGTGAAAGTAGTCCCTACTTGACCTTTCATATTTGCATCTCTATCCGCATATGACCCAAACGGATATCGTTTTTATCCGTTGGCTTTATCCTGCCGAGAAACCTGCTATTATATGATAATACATATTATATATGAGTGTTCATGTTATTCAATGTTTCTATAAATACCAGAAATTAGGCATGAGTTTTGTAAACATAGTATGACATCAACAAAATATAATGTTCTATTTATTACCGAAGAAGATGTCCACATACAAATTTTAGTGTTTACCTATAAGGACAGCAAGTCACAACAGCAGCGGAACTGAAAAATGTCAAATGACATCAACAATCTTCAGCTATGACATCGTTTCTAGTGTGACGTCATTCCAACCTCACGTCTCAATAAGATTGGAATGCCGTCCGGATGACTGAAAAAATACACTGTTGTCTCGTGGCGTGATACTCGTGGCGTGATACATGTGTGACCTGACCCGTGAAGATCCGGGGTAGAATAGGTCTTCAGCAACCCATGCTTGCCGTTAAAGGTGACTATGCTTGTCGTAAAAGGCGCCAACGGGATCAGGTGGTCAGGCTCACTGACTTGGTTGATGCATGTCATCGATCCCAATTGCGTGGATCGATGCTCATGATATTAATCACTGGATTGTCTGGTCCAGACTCGATTATTTACAGACCGCCGTCATATAGCTGGAATATTGCTGAGTGCGGCGTTAAACAACAAACCCACCAACCAACCGGATGACTGAAAATATACACTGTTGTCTCGTGGCGTGATACATGTGTGACCCAAGGTCACATATGATTTTTATGAACCCTGATATGTTTGTCCTCGTAGGGAATAAATATATATATGTTGTAGACTTTCTTTTTCATGGTTGTTTTAACCAATCTTTCAGATGGGCAGTCTTTGAAAGCAAAAACAGTTCCAGCAATGAAGGTTGTCATTGTTGGTGAGTATATTGCAAGGCTAAGGTGCAGTAAACATTATTTTCAAGGGCTATGTACTGTATACGGCCGGGACGAGTCCAAATATACTACCCGGGTACCCAACCCCCTATTACCCGACCCTACCAAGGTACCCACTGTAGGTCACGCCGAAGACCCGGGTTCGATTCCCGACATGGGTACAATGTGTGAAGCCCATTTCTGGTGTCCCCCGCCGTGATATTGCTGGAATATTGCTAAAAGCGGCGTAAAACCATACTCACTCACTCACCCACTGTAGGTCTCAAGAGTTGGGAACACAATGTCTAATTGGGAATAATTTAACTGTAGCCCTGGCAAAAACTGTTTGGATACATGCATGAAACCAGGGACCATATAATAGATATATGGTCTCTTATGAAACGATCAAATCATACCTACACTGAAGTTGACTGAAGCTTTATCTTTACTCAAACATATACAAGTCAAAAGGAATGTGTGCATCATCATAAAGAAATGGGAACATTATCGACTTGTAGTGTAACCACTGAGCTGTAGTAAGTTTTTGTCATTAAACAATATGTCACGTGACTAACCACGGGTAGTACTGTGGGTACCGGGGTCCTACTCAGGACCCACCCGACCCAAGTGACCCGTCCCAGCCCTAGTACTGTACCATGCTTATATTCTATGAAGTGGATTAGCAGTTCAACAACCCTGAGTTAAGTCTATTTAAATCCTTTTGATACCTGATAACTTTTATTTTGTTAATCAGTCTAACAGTTTTTACACTAATTCCATATAGATGACGTCTTATTTTGACACAAGCCCTTGCAGATTCTGGATTAAAAGGGGTCCCCAGCAACCTTAGTTTTTAGGCAATGAAGTGGCCCAGGTGGTCACTTTCTTGACTGTGTGTCATAGTTCCTTGGTGGTGTGAGATGTTGCTCATACTATCAACCACTGGTTTGTCTGGTCCAGACTGGATTATTTAGTGGCTGGAATATTGCTGAGTTTGGAATGAACATTAAAATAAAATACTATGTCCCCCTTAAGTTAAGGATCTGCATTATTGTTGAGGTTTTCCCACTTCATTATTTGCCTTTTCTGTGTTACAGGTGATCCATCAGTGGGGAAGACCAACATATTCCTGCGCTATATGCGCAACCAGTTCAGTCCCCTCTACATTCCCACACAGAGGGCTGTCATTGGTAAGTTCACCTTCATATGTATCTTCATTCGAAGGGGGCAAGGGTTGCCCAGTCGTCTGAGGCGCCGCGATTCGCTGTGCAGAGTTGCGTCCCTTGGGCACGCCAGAAACCTATGATTGTGGGTTCGAATCCCGGTTCGTCCTGATTATGTTTCTGCACCGTACCCGTGCTCTTGGGTTTCACCAAAGTGGTAAAGGTCTGATACCTGCATCATTTCGGGCTTTCCTCCCATATTAAGCTGACACACCGTGATATAACTGGAATACTGTAAAAAGCGGCGTAAAAGCCAACTCACTCACTCTTCATTCGAATCAGCACCCAGTGGAGATTCTTGGTTACAGTTTGTATCCAGCAATCTATGCTGGTCATAGGAGGCGGCTTAGTGAATTGGGTGGTCAGAATTACTGAGTTGATTGATAGTGTGTCATTGTACCCTGATAGCACGGATTGTCATCTTCCTGAGGACTGCCTCCGTGGTCAAGTGGTAGAGTGTCCGCCCAGAGAGCGGAAGGATTGAGGTTTGATCCCCGGCCGCGTCATACCTAAAAACGTTAAAAGATGGTACTTGTTGTTACCCTGTCTGGCGCTCGGCATTAAGGGACTAAAACAAGAACTGGTCGGCTCGGAGTCAGTATACTGTGTCTGCCTGGGGTATTCATGTTAAACTGCGGCATGGTATCTCAGTGGGCTAAGCACTATAAATCGGCATCAGTCCGGACTAGTACAAGCAGCCACACACTCAGACACACATCTGCATGCACGTCGCTATATAAGTGCAATAATCTTGAAAGCGACATTAAACTCCATTTCACCTCACAGCACATCTTCCTGAGGAAAGGGAGTTAACTGACTATTAAAGTCCCGTTTCCACCCTTGCCAAACTAGGCTGGAATTGTGGAATTATATTTTGGCTGGACTAACGAGTTTACGCAAAGTCTAATAAAAATTGCATGACTAAATAGACATGCAGTTTGTAAACTGCTGTGCACAATATAGACTATGATTATCAATGAGATCTTCTTGACTGGGCGCTTTGAGTGCCGCCATTTTGTTTGAAGCAAATGCAATTGATATGAGTGGTGGAATCTGTTTGGTCAGTAGGAGGGACATAGAAGGGACATAACTTGTAATAGCCACTGGTGGCGCAACGATCGAGCCCAGAACTCCAGCCTTGTTCGGTAAGGGTGGAAACTGTACTTTTACAGTCAGTTGACTCCTTGCCTTAGGAAGATTCGGAATGTTTATCATTATATCTCAAAGCTGCATAAACAAAAACAGAAACTTCTACACTGTCCTGTCGGCCAGGTCTAGTAAACGACTATAAGTGTTCTTAAAATTTTATTTTTCATTCTGCAAAAGTTTGTCATCAGATCTGTCAACTATGTGATTAAAATAAGAAGGCAAAATATTTTCATCTCAACTAAAACCATTCCAAAGCGTGTGTTCACGACATATTTAAGAATCTGATAATTCTCGGCTGCTTTGTTTTAGTACTTTAAGGGTTATTACCACGTAAGACAACATGTTTTGCCAATTGGTATGGAACAGATTTTTATCAAAGTCGTTGCTAGCTCTTGTGACTTGCACATGAAATAAGCATGTTTCTTACACTCAGCCCTACAACTGTGTTATGTTTATGTTTGACCAGAGAACCATGTGATGAAGGTGAACTTGCCGAGCCACGCTGTTGTGTCTCTGTCTCTGTGGGACATTCCGGGGAGGGAGGACATCGACCTCTACAAGTCCTACTTCAGAAACCTGGATGCTGCCATTGGTATGTCATGTGAAGCAGCCACCAGGCTGAATCTTGCTGGCAGGGTTTCCAGAT
The DNA here is from genome assembly GCF_023055435.1 of Haliotis rufescens. NCBI lineage: Eukaryota > Metazoa > Mollusca > Gastropoda > Lepetellida > Haliotidae > Haliotis > Haliotis rufescens. The sequence goes on from NW_025964223.1 coordinate 56,106,666, forward strand.
TAACAAAAGTCTGTTTATCCGAGATTGGTCAAATCCAGGAAGGACTAGAAGTGACATTTCTTTATGAACTAGAATTTACCATTGTGTAGATGGCAACTCCCTATCATGTTTTTGAAGTGGTGAAACTCAAAATTAATTTTGAACCATGCCTTTATGATGTTGATAAATTAGATTAATAGCTCATTATTCCCCCTGTTTGAAAAACAGAGGGGATATAGCAATCAGCATGTCCATTCGTCAGCCATCCATTTTCCCTTCCTGGAGCAGAACTTCAAAACCATTAAATATTTCTTCTTGAAACCTCTATGTAGATCAGTCTAGTTGGGAACTGGTGCCTAGTGATGATTTGGGATTTTTAGTCTTTTTATTTTGTTTCGTTTTCATTATTTTTCATGATGAAAACAAGTTGGTTATACGTTTCTGGAGCACAACTCCAAAACTGTTGAATATTTCTACATGAAACTTGCTATACAGATCAGTCTAGTGGTTAACTGGTGCCTTTTGATTATTTGAGATTTTGAAAAATACTGAACAGCATTATTTTTTTCTTCACTGAGGTGTAGGTATCCAATGGCAATCCAGTGGGGAATAAGTAGCCATTTCTAAATTGCACCAGACTGGGGGGGATATGTCATTTTCTGAAGACTCTTGTTTAGCTTCGTGATTCTATTTGCAACATTAATTCATCTAAGTCTGAATCCAGAGCATCCAAATCTATTTTGATCCAGAGATACAATGTGTGAAGTTGACTCTTGGTGTACCTTCATCACGTTGCTTGAACAAGCCTACGAAAGGAAACCATCAGAAGACTCCCATATATGTTAATCACGCAGTCCGCAACAAATGATTACACGCTATGTGATTTAATGTGTCAGGTTCTGTTGAAAATGTGCCGGGTTCTTATCATTACCATGCAAACGTTATGGGCATTGTGTCTTGTTTGTAATTTGTAGCCTGGTTCTATTTAAAGTGTGTACATAGTCCATAGTTTGGCTGCTCTCTGATGGTTTTCTTTAATAGGCCTATTTACTATGTTAATCAAATATATCCAGACTTAAATAGAATCTACTAAGACTAATGCCTGAGACAGTGACATGGTACAGTAGACTTGGTTTTTAGGATAAAAATACAAAGAAAGTGAATACGTTAACCGAAAATTGGTTTGAACATAATGAGTACTTGTGTTTGCAGTGGTAGTCGATGTGTCAGACCCGGAATCCATCATGATGGCCAATGTATGGAAACAGACTGTGGTCACAAACATTGAGAAGACAAGACCGCTTGGTGATGGCGATGAGACACAGGAGGAGACTGGCACACTTGCTGTGGACCCTGTCAAGTTTCCTGTACTCCTCTTAGGAACAAAGTGTGACATAGTGAGTGGTTTTGTTTGACCAGAACAAAACACTGATGGTGATGGTGATGATGATGATGATGATGATGATGATGATGATGATTTGTGTCCCATAGTCATGCCAGGATCTGCACAATATCACTACAATCAGATCTTTTACTCCAATTTGATATCTCTCTGTGTGAAGATCAAACCCGCCATAGGAAGTCATGTCAGATGAACAATGACTGAACTTTTTCTGGACAGTCAAAAATCAAAGATGCTTGGGTTAAAGGCCATATACAGCAACTAATGACACCATAATAAAATTTATTATGTCGAAAAGTTAAGACTACCCGGTATTTGGTATTTTTATCTCAAATGTCATGTCAAAATGGGGGGCACGGTCGTCTAAGGCGCCACGATTCGCTGTGCAGAGTTGCGTCCCTTGGGCGCGCCAGAAACCTATGATTGTGGGTTCGAATCCTGGTTCGCCCCGATTATATTTCTAATTTTGTCAGCACCATACCCGTGCTCGTGTGTTTCACCAAAGTGGTAAACGTCTGAGACCTGCATCACTTCGGGCTTTCCTCCCACATTAAGCTGACATGCCGCGACATAACTGGAATACTGTTAAAAGCGGTGTTAAACCCAACTCACTCACTCATGTCAAAATGAAGACTTAACACTTACAACCAGTATAAACTAGAGGACCAGTACATATGTTTCCAATACAACGCTTTAATGTAAACATGAACATTTACAATGGAACAAATAATATCACTATGCTGGAACATTTAAACAAGTATTATAGCTAAAATGGATAGAATTATCATAAAAATTTGCGGGCCACTGTAACTTGATAGCAGTCCGCTTTTCCCAAACGATGGACTACTATCTATTTCTATTGCTCTGTGAAATATGTGAGGTGGGTGGTGGAAAATCCAAAATGGCTGTTACTGCCGGTATACAGTCTCATATTAGGTCAGTAACAACCATCTTGGATTTTCTTGACAGTATACGGGCTCATATGGGATTAGTAATTCTGCTCTCCGATTGGTCAATCTGACTTTGAGGATGGGTGGGGCTTGTTGTGCCTCATTGTGCTGAATGATGCCACTGATTTCATATTGTTGTCTACAGTTATTTTTGTGTTAATGATAAAGTATGTGCAGTTTTTGTTGACATATCTATCAATAATAATTGACTTCAATATATTTTTCTGTTTCTGGTGTTATAAACATAAAACCGGTGTGCACACAATTTGCGTTAGGGATGTAACGATACGACTATCTCCCATCTCAACACGGCAACTCGCAAAAATATCTCGTCGCAGTATTGTCTTTGGTGTGGTATTTGCAATATTTTAACGGCGCAGAAATAAAGCTGTTTACAGTATCACAATATGATACTTAATAATTCAAGTTTTTCTATCTTATAGTGCATAAACACTGTTAAAAAGGCTTGTCTACACAAGTATTTTCTATTATTAAATAAAATAGAAAATTCCCTGTTCGCGATGTACCTGAGATGTGCCCCCCAAATTAAATAAATTAAATGTGAATGAATGGGTCAGTGTGTGAATCGATACAAGATTAAAATATGAGTTGATACAAGTAAGGTGTGTATCGTGTATTGTTTTTCGTCTGAGAATATTATCGGTGCACCAAAGGTTTGGGATACTTTGCGTATACCTCTATAAACACAAAAAATATTGAAGTCCATTCTATGTGGACAATGTACTTGAAGTGACACCAGCGTTAAGTTGTGAACGACTCTTTACAGGTGGAACAGAGAATGAAGACAGAAGGCCAGAGCTTATATCCTCAAGGGAAGCGTTTGAAAGACACTGATTTCAGCAAATTATGTGAGTCCTGTGTCTGGGTGTTATGTATACTACATCTGTAGGTGAGGTCAGGTGAAATGGGGTTTAACGTCGCGTCCAAGATTATTGCACTTATATAGCGACGTGCATGCATGTGTGCGTGTGTGTGTGTGTCTGCTTGTACTAGTCCGGACTGATGTCGATTTATAGTGCTATCACACTGAGATACCATGCCACAGTTTAACATGAATACCCCACTCAGACACAGTATACTGACTCCGAGCCGACCAGTCCTTGTTTTAGTCCCTCAATGCCGAGTGCCAGACAGGGTAACAACAAGTACTATCTTTTAACGTCTTTTGGTATGACGTGGCCGTGTAGCTGGTGATGTTTGTATGTAGCTGGTGATGTTTGTGTGTAGCTGGTGATGTTTGTGTGTAGCTGGTGATGTTTGTGTGTAGCTGGTGATGTTTGTGTGTAGCTGGTGATGTTTGTGTGCAGATGGTGATGTTTGTGTGCAGCTGGTGATGTTTGTGTGCAGATGGTGATGTTTGTGTGCAGCTGGTGATGTTTGTGTGTAGCTGGTGATGTTTGTGTGTAGCTGGTGATGTTTGTGTGTAGCTGGTGATGTTTGTGTGCAGCTGGTGATGTTTGTGTGCAGCTGGTGATGTTTGTGTGTAGCTGGTGATGTTTGTGTGCAGATGGTGATGTTCATGTGTAGCTTGTGATATTCATGTTGGTTGGTTGGTTGGTTTGTTGTTTAACGCCGCACTCAGCAATATTCCAGCTATATGACGGCGGTCTGTAAATAATCGAGTCTGGACCAGACAATCCAGTGATTAATATCATGAGTACGACCCACGCAATTGGGATCGATGACATGCATCAACTAAGTCAGCGAGCCTGACCACCTGATCCCGTTAGTCGCCTTTTACGACAAGCATAGTCACCTTTTACAGCAAGCATGGGTTGCTTGATGTTCATGTGTAGCTTGTGATGTTCATGTGTAGCTTGTGATGTTCATGTGTAGCTTGTGATATTTGTGTGTAGCTGGTGATGTTTGTGTGTAGCTGGTGATGTTTGTGTGTAGCTGGTGTTGTTTGTGTGTAGCTGGTGATGTTTGTGTGTAGCTGGTGATGTTTGTATGTAGCTGGTGATGTTTGTGTGCAGCTGGTGATGTTCATGTGCAGCTGGTGATGTTTGTGTGTAGCTGGTGATGTTTGTGTGTAGCTGGTGATGTTCATGTGTAGCTGGTGATGTTCATATGTAGCTGGTGATGTTCATGTATAGCTGATGATGTTCATGTGCAGCTGGTGATGTTCATGTGCAGCTGGTGATGTTTGTGTGTAGCTGGTGATGTTCATGTGTAGCTGGTGATGTTCATATGTAGCTGGTGATGTTTCTTTGTAGCTGGTGATGTTCATGTATAGCTGATGATGTTCATGTGCAGCTTGTGATGTTTGTGTGTAGCTGGTGATGTTCATGTGCAGCTGGTGATGTTCATATCAGCTGGTGATGTTCATGTATAGCTGGTGATGTTCATATGCAGCTGGTGATGTTTGTGTGTAGCTGGTAATGTTCATGTGTAGCTGGTGATGTTTGTGTGCAGCTGGTGATGTTCATGTGTAGCTTGTGATGTTCATGTATAGCTTGTGATATTTGTGTGTAGCTGGTGTTATATGCGTGCAGCTGGTGATGTTCATGTGTAGCTGGTGATGTTTGTGTCCTCAGCGACTGATGATGTGGAGAAGCCTGACAGGGGGACTGAGAGGCCGGCCTGTGTGGTGGAGCTGGAGAAGATGGCGGAGGATCACAACTTTGTGGGCAGGTGAGTCACATGGTGCTACTGGTGGAATGTAGCAACTATTCCATGACATGGACACATTGTATATCTATGTGTATACCTGTGACACATTGTAGATCTGTGACACTATGTATCTGTGACACATTGTAGATCTGTGACACTATGTATCTGTGACACATTGTAGATCTGTGACACTCTGTATCTGTGACACTGTGTAGATCTGTGACAGACTATATCTGTGACACATTGTAGATCTGTGATACATTGTGGATCTGTGACATTGTGTATCTGTGGCACTTTATAGATCTGTGACACACTATATCTGTGACACATTGTAGATCTGTGATACATTGTAGATCTGTGACACTACTTGTATCTGTGATACACTATATCTGTGACACTGTGTGTATCTGTGACACTGTAGATCTGTGACACTGTGTATCTGTGCCACTGTGTGTATCTCTGACACTGTGTGTATCTGTGCCACTGTGTGTATCTGTGACACTGTGTGTATCTGTGACACTGTGTATCTGTGACACTATAAATCTGTGACACTTTATAGATCTGTGACACTGCGTGTATCTGTGACACTGTGTTGATCTGTGACACTGTGTGTATCTGTGACACTGTGTATCTGTGACACTATAAATCTGTGACACTTTATAGATCTGTGACACTGTGTGTATCTGTGCCACTGTGTGTATCTGTGACACTGTGTGTATCTGTGACACTGTGTATCTGTGACACTATAAATCTGTGACACTTTATAGATCTGTGACACTGCGTGTATCTGTGACACTGTGTTGATCTGTGACACAGTGTGATGGTGTCAGCCCGTGACGGCGACGGCTCTGTCCACACCGCCATCCAGAGCTTCATCAGACACATCCTGGAGGACCAGTTCTTAGAGCGGCGGTGGAAGTCTCGCACACAGACAGAGGAAGTTGCAGATAAAGATGAGAAGAAGATCACTGGAAGGCTAAAAACTATCGGCATTGAACAGGTGATTGAAAACTATGTCAAATAAAATAGATGGGTTTATCCAGGGGGGAGAATCTTCTGCGGATCTGTGAATTTCCGCAAGTTTTAGTGACCACAAATTGTTAAAATCTTATGGCTTTCCCCTAAACACCCCCAAATTATGGACCACACTCCATTGCAATGAAGTTTCAGCTGAAAAAGAAAATATCCATTCTCATCCCTGTTTAACGAATACATTGTGAAAATGTTTGATGCCTTGGTCATGTTGTTGTACACTGTCAGATTGCATTTGTTTACCTTGAGAAACTGTTTCAGGTGGACAAGGCTTTTGGGGAGAAGGAACTTGTGAAAATCTTTGACCGCATTGACACCCTTAAAAATCTCAACCACAAGTCTTTCAAGAAGGTTGTGTCCTTGTGTGAAGATGTAGAGGTCATAGGTCAAGGTGAAGGCAGTATAGACAACTGCATTGTGGGATTGCGGAAATACCTGGGTGAAACAGACTTCAAGTTGCAGGTACTTACTTGTTACATTGAAATTTCATCTTGGAACTAGAAAGTCTGTCATTAACCTTTTCCCAATTCACTAGAATGGCATACACAAAGACCAATAAATATCACTACATTCGGGGCTAGAGGGAAAATATTCAAGATTTTTGTAATGGCCCCTTGCACGATGGTGGTAGCGATGATACCGTGATTGTAACAAAGATATCATGTGCTTGGAAGAAGCTTGTGGTGGGAGTGATGATACCAAGAGGGTAACGATGGTGTCACCACAAGGGAAGGGGCTCGTAGACCCTGGTAGCAAGGGAGGCAACTCTACAGAGTTTTGACGTGTAGGACCAACATCTATGTAATGGCAGTGATGGTCTGTGTTCTGTTGTTTCAGCTGGTGGAGAAGGAAGGTGTTTCTCAGCTGCGAGTGAAGCGACTCAGCGAGGACACTCACATGAGCAAAGCACTGAAAAACATCCTCACAACATTCAACAAGGAGGTATGGCAAGAACATGGATGGGGTTAGTGTAGAGTGGGATGGGGTGGTGTTGAGTTAGATAGGAAGGGTTGGATGGGGTGGTGTAGAGTTGCATTGGAATAGGGTTGGATGAGGTGGGATGGGGTGGTGTTGAGTTGGATTGGAAGGGTTGGATGGGGTGGTGTAGAGTTGGATTGGAATAGGGTTGGATGACGTGGGATGGGGTAGTGTTGAGTTGGATTGGAAGGGTTGGATGGGATGGGATCGGATGGGGTGGTGTAGAGTTGGATAGGTTGGGATGGGGTGGTGTAGAGTTGGATTGGAAGGTCTTGATGGGTGGGATGGGTTAGTGTAGAGTTCGATTGGAAGGGTTGGATGGGGTGTGTAGAGTTGGATTGGAAGGGTTGGATGGGGTGTGTAGAGTTGGATTGGAAGGTCTGGATGGGGTGGTGTAGAGTTGGATTGGAAGGTCTGGATGGGGTGGTGTAGAGTTGGATGGAATGGGGTGGTGTAGAGTTGGATTGGAAGGGTGGGATGGGGTGTGTAGAGTTGGATTTGAAGGTCTTGATGGGGTAGGATGGGGTAGTGTAGAGTTGGATTGGAAGGTCTGGATGGGGTGTGTAGAGTTGGATTGGAAGGTCTGGATGGGGTGTGTAGAGTTGGATTGGAAGGTCTGGATGGGGTGTGTAGAGTTGGATTGGCAGGTCTGGATGGGGTGTTTAGAGTTGGATTGGAAGGTCTGGATAGGGTGTTTAGAGTTGGATTGGAAGGTCTGGATGGGGTGTTTAGAGTTGGATTGGAAGGTCTGGATGGGGTGTTTAGAGTTGGATTGGAAGGTCTGGATGGGGTGTGTAGAGTTGGATGGAATGGGTTGGCGTAGAGTTGGATGGGAAGGGTTGGCGTAGAGTTGGTTTGGAAGAGTTGGATGGGATGGGTTCGATGGGATGGGGTGGCGTAGAGTTGGATGGGATGGGGTGGCGTAGAGTTGGGTTAGAGGGGTTCGATGGGATGGGTTAGTGTAGAGTTGGATGGGATGGGGTGGCGTAGAGTTGGATTGGCAGGTCTGGATGGGGTGTTTAGAGTTGGATTGGAAGGTCTGGATGGGGTGTTTAGAGTTGGATTGGAAGGTCTGGATGGGGTGTTTAGAGTTGGATTGGAAGGTCTGGATGGGGTGGTGTAGAGTTGGATGGAATGGGGTGTGTAGAGTTGGATTGGAAGGTCTGGATGGGGTGTGTAGAGTTGGATTGGAAGGTCTGGATGGGGTGTGTAGAGTTGGATTGGCAGGTCTGGATGGGGTGTTTAGAGTTGGATTGGAAGGTCTGGATGGGGTGTTTAGAGTTGGATTGGAAGGTCTGGATGGGGTGTTTAGAGTTGGATTGGAAGGTCTGGATGGGGTGTGTAGAGTTGGATGGAATGGGTTGGCGTAGAGTTGGATGGGAAGGGTTGGCGTAGAGTTGGTTTGGAAGAGTTGGATGGGATGGGTTCGATGGGATGGGGTGGCGTAGAGTTGGATGGGATGGGGTGGCGTAGAGTTGGATTAGAGGGGTTCGATGGGATGGGTTAGTGTAGAGTTGGATGGGATGGGGTGGCGTAGAGTTGGATTGGAAGGGTTGGATAGGTCGGGATGGGGGTGGTGTAGAGTTGGATGGGGTGGGATTGGGTAGTGTAGAATTGAATGGGAAGGTCTTGATGGGGTGGGATGGGGTAGTGTAGAGTTGGATTGGAATAGGGTTGGATGGGGTGGGATGGGGTAGTGTAGAGTTGGATTGGAATAGGGTTGGATGGGGTGGTGTAGAGTTTGATTGGAAGGGTGGGATGGGATGGGGTGGTGTAGAGTTGGATTTGAAGGTCTTGATGGGGTAGGATGGGGTAGTGTAGAGTTGGATTGGAAGGTCTGGATGGGGTGTGTAGAGTTGGATTGGAAGGTCTGGATGGGGTGTGTAGAGTTGGATTGGAAGGTCTGGATGGGGTGTGTAGAGTTGGATTGGCAGGTCTGGATGGGGTGTTTAGAGTTGGATTGGAAGGTCTGGATGGGGTGTTTAGAGTTGGATTGGAAGGTCTGGATGGGGTGTTTAGAGTTGGATTGGAAGGTCTGGATGGGGTGTGTAGAGTTGGATGGAATGGGTTGGCGTAGAGTTGGATGGGAAGGGTTGGCGTAGAGTTGGTTTGGAAGAGTTGGATGGGATGGGTTCGATGGGATGGGGTGGCGTAGAGTTGGATGGGATGGGGTGGCGTAGAGTTGGATTGGAGGGGTTCGATGGGATGGGTTAGTGTAGAGTTGGATGGGATGGGGTGGCGTAGAGTTGGATTGGAAGGTCTGGATGGGGTGTTTAGAGTTGGATTGGAAGGTCTGGATGGGGTGTTTAGAGTTGGATTGGAAGGTCTGGATTTGGGTGTTTAGAGTTGGATTGGAAGGTCTGGATGGGGTGTGTAGAGTTGGATGGAATGGGTTGGCGTAGAGTTGGATGGGAAGGGTTGGCGTAGAGTTGGTTTGGAAGAGTTGGATGGGATGGGTTCGATGGGATGGGGTGGCGTAGAGTTGGATGGGATGGGGTGGCGTAGAGTTGGATTGGAGGGGTTCGATGGGATGGGTTAGTGTAGAGTTGGATGGGATGGGGTGGCGTAGAGTTGGATTGGAAGGGTTGGATGGGTCGGGATGGGGGTGGTGTAGAGTTGGATGGGGTGGGATTGGGTAGTGTAGAATTGAATGGGAAGGTCTTGATGGGGTGGGATGGGGTAGTGTAGAGTTGGATTGGAATAGGGTTGGATGGGGTGGTGTAGAGTTGGATTGGAAGGGTGGGATGGGGTGGTGTAGAGTTGATGAGGTGGGATGGCGTAGTTTTTGAGTTGGATTGGGTGGGATATGGTGGTGTAGTATTGGATTGGAAGGGTTGGATGGTAGGAGAAGTGCTATGGTTGGGATATGTAGGAAAGGTTGGAGTTATAAAAGGATGGGGTTTGATGTTTGTTTGTTTGTTTGTTGTTTAACGCCACACTCAGCAATATTTCAGCTATATGACGGTAGTCTGTAAATAATCAAGTCTGTATCAGAGAATCCAGTGACTGACATCATGAGCATGATGAGCATCAATCTACGCAAATGTGATATTATGACATGCATCAACCAAGTTTGCGAACCTGTCCACCCTATCCCTTCAGTTGCCTCTTGAGACAAGCATGGGTTGCTGAAAGCCCATTCTAATCCGGATTTTCATGGGTCGGGGTTTGATGTGCAAGGGTTGGGATGTTAAAGAATTAGTCAGGTTTGAAATGCTTGAGCTGGTATGGTAAGGGAGGTGGGCTTGGATGAGCCAATGTAATGGGATGTATTAATTCATGAGAGATGTGTGTGAGAGCCAGGACTAGGGTTTTATGACTCTAAACCGTCATGTCATGTGTTTTGTATGCTGTACTTCAGCCTTAGCTGCATGTTTCTGTTACAGTATGCTGCCTCTGGTGCAGCCATCCTGAAGGAGTTCCCTCCCTTGGCTGAGCGCTTGGAGCGAGTTGACCAGAAGGTGGCAGTAATTGTAGCCAGCTACGAGGAGCCAGTCGAGCCTGGAGCCCCCACTTCCGGCATCCGCGAGGAGCTGAAGTCCCGGTCAGCCAAGGTGGAGGAGAATCGAGCCGTGTTGCAGCACTACCAGAGTCTGGCCTCTGAGTGTTGTCAGAATGTCAACAATATGGTCACGAGAGCGAAAACAGCATTTATCTGGTGAAGTTGCATCTTCGTCTTTGCTTTTTGGCAGATCCAGCATTATTCAAATCAAAACTTCAGTAGCATTAGAAATTGCAGATGTTGACTTTTGTTTTTGATGAAGGTACCAGGTCCTTTTGATATTAATTATGTTCATTTTCATAACTCGTGGGTTTCTAGGCAAGGACTGTAGTCTGTTTCAACTGTCTCTCTGTTCCAGTACAGTCTGTTTGTAAAAGGTAGGGAAGCTAAAGCACTATGTACCGGGATGAGAATCTTCCAAGAATTTCAGTGACCACAATTTTTTTCAAAATCTGATGGCTTTCCCCATAAACAGACCCAGATTAAGGACCACGCTCCGTTGCAAAGATGTCAAAAGATGTGTGAATATACATTCTTATCCCTGTATGTAGCATCAGATAAGTATAAAAACATTGCATTTATTCAGGAATGCTCATTTCTATACACTGACTATAAGTACAATTACATTTCCAGTTGTATCTGTGATATAAGGGGTAACAGGCATTACCAGTCAGTGTCCATGTCTGTAGGAAGAAACAGTGCATGAAATATGTTTACAATAGTAATGTCTCAGCCTGCTCAGTGCAGACATTTTTGTAAAGAAACATTGATGAAGAAATACTGCATGAATAAGGATCGTGTTATGTGAAGCTTTTATCTATGTGTTTTATTCATACACTTGCTTCACCAGCTTATCCTGCACTAACAGATCAATCATGCTTCAAACGTAACCTTGGCAATATCATGTCAGCATTAACACAATCAAAGTATTATCATTTTTCTTGTTGAAATTTACACCAAAGAAAAAAAATCACCCTTGCAACTTCGATGGTTAAGGATCGTGACAATTGCTGTTACTTTCAGTTTTTACAGTGTGACATTGAAGTCATAATTAGTTGTGTATATGTACTCTTTACATGTGGTGTTTTGACTAATTTATGCATTTACCAAGAATCAAAGGCGTATATTTTAGCGACCTCAATTACATGTTTTGTATCCAAATATTTGTTACTGTATCATTAATATCCAATTTTTATTTTCATATGTTTTAGCATTTTTTTTTATTTAGCTTGTCTTGCTTTTATAGACACTTTTTTGTCATTTCATAACACAACGATTCATAATTCAAAATGATTATTTTTATTTATATTTATACATTCTAGATATACATGTTTATATTCATGAAATGATTTGACAAAGGGGAGAACAAGGTAAAGTCACACAACTGGCATAAGGCAAGATGGTCATTAGCTATTGTATGAAACAGTAAGACTTGTTCAACTTACAGTCTTGTGCATACTAAAGGTTACCATCAGTGGATGTTTTAATGAACAAAGCATCACCTTGCTGAGGAACATACTACCTGTCGTTCCTCATGATAATGGGCCATAACTGAAACTGTCACCTACAGGCTATCTGTTTCTTGGAATACAGACATTGGCAGCTTTAATTTAAGTCTTTGATAAGCATTTAGAAGTGATACACATAAGGTTGGTTGGTTGGGTTGTTGTTAAACGCCACACTCAGCAATATTCCAGCTATATGACGGCGGTCTGCAAATAATCGAGTCTGGACCGGACAATCCAGTGATCGATATCATGAGCATCGATCCATGCAATTGAGATCGATGACATGCATCAAACCAAGTCAGCGAGCCTGACCACCCAATCCCATTAGTTGCCTCTTACGACAAGCATAGTCGCCTTTTACGGCAAGCATGGGTTGCTGAAGACCTATTCTACCCCGGATCTTCACGGGTTAGGGTTAGGGTTAGGAAAAGAATTTATGGATGTCAACTTCTCTACTATGGGGAACACATTGTTTTGGAGTATATACTTACTCCTTCATCAGGTGAATGTATGTTTTAATATACAATCATATGTAGAGAATAACCAACAAGGTACACTAGGCTATCTGTCCAGGGTAGACACCTTTGGGCATACACGACTAGTCCGCAGCTCATTTTGAACTAGTGGTTTATGTAAATTAACTAGATTTTGTGAGAAAATAACTAGCCCTGCAAGATAACGGACTAGTGGCAGTGTCTAGCCCTGCTGTCCTGGGTGAAAAATGTAAATCTCGAGTCCATGGCAATAGATTTACAGCATTCATTCATGAGGGACAGATAATCTGTAAATATGAAAATATGAGGTCATGCAGAGCTTACTCATTTCTTTTTTTTCAAATAAAAACGTTTAATTAAATCATCATCAAAGAAGGTTACAGTAGGGGGTGGGGGTGGTCAGCAGTATGATACATTGCTAAGAACAACCCCCCTCTAATAAATGACCAGTCCCTTCTTATAAGGAAAGGGAAGAAACAATTATGCATTGTTTACAGAGAACCTTCACTGAAGTCAGCCTATTGTTCAGTTTTACAGCATGTCATCAGTTTGTGATGTCATCAGTTTGTGATGTCATAAATACTTGATGACATCACACTGTTGTGTTCTTTTCAGTTGGTCATAGTTACATCATATAAGCCCTCCAATCAGCCTTGAGAATAGCTACTGTACATGTGCAAACACAGGAGCCGTCATTCCCCTTGATCTCTGTCCCCATGTCTGTGATGTTCAGGACAGCCTCAACATATAAATATAATATGTAAAATATTTGTGGAATTTGTTGGGTATCGGGGTCAGCTTTTCAGTTTACGACTATTAACTGAAATGTTCAATTCTGGAAATTCTTGAGAGATTATACATGTAGTATGTAAGCAAAGATTCTACATCTCATTAGGCCTGAGATAAGACATTTGCTTTTTGGTGTGGTGGTAATTTTGAATTCCTTCTATACCCATAACTATTTAAAGAAATGCAGGAAATCACGGGGTGATAACAGTTAAAGGAACTCTAGGTAAAATAGGCAGTCCAAGGATTGAATAAAGGTATTTCAACCATTTTGTTGCTTTACTCAGACTTTAGGGGCGGTGGGGTAGCCTAGTGGTTAAAGCGTTTGGTCACCACGCCGAAGACCTGGGTTCGAGTCCCCACATGGGTACAATGTACGAAGCCCATTTCTGGTGTCCCTGCCCTGATATTGCTGCAATATTGCAATAGCGGCGTAAAACCAAACTCACTCACTACTCGGATCTTATTATGCACTGATGCAGTTAATTGTTGATTACCTTATCTCCCTTTGATACTTCATGACTTTGTACATCATCTTATCTCTTTGTACTGTAAATGCATATGGTTATGTTTTCAGGGCAAAAGGGTTTTTATCATGTTTATCATAACTTGAATTTTGTAAAATGCTAATACTAAAGAAAAACTAAATCCGTCCACAAATTTGCAAGTATTTGTTTTAATTACTATTTTAATTGTATGCAATATTTTTCATGTGTTGTTATGATGGTGTATGTGGTTGTGACTGTGAAAGCAGGCTTTCACTGGGAACTTTTCTGAACATTTTATACTTGTAATAAATATTGAAATTGTAACGAGGGTTGTGTTGATGCTTCTATTTGAGTGTCTCCAGCATTACTTACCTCAGAGGTGAGGTGAAATGGAGTTTAATGTCGCGTCCAAGATTATTGCACTTATATAGCAACGTGCATGTACGTGTGTGTGTTTGTGTGGCTGCTTGTACTAGTCCGGACTGATGCCGATTTGTAGTGCTAGCTCACTGAGATACCATGCCGCAGTTTAACATGAATACCCCACTCAGACACAGTATACTGACCCCGAGCAGATAGGACCAACTCCAAAACCGACTGCAAGTGTTTCACCGATAGTGGGAATTGAACTTCAGTTTAACTTATGTCTCGATTTCCCAACGTCTCTTCCGAAGACGCAGTGATATAACTGAAATAATCTTCAAAGCGGCATTGAACCGAACACACACACTCTCTACCGACTCCACTGAACACCCACCACCATTTTTGGTGAAAGATTTTACATGTTACAGTTGAACGATACTCAAAACAAATGTAACATCCACTTATGGTGATCGTCATAATACCAGTTCCTCGTCACCGTGCACTGTGCAATTCAGTTACCTGTACTTCCTGTGTCACCGTTAAAAGGTTGCCAACTTGAGTGTTATTTCTGGTTAAAAAGGTTGTGAATGATAATTAATGGAGAATGGAAACAACCCGATGTATCACTATAACGAATGTTGTATGACGCCAGAATAAGCTTTGTTTGTTTGTTTGTTGTTTAACGCCTCACTCGGCAATATTCCAGCTATATAACAGCAGTCTGTAAATAATAATCAAGTCTGGACCAGACAATCCAGTGATTGACATCATGAGCATCGATCCACGCAATTGAGATACGATGACATGCATCAACCAATCAGCGAGCCCCACCACCCGATTCTGTTAGTCGCCTCTTACGACTAGCATAGTCGCCTTTGACGGCAAGCATGGGTTGCTGAAGACCTATTTTACTCCGGATCTTCACGGGTCTGTCATAGTAAGCAATAATTCAGCTATGCCATGAGTAAGGAACATAATTCACCTGATTGGCACATTTTCCCAAAGGTGAAAAGGGAGGAAGGTCTTTTCTTTTTTTATTATTGAAAACAACTAATGAAGGAGGAAGGCTTTATGTGTTTTGACAGCAAGAATACCAACAAACAACTGGGCGCATCATTTTATGGATAACAATGACGAAAATAATGACATATTTTTTATTGGCATTTAAAATGACTGACACACAGGATTGAAAGTGACGCGCCAATGCCCGATTAACAGTTTCCTTTTAAGCCTGGTAAAACTTTGGCCAATGTTCAGCCCCGTTTTAAATTAGTCACTGATACGATTTATCTTCATATGTGTGACTACACTACAATCTTCCATCTTCTAAATTCAAGTGATTGATCGTCCTCATAGATCTGCACATCTCCAACACGGCGTTACTGTGGGCAGGCGAACACCTCAACTCTCATGCCAGGATTCGTGGCAGAAGTTTGCGGGATGAAGCGGACATAGCGAGCCTGCAGAGGCACTGGGAGGACGGTCTTCGTCGCTATGTCGTACAGAGTACTGCCGTTGAATATCTGGAAGTAGAACCAACTTTATTACAGTGTTATAGTGTTATAGTGTGTGTGTGTGTGTGTGTGTGTGTGTGTGTGTGTGTGTTTTAACATAAACGACTTTTTCAAATTCAATACAGCTGCAGAGTCCATTTTGAGTGTTGAGAAACACGTTACTTCGTGTTTGAGGCATTCGCTGCTTTTAGCGGTATTGCAGTAATGCAGAGATACATTCAGAATTTGCAGCAAAATATGCAGTAATGTATTCGACACTTTCAGCAGTATTGCAGAAATGCATAGCCAGTGTAACATATTTTTTGACTTGTAGCGCATGTTCCCACCAGAGTGTTAAGGGCGGCATCCTTGACAGTTTGGAAGTTGTCGCCGTCCTCGCTGTATGTCATGGTGTATGTGGTGGTGTAGAAGGATGAGCTGACAGCCCCCTGCATCGTCACGGCAAACCACCTCATCACAGAGCCAAGGTCAATCTGTGAAATATCAGAAATGTTATGTCCCTTTTGAGGATGAACCGAATATTTAGAGGAGAACCAAAGTGCTGTGCGGAATAAGTGGTTACATAACCCAATGAAACGGATGATGTAATCAACATATCGGATTATCGAGCAATCAATATATCGGTATATCGACATATCAGTTTATCAGCAATCAATATATCGGTATGTTGACAAACCGGTTTATCGAGCAATCAATATATCGGTATATTGACATCGGTTTATCGAGCAATCAATATATCCGTATATCGACATATCAGTTTATCAGCAATCAATATATCGGTATGTTGACAAACCGGTTTATCGAGCAATCAATATATCGGTATATTGACATCGGTTTATCGAGCAATCAATATATCCGTATATCGACATATCCATTTATCAGCAATCAATATATCGGTAAGTTGACATACCGGTTTATTGAGCAATCAGTATATCGACATATCAGTTTATCAGCAATCAATATATCGGTAAGCTGACATACATGTTCATCGAGCAAACAATATATCGGTATATTTGGATATCGGTTAACAACGTAGTACCTGCAGCCACGAGTTGAATACTTGCTCTCCAACCCAGCCAGTGCCGTGGAGACGGCCGTTCCAAGCGGCATAGTCGGCGTGGGAGTAGTGGGCGGACATCTGGGCGTCGGGGATGTGCATGAGGCCGCTGTCTACACCCACGGCGTTGTTCACACAGTCTGATGGATAAATAACATTTCTGAGATTTAAAAATGGTAGTAGTGGTTGAAAAAGGAGAAGTAGTAGTAGTAGTAGTAGTAGTAGTAGTAGTTGTAGTTCCACACCTACCCAACAGACAATCCTTGCCCCCGTAGGCCTTGGGGCAGTTGCAGGAGTAGGCGGAGATGTCGTCAATGCAGGAACCTCCATTCTTACAAGGAATAGCACGACACTGGTTTTTCTCTGCAAGAGATAAGAAATCAATGTTGGTACCTACCACGAGAAAGATGATGCAGTGTTCAAAGATAATGTTTCAACTTACGACAGAGTAATGTAAATCAAGTGACAGCAGTGTGCCGAGAACAGGCCGAGAGAAACCCTCCGCCCATTGGGCAACATCAAAACACAAACAGAGTACTAGTATTTGTTGTGGAACCGTAATTAGAATCAATATAAATTTTTATACATATTAGGCTTGTTTCTGAATCTGAATTAGTGTCGTGGATATGTATCATGTGGAAGCTCCTTACTACGTTTGACAAGGGTGTATCAAGTGGAAGCTCTCCACAACGTTTGACAAGGGTGTGTCAAGTGGAAGCTCTCTACCACGTTTGACAAGGGGGTATCAAGTGGAAACTCCTTACCGCGCTTGATAAGGGTGTATCAAGTGGACTCCCTTTACCACGTTTGACAAGGGTGTATCAAGTAGAAGCTCCTTACAGCGCTTGACAAGGGTGTATCAAGTGGAAGCTCTTTACAGCTTTGACAAGGGTGTATCAAGTGGAAGCTCTTTACCACGTTTGACAAGGGTGTATCAAGTGGAAGCTCCTTACCGCGCTTGACAAGGGTGTATCAATTGAAAGTTCATTACCACGTTTGACAAGGGTGTATCAAGTAGAAGCTCCTTACAGCTTTTACAAGGTTGTATCAAGTGGAAGTTCCTTACCGCGCCTGACATGCGTGTATCAAGTGGAGGCTCCTTACAGCGTTTGACAAGACTTTAATGTGTATCAAGCGGACGCACCTTTGCACGTTTGACAATAGCGGAAGCTCCTTACCGCGTGTGAGGATGGTGAACGTCTGATCGGCGTGCTTCCCGTGATTATCTGTCGCCCGAATGCCGAATTCATACACAGCATCTATATCAGGTATGACTCCAGAGATGTCACCGGTGTCCTTGTTCAGCACTACCCCTGGAGGAAATGCCCCGGATACTTTGTCATAATGGATAGTATTTCCTTCTGGATCCTTAAGATAAAAGTTTGATTATTAGACCTCCAAAATCTACACTGATCTATCTATATTTCAACACTTCCTACTTTGCTTTAGTACAAATCAGCGGCAACATACTATTGACTTGAAGTTAGTTCGTAAAAAGTGAGTGAGTGAGTGAGTTGGGTTTAACGCCACTTTTAACAGTATTCCAGTTATATCACGGCGTGTCAGCTTAATGTGGGAGGAAAGCCCGAAGTGATGCAGGTCTCACACGTTTACCACTTCGGTGAAACCCACGAGCACGGGTATGGTGCTGACAAACCTAGAAACATAATCGGGGCGAACCGGGATTCGAACCCATAATCATAGGTTTCTGGCGTGCCCAAGGGACGCAACTCTGCACAGCGAATCGCGGCGCCTTAGACGACTGGGCCACCCGTGCCCCCTAGTTTGTAAAAAGAAATTCCCCTTATCAATGACGTCGTATGGACAACTTTTCTTTCAATTATCAAATGTGTACATACACAAATAAACATCAAAAGGTGAGGTGGAATTGGGTTTAACGTCGCGTTCAAAATTATTGCACTTATATAGCGACGTTCATGCACGTGTGTGTGTTGCTGCTTGTACTAGTCCGGACTGATGCCGATTTATAGTGCTAGCCCACTGAGATACCATGCCGCAGTTCAACATGAATACCCCACTCAGACACAGTATACTGAATCCGAGCCGACCAGTCCTTGTTTTAGCCCCTTGATGCCGAGCGCCGGGCAAGGTTGCAACAAGTACCATCTTTTCACGTCTTTAGGTATGACGCGGCCGGGTATCGAACCCCGGACCTTCCGCTCTTCGGGCGGACGCTCTACCTCTAGACCACGGATGCGGTGTAAACAGCAAAGGGTTTGATTGAGCCTTCATACCGTGCAATGTTTATACGTTGCTATATCATCTGCTTTCCTTTATGTTATTTATTGTTTATAAATGTTGATAAGTATACGTGTACATTTCTTGAAAAAGGCGAGCTTCGTGTGACACATTCTTTTGCATAGCTATTGTCATGTGAATAACAAATGTTTAAACTGAAAGTGGTTTAATATTCTCCAGCGGTGACTTCAACAACCTGTGCGGTGACTTTGACGGAGATGGTAGTTCCCCCCAGGAAGGTCCCGAGTGACCCGTGTTCCGACATGTCGCTCCAGATGGGCGGGAGGCTGTTCAGCATCTGGAGTGAGTGAGTGAGTGTGGTTTAACGCTGCTTTTGGAGGAGGAAAGCCCGAAGTGATGCAGGCCGTAGACGTTCACCGCTTTGATGAAACCTACGAGCACGGGCATGTTTTTTTTTTTTTTTTTTTTTTTTGTTTAACGCCGCACTCAGCAATATTCCAGCTATATGACGGCGGTCTGTAAATAATCAAGTCTGGACCAGACAATCCAGTGATTGACATCATGAGCATCGATCCACGCAATTGGGATCGATGACATGCATCAACCAAGTCAGCGAGCCTGACCACCCGATCCCGTTACTCGCCTCTTACGACAAGCATAGTCGCCATTTACAGCAAGCATGGGTTGCTGAAGACCTATTCTACCCTGGATCGTCACGGGTCACGGGCATGGTACGGACAAACCAAGAAACATATTCAGGTCGAATTCAGGATTCGAACCCACGATCATAGGTTTCTGGCACATTGAACGCAGGCGAAATCTATATAGTCTCCCAGGTGCAATCACCTATACTAGGGTATGCGCACAAGCAATAAGTAACACCACAGCTAGGCGTTGGTTGTCATCTGTGCGCACCTCCCCATTTCTGCTATGGCAACCGGGTTATCCAGACGATTTCACTGGGTCAATGGATTACGGGATTAACGTTCGCTGTCCATATCTATGTATTTTATGGCATCCCACTGACGTCCTTCTGGCATTCTTTGAATTGTACTGGAAGAGTTTGTGACTATATTTTGAATATTATATATAATAAGCTGACCATCTATGTAGCAGCTCAGCTGGCGTCAGCTTTTGCTTACTCATAGGGCAATTCAAAGTACACAAATATTGACGTTCGTGATGACGTGCGACCTACTTCAATAATGGCCATCATGTCGGTGCCGTCGATGTAGATGCTGCCACTTGTGGACGACTTGAGGAAGATGCTGCCGCTGTCGGGCCCAGCCTATGTGTGAGAAAACTCAAGACTGCGAAAACAATTAAACACTTGCACAAACTGCGAATCCTATTCAACACGTGTAGTATATATATATATACATAAAACATTTTGAAAACAAGGCTGTTTACTGTATATTCTTTATCTCCCAAGTGTGAAACACATAAAACATATCTGAAAATTACCCAGACATTTCAAGGTCGCTGACGGTTTTCGGAAGGTATCCTGATGCAAATTTTCTTCATATATGGTCTCTAGTAGTGAGCAGGTGTGGTTTTACGCCGCTTTTAGCAATATTCCAGCAATATCACGGCGGAAACACCAGAAATGGGCTCAACGCATTGTACCCATGTGGGAAATCGAACCCGGGTCTTCGGCGTGACGTGCGAACACTATAACTACTAGGCTACCCCACCGTCCCTTGTATCAAATGATTAATGTCGGTCTGGGCTTATCAGACAACTGCAGTAATTTTCTGCCTCGTGTTATTCTCCCATATCCATAGTTTGGCTATCGCTGATAACTCTTAAAGGACAACCTCAGGAAACGGCCTGTTTAAACTTATTTGTGATAATGCAATACTGTTTTGGTGATAAGTACAGAATAAAAATAGGGTAAAAATATAACCACTTACTCTGATGGTGACATTTCCTCCAATTTCTGCGGACAGAACGACACTGGGGTACTGGACCTCAAAGAAACTGAAAGAAATCAGCAGTTTCACAGTGAGATCGGCTAAGATTACATCTTTCTGCAGGGTGCCGTAGTATAAAGCATTCTTAGCGCTAAGATGATCGTAACTCCCATACCTTAACATAACTTGCGACAGACGTAGCGCTGAGGTTGTTTTGTACAACAATACACAGTTCTCTATGGCCGAATATCGAAGGTAGAAATGGCAGAAGGTCGTCTATAACGCAGTGAACACCAAAGGGGCATCTTCCTGAGACAAGGGAGATAACTGACTATAAAAAGTCCAGTTTCCACCCTTGCCGAACCAGGCTGCAATTATGGAGTTACATTTTGGCTGGACTAACGAGTCTATGCATAGTCCAATCAAAATTGCTTAACGGAATCGACATCCGGTTCGTAAACTGCCGTCGACTGCAGGATTTGCAAAGGATGTGTATCGCCAGATATTTTCCAAATCTTTTCGTGTTTTTAATCAAGGTACTCACGTGATTTGATGCACTTCGCGAAGTAAGACAATATAGATTTTGAGTATCAATCAGATCGTCGTGAGTGGGCGCCGCCATTTTGTTTGAAACAAATGTAAGCAATGTGGGAGGTGCAATCTGATTGGTCCACTGGCGGTGCTACGATCGAGCCCAGAAATTTCAGATTAGTGCGTCAAGGGTGGAAACTGGACTTTTACAGTCAGTTATCTCCCTTGCCTCGGGAAGATGTAAAGGGGAAACCTTTTGTATACTTGCAAGGCGGCTTTTGGATTTAGCGGATATATTTAAAAAAAAACTCCATTAAGGAGTGCTATGTACGGTGTTGGTGGATTCAGGTGTAGTTAATAGTAAATACCACGATATATGCAATTGTCCATTTTAGTCTTGAAAGTTCTAGAAAAGAATTATAGATCACGGCGGACATTACATATACTACTCATTTGGGAAGCCGGGTCCGCTACGCTCCAATATTTCCACCGCCAGGCACCCCATCGCACCTGCCTGTTCGAGGCGAGTAGGGTGTGTGAGGTTTAAATCCGTGAGACATTTGGGATTATGAAGTCATGGCAAGGAACCCCATCTGGGAAATCGAACCCATGTTTTTGGCGTGCCTAGAACCACAAACTCCACAACACACAAGAGTCATCAGAAAAGTAAAGTAACCACAAGTAAATGTGCAATTCTGTATGTAATGAGTCAAGAGTTGGATGTTCTTGAAGAAGCATACATTGTTTATACATAACAGATCCATCATGGTCGCATCCATATGAAATGGAAAGTAAAACAAGTGTGTTTCTGTGGGTTTTTTTATGCAAACAAATGACAAATTACAAGAAACAATAACTAAACAAGCGTATAGTCAATGAAGTCATCTAAATTTATAAAATTCCCAAATAGCAAAAGGCACCAGTTCAGTATGTACCTGGTAGACATGCAAAGTTTTGTAAGAAAGTATTTAACGGTTTTTGAGTTACGCTCCGGAAATGAACACCAGCCTTATAGAACCTAAGTCCAACTTGTTGCAATGGAAACGTCAAAAATAAAAATTTCTAAAATTCCTAAATAACAAAAGGCACAACTTCAGTATGTGACTGATAGATTTGCAAAGTTTCGATCAAAAACACTGAATTATTTTCGAGTTCTGCCCCGGAAAAGGAAATGATTACGGACGGACAGACGGAGAGACAGACTGGCTGATCGCTATATCCCCTCCGCATTATATGCCGGGGGGATAATAAACAATCACAGCGGAGACTCTGTTGCAGACACATGATCGACTTGGCATGATAGTTATTGTTAAAACGCTAAAATCCGTCAAACGTTACGGTATAGAACGAGTTTAAATCAAATATTGGAATTATACAGAAGCCTTTTAGGGCCATTTGGTTTTCTTTCTTAGCATCTTGAAATTTCATCTTAGTATCTTGAAATTTCAAATTATTATCTTGAAATTTCGGCTTATGTATATCTTCAAATTTCAACATAGCACCTTCAAATTTCAACTTATGTATCTTGAAATTTCAACTTATGTATCTTGAAATTTCAACTTATGTATCTTGAAATTTCAACTTATTATCTTGAAACTTAATCATAATCTTGAAACTTAATCATAATCTTGAAACTTAATATATATCTTGGAATTTCAACATAACATCTTGAAATTTCAAGTTAGTATCAAGAAATTACAAGAAAGAAAAAACAAATGGCCTAAAAGGCTTCCGTAGAATTAACATTTTTATGCACATGTATTTTTGTTTTACATTAATAGTTATTATTCATTTATAATGTCAGTTGTTGATTTGTTTCAGCTGGAAATAATAACATAATGACTCACGCAGTACCAGCGATACGAAGCACTTTGCAGAGGACAGCCACAAACAACATTAAAGACGCCATGATTGTAACACGAGCGTAATATTTTCAAGTTCCAAGTTTTGAGAAACGGAACGGATGTGATGATAAATCCGGGCACTTGTGTCGCGGCACATTTTTTTCTGATCAATGTTGGGAAGGTTTAATGACATTTCACGCACGTCTCAGAAACACAAAAATTCTCATCTGAAAAAACTACACTGCAGACGACTCGTGATAAACTACGACCCCAAAAAGTAGTTCCGGCAGACTTATCTGCCAGACGTTCGTATCATGGGCTAACAAATCGGTTTCGTGTTAAGTTCAAAATGATAATTGTTTATGCGTATCCACCTTGCTAAGATACGAAAGAGTGATTGATATCTGGCAAAGATGGTGAGGGCATGAGACTAACGTTTAAATGACCTAGAAGAAGAATTATCTCAAGAATATTACTGTCATTTCAATTTGTTCACGGGGCATTTCAAAATGGCGGCGATATGGTATTCCACATGTTTTCTGGCTGCAGTTATTCTTTCTGTCAATGGAGCGAGCCAGTAAGTTATAATATTCATTTAATATATTTGGTATTTGTAATTTACAAATTATGCATCTCCAGCACGGACCTAAATAACTAATTATTGTGGTCCGCGCCTCCAGTAACCTCGTGCTCACTAACGCGTCGCTGTTCACTGTGTAGGGTTACGTCCCTTAGCTATCAGGATCAACTGATTGTAGGTTCGAATCCTATAGCCTCAATTATGATACGTGGTTGGTCAGTGCCTTATACAAGCTTTACCAACGTGGCATTTAAGACATCAAGCTTTCTCAACATTACATTTTAACCGACGTAAGCCAAACTCCATGACTTACTGTTTTGAAAACATACCAGACCAATCGTCCCTGTGTAGACAAGCCTGTTGTTGTATTTTTTTCGAAATCGGTTTCGTCAAATAAGAACAGTTATACGATAACGTATTGGTTTGCACGAGCTGTGAATGTTGATTTGTTTGACGAAGAATAACGGGTTTTTTCGTAGAAATAAAACTCATTTAAACATTGTAGGTTTTCGCCTATCGTAGATCGCCATCCGAGTATGGAATTCGTCTCAGGATACAACGGAAGCGTGACGTTTGAGGTATGGATGGCAAATTGTAATTTTGTTTCACAATTCAAAAACACGTCCATTATTGACTTGGTTCTGTCTTATTATTATATTATCCTTTGATATTTGATCGTCGGGGTAGGCTAGTGGTTAAAGCGTTCGCTAAGCACGCCGAAGGCCCGTGTTCGATACTCCATTTGGGTACAATGCATGAAGAGCATTTCAGATGTGCCCCGACGTTTATATATTTATTACTGTTTATGCTATTCACACACAATCAACCAAGTCACCGAGCATGACCACCCCGACTGTTATGTCTCCTCGTACCACAAGCAAGTTTGGATGGGATCAATTCTAACCCTGGATCCCCACGGTGGTAAAGTAAGGTCAAGTAAATGGATGTAGTTTGGAAGCAAAGGTAACGAGCTCACATTTTGGAGTGGCACTTTGGGTTGGAGACAGAAGTACAAAAATGAATTCAAATCTGACCTCCAAAATAACCTTGCACTATCATGACGTATTCTATTTTGTATCAGGCTCTGATGCCCGGCAACGTGTCGATAAACACTTCTTCCGACCACTCCCTCTACTACAAGGACGTCGACCTCATCAACATAATCAGGGTGAGTGAGTGAGTGAGTGAGTGAGTGAGTGAGTGAGTGAGTACGGTTTCACGTCTCTATTTGCAATATTCCAGCAATATCCCTGCGGGGTACACCAGAAATGGGCTTCACACATTGTTCCCATCAGGGAATCGAACTGCACAGCGACTTGCGGAAGACTGGGCCAACCGTATTCCTTCGAAATAAAGAATTGTCGTTTAAATAACATAATCAACCTATCTATAACGGTGAGTGAGTATTCCAGTTATATCACGGCGTGTCAGCTAAATGTGCTAAATGTGCTAAATGTGTCAGCAAAATGTGTCAGCTAAAGGGATGCAGGTCTCAGACCGTTACCATTTTGATGAAACCCACGAGCACGGGTATGCTGCTGAAAAAAACAAGAAATATTATCGGGGCAAACTGGGATTCGAACCCACAATCATAGGTTCCTGGCGTGCCCAAGGGACGTAACTCTGCACAGCAACTTGAATTGCGGTGCCTCAGACGTGCCCTCCATATCCGTATGGATGTATGAAAGCTCTTTACGTTGTTCATTATACAAATCAACCTTCGGTCTTACTTCAATTTTATTCTTTCTCATTCAGCTGGTGAACGCCACCCCACCTATTTGGGACGATTATGGGACATATGGCTACGTTGGGGCCTTCTTGGGACTTCAGAAAATATCTGTCTTCATCCACGCTAAGGTAGGGTCACTTTTACGTGTACTGTTTAGTTTTGCCATTATGATCCACAACCTCAACACAATAAAGTGAGTATGGTCAGCGAAAGGTCAGGTTTCCGTTTTCAGGTAATCTTCCCACTTTAAATCCGGCCGAATACCTTCCGGAAACTTTACCCCAAAATTGTCAAAATTGTTGGGGTGCCTTTTGTTCATTTAAGTGTGAAACGCATAAAACATACCTGAAAATTACCCAGAAATTTCAAGGTTACTGACGGTTTTCGGAAGATATCCTGATGCAAATTTTCTTCATATATGGTTTCTAGTAGTGAGCAGGTGTGGTTTTTCGCCGCTTTCAGCATTATTCCAGCAATATACTCATGTCGGGCATTGCTTCAAAACAGCATTTATTAACCTGTAAAAGTGGGTGCCGAACAATTTCTCTTTACTTTAGTTAAAACCTGAGGGGAATTAGAAATAGACCGCATTGTAAAACTGCAAAGCCAAAGAAAGTATACACTTGAAAATTTGATTTGACCCAAAAGATTCAAACGTCATCAAAACGTTACTTGGCTGAAAACAGTTGCCGGAACACTGCAAGCTTAAGGTCCAAACACAACAGTATCAAGTACATCACCATCAATAACCGTTTCTTGCTTGTTTCATTTTAGCCACTATTAAACGTGGGTGTACGTGTGCTCTGTTCTTGAACTTCTTTCATTGGCACTTTATCCTGCAATATAGAGTGAGTGAGTAAGGTTTTACGCCGCTTTAAACAATATTCGAGAAATGTCACGGCGGGAGACACCAGTAATGGGCTTTACACATTGTACCCATGTCGGGAATCGAACCCGGGTCTTCGGCGAGACGAGCGAACGCGTTAACCACTAGGCTACCCGACCGCCCCCTGCAATATAGAGGAAGATATGGTAGTGTAAGACAGCCATACTATTTGTTTGATCGAATTTTGTAAGGCTATGGAATTCGTGGATCTATTAACTCTATTCATGAAGCTGTGGTGTTTAATTGGATCTCTACAATAACATTTGTGGCCCTTTGCAGGACTCTGAGGGCCGTGCCATGACGTACACCGTGGTAGCTGGGGACCTCCCCGTGGGGATAAGTCTGGACCCCCTCACTGGTGAACTGAAGGGGGTGGCCCCCGACCTTGACGCCACCTACGTTGTTACCGTCCGTGCGACTAACGCCCTGGGCGCCTTCGCAGACGCAATCTTCAAATTTGCTGTCAAGAGTAATGTCCCTTTGGTTCATGTTTCCCGATTTCAAGATTGCCAAAGTGTTACCTACTCGTTCACAAATATATTTTACTGCTTGCTATCCTATTTAGAGTGGAGGGTACATGTGTTTTATGCCTGTTCTAAATTTACATTATAATCGAATTGTGTGACATACTTCTTACTTCCCGTCGGGGGCACGGGTGGCCCAGTCGTCTAAGGCGCCGCGATTCGCTGTGCAGAGTTGCGTCCTTTGGGCACGCTAGAAACCTATGATTGTGGGTTCGAATCCCGGTTCGCCCCAATTATGTTTCTAGGTTTGTCAGCACCATACCCGTGCTCGTGGGTTTCACCGAAGTGGTAAACGTCTGAGACCTGCATCACTTCGGGCTTTCCTCCCACATTAAGCTGACACGCCGTGATATAACTGGAATACTGTTAAAAGCGGCGTTAAACCCAGCTCACTCACTCACTTACTTCCAGATTCCCATGTCTGCATGAACAGCCCGTGTCAACATGAGGGCACCTGCGAAGAAAATCACGGAATACTCCGATGTGACTGTCTTCATCCGTATGGCGGGACATTGTGCGAGCTGAGTATGTTTCACTTCACTGGGAGGAGGTTTTTGTGTTTGTTTGTTTGTTTGTTTGTTCGTTGTTTAAAGCCGCAATCGGCAATATTCCAGCTGTATGACGGCGGTCTGTAAATAATTGAGTCTGGATCAGACAATCCAGTGATTGGCATCATGAGCATCGATCCATCCAATTTGGATACGGTGACATGCATCAACCAAGTCAGCGATCCTGACCACCCGATCCCGTTAGTCATCTCTTACGACAAGCATCGTAGCCTTTTACGCCAAGCATGGGTTGCTGAGGACCTATTCTAACCCGGATCTTCACGGGTTTTTATGAATAGACGTGTTATTATCCCCAGAAAGCCCAGCTTTTATTTTGATGACAGTGATGTCATTACCTCCTTTAAATGTTTAATGGGGGCACGGGTGGCCCAGTCGTCTGAGGCGACGCGATTCGCTGTGCAGAGTTGCGTCCCTTGGGTACGCAAGAAACCTATGATTGTGGGTTCGAATCCCGGTTCGCCCGATTATGTTTCTAGGTTTGACAGCACCATACCCGTGCTCGTGGGTTTCATCGAAGTGGTAAACGTCTGAGACCTGCATCACTTTGGGCTTCCCTCCCACATTAAGCTGACACGCCGCTATATAACTGGAATACTGTAAAAAGCGGCGTTAAACCCAACTCACTCACTCACTCAAATGTTTAATGGTCTGTGTCGTGGACACCTCGTGTTGGACCTTTAATTAAGTCTTTGTTGTCTTGTTTAGACTGCACAGGTAATGCACTGGGAGTATCTCAAAGTGTGAAGGCTGTCCATGATGCGCAGATGTCGGCGTACCTCACCTCCTCCACGTATAACGCTTCCGACGGGAGGCTCGAGGGGAAGGGATGGCGCGGAACTGGGGAGCTCTCCTGGCTCCAGATCGATCTAGGTGAGCTAAACGCTGCAGTATATGTCACACACACAAATATCATACATATTAATTGGTTAATATAATTGTGAAGAATACTCATATGAAAAATCATATTAAAACACATTACATTGGTTCGATGCACAAACGTACATACTGTCATGTTTTGTGAACCGATGCTGATGAACGCATCACATATGACGTCATAGATCCAGGCCTCGAGATGCACCATTCGTTGCCGCTTATCGTGATAAGAATAAAGACACTCTGTGGTAACACTTGACTGATTGTTGGTTTTGTCATTAAGGGCTACACATTGGAAACATGTCTTCTTAACGTACATACTTCGCTATATGTTTCTATGGTTTACGTTTCTTTTGGCGTTGAGTATATGTACCAGTGTAACGGAAGATGTTTCAATTACAATATTTACAGAATACGTGCTGTGTTGACAAGCGACTTGAAGTTTAATTTTCTTGTTTAGTTCAAACAATATTTCGTACACCGAACAAAAAAACAAACCATTTTAACATTGATATCAAACTTATATATATAATGATAGTGTATATGACATACTAAATATTAGCCACTTCTAAGTCAGGCAATGTCATATAAAATTATTACCATTTTGGGAGCAGCGTTCTCTCAGTACACCCTTCTGCGTTGCCAGGCAACCAGACATTGATCCACGGCGTGCAGATGCAAGGCGTGAACAGCGATTACTACACTTCCATGTTCCTAGTCCAGTATAGCCTGGACGGCCGGCATTTCCACAACTATACCAACCCGTTCAGTGGTGTCGTTGAGGTCAGTGTCTTCAGTTGAAATATGCTTGGTATTGAAACACAAAACAAAAAGATTAATTGTTTTTAATATAAAGTGGGGTAGCCTAGTTGTTAAAGTGTTGTTCGCTCGTCACGCCGAAGACCGGGGTTCGAGTCCCCACATCGGTACAATGCGTGAAACCAATTTCCGGTGTCCCTCGCCGTGGGATTGCTGGAATATTGCTAAAGGCGGCGTAAAAGAATACTCACTCACTCACTTACTTTTGATATATCGTAAAAGGGTTACGTCCCTTCCTACGTCAATATGGCCGACTTTGAAGGGTTTTAATTTCTAGAATAGGTAAAAGACTCAACGGAAAAACATGTTGTGTTTATATATTTCATACCACAGTTGCGTAATTTTGGGTGAATCTGGACACAATGTAAATAGACACGCCTAATATATTTCCAAAAGGGGCGGTCGGGTAGCCTAGTGGTTAAAGCGTTGGCTCGTCACGCCGAAGACCCGGGTTCGATTCCAGACATGGGTACAATGTGTGAAGCCCATTTCTGGTGTCCCCCGCCGTGATATTACTGGAATATTGCTAAAAGTGGCATAAAATCATACTCACTCACTATTTCCAAAAGCATACAGGCCAATAACATATCTGCCAAGTCGTATTTCAGTTGTCCGAGATTCCACGGCATTGTTCCCCAGTGGTGTCTGGAAATTTCTGTTCAGTAGGGTGATCTGGAACCCTTCAAAGACCCCCCTGAGATGATCTGGGTTTCTTCAGCAACCCATGCATCTCGTTAGAGGCGACTAACTGGATCGGGTGGCCATCGTATCCAAATTGCTGGATCGTTAAACAACAAACAAACAAAACAAACCTTCAAACACACAAGTTTGGTTCAACTGTCAATATAAAGGGCCGGGAAAGGGGCGGAGAACCAGAGAAAAACAGTGGTTGATAGCATGAGCGACCATCAACGCCGTAGGGTATAATGTTTGTTTATTTGTTTGTTTGGTGTTTAACTACATGGGTGTTCTAATTATTTCAAGGAACTTGTGGGCTCTACCTCGACTACAGTGATCACAAGCTACCTTGGCAGGACGACTCCGCTGGTGACCCGCTTCGTGAGACTGCTTCCCACAGACTGGAAAAAGTCGCTCCTGCCAGCCATGCGTGTGGAACTGCTGGGCTGTCATCTGTACTAGATCTACATACAAATAATACCGCTCCATGACGTTCTTGTTGCTTCTTTCTTTCACGGGTAGCCCAGTCATTTACGCCGAAATTGGCTGTCTCTGCGTTGCGACTCTGGCGTGTCATAGTCCAATGTTCATGGGTTTGAATCCAGGAATGGCCTTATTATGGTAAGGGTTAATATATGGTGGGACTCGAATCCACTAACATAGGATTATGCCACGCCAGAGTCGCAACGCAGAGACAGCCAATAAGGGCGGATCCAGCATTTTTAAAAGGGAGGGGTCAAAATCCTCTCTCTCAGACAAGTTTACTGCCAACAACATACTGCATTTGGTTTTCAAAAGGGGGGGGGGGGGGGGGTCCGGACCCCCTGAACCCCTCCTCTGGATGCGCCTATGATCGTTGTTGGATTTTCAGCACTATACGCGTGTTTGTGGGTTTCAACAAATCGGCAGACGTCTTGACGTTAAGAATACACAATGCCATTTAGAAAGTGGTCAAATGTAACATATGTTATATTTGAGATAACACTTTCTTAGTAAAGTACGGATTCTCGTACTTTTTTTGGCTCCCATGGCCGAAATTTACACTTGTCACGGGGGTACTCAAAGTACGTGATGTAGACTACCAGTTGTCGGACTTTCATTTTTGTGGAAGCCTCGGTGGCTGAGTGGGTTAGATCGCTGACTTTGTGTGCTGCCGATTAGGTGCCTCACACTGGCAGGTGTGGGTTCGAATCCCGGACGGGACTCAACCCCCAAAAAGTACTAGAATCTGTACTTTACTAAGAAAGTGTTATCCCAAATATAACATTTGCTACGTCTTGACGTTAAGCTGACATACCCTGATATACAGCTGTTCTGTACAAAGCTGGTATTGAACCCTCCTATTACCAGTGACGTGTGATGCTATTGAATCCGAAGAACCTCTGGTCGATATGAGCGAGTGTTTTGAGACGAATAAGACCCGTTGGGATTCCGGGCTGACACAGTCGTGTCATCGCGAGGACTGTGCGTACATCAGCCACTTTTTAATTTGACTCCTTAGAATTGTCCTCACATTTTCACTCAGAGGGGTATCTCATCGGAATAAAAAATTCATTCAAGCAAGGGGAATTGGTAACTGATCGATTTTCTCATTATTCGACATATGTTTGATCCCCTGATATACACCGGGGTTGATTTATACATCATAATAAAATAGTCATGGAGAATTGAACACACAGAGAAATTTTTATAATCATAAGAAATAAGATTCCGTTGTACGAATCCCTTTTATTTGATGACAATAAATTAAATCTTGATACAGTCAAGTCTCGTTTAATCCGACACTCGTTAATCCGACACTGATGGGAACCGATTTAATCGGTCCTATTTAGACCCGTTAATCGGACAGTCTCGCACTCCGACTCCGACACACCTAATTTGCAACGAACTGCTGAAATCACTCATTAATCAGTCTTGTTAATCCGACACAGTACTAGTGATCTGCGTACTCCGTGGTCATCTGCGAGTACACAGCCCGTGTTTTGATGCGAGACGAGTCGGCTGGTAGCTGCATATTACAACGGCTCCAGATATAAACTTGTCTAACAATAAACAATATTGCTTTATATAAAGAAAACAAGATTAATCACATGCTTAGATTCCCTCAATCTCATTAAAATAAGATACAGGTTCTTGCTATCGCCGAGGACATCCCATTACAGGTCACGTCAGAACAACCTTTCGTGAACTATGACCGACCAATGAAATGACTTACAGGAAGTCAAACGGGACTTGACTGTATCAGGTATTCGCGAAAAGGTCTGCATATCCTGCTCCACCGGTGGCACCAGTCACAAACACATGCAAAGGCAAGGTGAGTGAACACGGGGACATATGGTACAAATAAAAAAGAGGGATAGTGCATTGAACATTATTTTGATCACTGATGGGTCACATTAAGAAATGTCCTTCGTTTGCCGACCTATTTTTTAAAAAGCTTCACTAAGGCCTTGAATGCTGTAACCCTGATCAAACAACTTTTGAGCAAGAGTAGTTTGGTCTTTGTTGTTTAACGCCGCACTCAGCAATATTCCAGCTACACGTATATGGCGGCGGTCTGTAAATGGTCGAGTCTGGACCAAATATCACAGTGATTGACACCATGGACATGGATGGATCTACGCAGTTGACATACGATGACATGCATCAACCAAGTCAGCGAGCTTGACCACCCGATCCCGGAAGTCGCCTCTATCGACAAGCATGGGCTGCTTAATACCTGTTCTAACCCGAATCTTAACGGGTAAAGATTCGTATGGCTGTCTACGTAGATAGCACATGCTCGGTAGTACCTCAAAAGATGTGAAATGTAGATACCAAAGGCTGGAGCTGCTTGAATATTGCTCGACATAAAGAGTGAGTGAGTGAGTGAGTGAGTGAGTGAGTTAAGATTTAAAGTCACATCGGCATTATGTCATCCATATCGTGACTAAATCAAGTTGTACATTAACAATACATAAATATAGACATTAAAATCTGTCAACAAAGGACAGTAAAAAACACTAGACTATCACAGATGTAGGCGACACAAAGGGAAAGGTGACTATCAGAAAGTTAATTAACAGAAATGATCAACACAATCCGCGTATAATTAGGTAGAATTTATTTGAAATATCCAAATTATTCAAAAGAAAACACGACAGCCGAATATGTC
Organism: Haliotis rufescens; assembly: GCF_023055435.1. Lineage (NCBI taxonomy): Eukaryota > Metazoa > Mollusca > Gastropoda > Lepetellida > Haliotidae > Haliotis > Haliotis rufescens. Next base: position 56,139,673 of record NW_025964223.1, read on the forward strand.
CACCTTGAGACAGGGATAGAACCCCACCTGGAAACTGACGGCCTGGAAGCGGAGGAAGCGGGCCTCGATAACTTCCGGGAGCATGTAGTCGGCCAGACCATTTCCTCCTGGGATGGACTGAAACAGTCGGGTGCAATGACAAATAACAGGAATATAGTCCGAGCGATCCGTCAGTGAAAGAAGCAATATCATACAATCACTTCATCACTGTCGGGGTTTTTATGGAGGTTACGGAATAAGGGACTCAGCATTTAATCGGGTTGGGGTTGGGGTTGTATAGTTGTATGTCACAGCTTCACAACACGCAATTTGCTTCCGAGATGAAGGAACCTTTAGCACATCAGTCATGTCCAACAGTCACGTCGAACAAGTTATATTTTTTTATTTAAATCTGGGGGCAACCATTTTTGTCCCTGTTTTTTTTCTGGATCAATCCTTTGTTACAATATCCAATGGGAACCCAACTGGGATCCGGAAGTAGATATTGTACTGAAACAGACAAGACAGTTATCCAAACGGGCACATAACGTTTTGTACATGACCGAAATTGTAGCTGAAAACAGACTGCATATTTCTAATGTTCAAACAGTGAAACCCCGTTAATCTGGAGTGTACCGTTCCCAGTCAAGTCGGGCCGGATTAAGGTATGATTGTCTCGGAATTCTGTCCTTATGATATTTGTAGATCTCCATAGAAAAATATTCGTCCGAAAAGTGGAGTAGAGTGGTCCAGGACGGTGGTGCCACAAAGCGAATTTAGCGCTAAGGCTGCCGTAAGTCAAAGTATGTTACGATCGTCATAACGTTATGATCGCTTTGTGGAACGGCACCCTGATAAAACGAGGGTTAATGGGAGCGTGTACATTAGATTATTACCACAATGACCGATTTTGACGTCGACGTGTTGGTGTGGTAGGTGAAGCTCTGGCCGTCAACGCTGTATTGCATTGCATAGTTGCTGGCATAAGGTCCTTGCATGACGACTCGATGGACGTACCTGGTGCCACCTGAAAATAATGGAGCCGGTATCTGATAAAGCCCACTATCCAGCAAAGACCAAGATGGACCAGCATAGTCCGAAGACAGCAAGGACTAATATGGACCAACAGGGGCCAACCAAGCAGGACCAAGAACGGCATGCAGAGAGGAACTAGAGCAACAGAAACAAACACGACCCACCCCTGACCAACAAGGTTAAGCAGAATCGAACCAGGACAAGCAAGGACCAAAATAGACCACGGTCAAGCACAGACAATGAAGGGCTAACGTCTTAGTGAATAACTAACTGGCTAATGGGTTATATATCACAAGTCAGAGAAAATAAATGATGAACACATTGTTTATGAAAAACAGAGAGTCCTTAATTTCAAGTTTTGTTGTATGCTTTTCTATATTATTCACTCTCCTTAAAGGAAAGAGAAAAAAGAAAATGTCACCACTTTCGCGGACTTAACATAATGTCCGCTAATCGACAAGGCACCATCTTCCCGAGGCAAGGTCGTTAAATGACTATAAAAATCCAGTTTCCACCCTTGCCGAACTAGGCTGGAAATTTCAGGCTCGATCTTAGCGCTACCAGTGGCTATCATGAGTTATGTCCCTTCTATGATTCTCCTATTGACCAATCAGAAGCCATCTCACATATCACTTGCATTTGCTTCAAACAAAATGGCGGCGCCCAGTCAAGACGATCTGATCGAAAATCAAGATTTATATTGTAATAAAACGGTAAAACACTTGAGCACCTTGATTAAAAACATGAACAGATTTGGAAAATATCTGTCTACGCCAAGTTGGTGGTACACATGCTTTGCAAATCCTGCAGTCGACCGAAATCTGCACTTTGAAATCCATGTTGTTTATGAACCGGATGTCTAGTTCGTTACGCGATTTTGATTGGATTATGCATGGACTCGTTAGTCCAGCCAAAATGTAACTCCGGAATTCCAGCCTAGTTCGGCAAGGGTGGAAACTGGACTTATATAGTCAGTTAATGCCCTTACCTCGGGAAGATGACAAGGCACTCTCCAAGCGGGTCGGGAGCGGTCGGGTAGCCTAGTGTTTAAAGCGTTCGCTCGTCACGCTGAAGACCAGGGTTCGATTCCCGACATGGGTACAATGTGTGAAGCCCATTTCTGGTGAACCCCGCCGTGATATTGCTTCAATATTGCTAAAAGCGGCATAAAACCATACTCACTCACTCTATCTAAGCGGGTCGTTAATTTGCATTGTGCTGTAGTGAGACAGTGCAGCAGTTTAAATCACGTGGTTGTAACTGATAAACCAGTTTTTACAACCGCTATATTGCACTCATTATAAGAAGTTAAAATTACTCTCGTTCTTCCATCCATCCTGTCCGATGACCGCCTCCGTGGTCTAGTGGTAGAGCGTCCGCCCGGAGAGCGGAAGGTCCGGGGTTCGATCCCCGGCCGCGTCATACCAAAAGACGTTAAAAGATGGTACTTGTTGTTACCCTGCCTGGCGCTCGGCATTAAGGGGCTAAAACAAGTACTGGTCGGCTCGGAGTCAGTATACTGTGTCTGAGTGGGGTATTCAACTTAAACTGCGGCATGGTATCTCAGTGGGCTAGCACTTTAAATCGGCATCAGTCCGGACTCGTACAAGCAGCCACACACACACACACACACACACACACACACACACACACACACACACACACACACACGTGCATGCACGTCGCTATACAAGTGCAATAAACCCAATTTCACCTCACCTCACCTCATCCTGCCTGATATATATATATATATGCACGCCTATTAACTACGTACCCAAGTCCACCTGTAGCCACGAGTAGGCCTCCCTGCCGCACCAACCCCTCCCGTTCAGACGCCCGTCACTGGCCAGACTCTGGTTCAGACTGAGGTAGGCGGACATCTGGGCGTCCGGGATGAACTGTGAGTTGGCGTCCACACCCAGGGTGGTTTCATTACATTCTGGATGCCATCAGTTCACAAACATAGCTTCTTTATAATTTCAGAATAAAATGTTACAATGTTCATAATAAAGGCTTAGATACGTCTTGTAAAAGAGCTCTGTTTTACAAGGTGGCCAAGGCGTCGTAACTGCCTTTGGTCAAATTCTTTGGTTGTTGATTCTAATCTCAGATTCGCCCTGGGTGATCCTTGGTATATCAGCACCGAACGAGGTCTAGTGTTTCACGAAAGTGGTAGTTTTTGTCACTTCCGGGTTTCTTTAAATGTTACATAAACAGAACTACTTTGATCTAAATTGAACACGGAATCTCTCACTCACTCGAAAGAATGTCAAATTGAACGCATACTGAGTGAGTGAATGAGTGAGTGAGTGAGTGAGTGAGTGAGTGAGTGAGTGAGTGGGTGGGCGGGTGGGTGGGTGAGTGAGTGAGTGTGACTATTAGCCATCATGGCTGGGGACACCATTGTACCAATATGGGGAATTGAATCTGGACCTCTGAGCACCAGGCTACCCAACCTTCCCTGCTAGGTATTGTATTTGAATACTTAACAAACATTATCTGTTTAATTGATTAATATGTTCATACCTCGTTCACAGTCCCTCCCACCGAAGATGCCGGCGCAATGACACTGGTAGAGGCCGTTCATGTCGACACAGACGCCATCGTTCTTGCATGGCGCTCGTAACAAACACCTGTCAGTGTCTGCAAGACAAATAACTCGAGGAAATATCATAAATACTCTTTTCTTGCCAATAAATATTGTGAATACATTCCTTATAAAAATACCACAACCACCTCCCGGATTTTTGGCACTTATTTTTCCAGTGTATTATTATTATTATTATTATTATTATTATTATTATTATTATTATTATTATGTCTAGTCAAACATATTCTGGGTCGTACCATGGGTAGACCTCTGTGTCAAAACCACAAGCATTGCGGTTTATAAATGATCGAGCTACTCCATCATGTCGTTTAAGATACTGTGTTTGTGCCAAAGCTGGGCATCCCCTGACAATGTGTTGGACAGTGTCATTAAATTCATCGCATAATCTACATTTCAAATTTACAGTTTGATGCAAAATCACACATTGAGGGTTTCGAGTGGGAAGTGACTGGTCCTGAGCAGCAAACAGAATGCCTTCAACCAAGCGACAGACTCTGAGGAGTTGCTGTTTTTCTCAACACTCTGCACATAAACACGATGCAGTGGTTGTTCAGATAGCAAATCCTTGAAAAACTGATTCTGGGCCGATTTGATATGGCACTTCGCTAGGTTGACACTCATTTCTGTACCGTCCAGCAGTACAAAACCATCAACAAAATCAACGCTGACATTGAGATTATGTCCCACATCCTTGACTCGTTTTAGAAAACTGTGGAACGCCTTGTTTTCATCATGAGTCTTGACGTACTTCACAAGAAGATCAAATGTGTGCAAAAGTGCAAAAAAACATTCTATCATGAAGAGCCTCCAAGTTAATCAAACCTCGCCCTCCCATTATAATGGTAAATATAAACGATTGAGGGAAGAGCAATGGGGTGGGATCTACTGTCTGACATGATTCTTCGTGTGATGGTGTCAATACCCTGAATTTCAATCAACAACACCAAAAGATTATTAGCACAAACACTGCTCCCTTCATCGGCCACATTTTTAAGCACATCTGTGCTCCCTTCATCGGCCACATTTTTAAGCACATCTGATAAATATCTTCGGGAGTTTACCTCTAGTTTCGAACCGGAAGATTGCATCGGCGTGTTTGTGCTGGTTGTCAAATGCCCGGATGGTGACAACATAGAGGGCGTTCTCGTCCGGAGCAAGACCCCGGATGACACCTTTTCGGGGGTCAAGAATGATGCCAGGAGGAAGGTCTCCAGCAACGACTGTGTAAATCAACTCGTCACCTTCTGGGTCCTGGGGAACAACTGATGATTTGCAAACAATTTCAAACGTGTGCTATTGTCCGCCATCGAAAACACGCCACCTTCTGACAGTGTTTAAACTCAAACCATCATGTTAAAACTGCAGATGCAAACAATTACTGGCATTCATTCCTTAAATGGTTCACTCATAAACTATCAGATATGAATGTATAGCCACATTATGTTGTGCGGATGGATTTGTGACTATTGCCTACAAACATGTATATCATCGTTGCGACGCGTTTCCTTTGAATTCACCCAACAGAAACGGTTAATGCACTTTAAGGGTGGGAACTTATCAATTCACAGGCACCAACGCTTGAGGGACAAAATGTGAGCAATGACCTTGAAATGCGCACTATACTATTTGTGATTGACAGAACGATAAGACAAGTTCAATATTTAATAAGGGAGGTTGGTTTTACTCTGATTTTAGCAATATTCCAGCTATATCACGGCGGGGGACATCAGGAATGGGATTCACATACTGAGACCATGTTGGGAATTGAACCCGTGTCTTCGGCATGACGAGCGAAGGCTTTAACCACTAGACTACCCTACTCCCCAGTTCCATAGTGAATATCTGGACACATCGCCGTCCCTTAAACCATTCCGTGTTATCCTCGTCCAGCTCTTCCATAAACGTGAAAATACCCCTCGTCTACAGTAATGTGTGGATTAGTACGTCACCTTGGCGTTGAGCGTCACATTCACGAAGTCTCCGCCGTCGTATTTGCCGAAGAAACCAACAGCTGACGGGGTGCCCCAAACTGGCGGGAAACTCTGCATGATCTGAAAAAGAGTTATTTATGAGGCCATTTGATAAATCTATAACGCAAGTGAGGTTGCCAACCCCTTTTCGTACGCGGGATTCGGGGGACTATTTACAGAGTCTTCGGGACTCAGCAGTGTGGTACGCGGGACGCAAATAAAATCGTATTTGGTACGTAGATTCCACATTTTAAAAAAATTGACGTACTTTTTCGATATGTTTTCAGTAATTCAAATCGCAACGTTTTCTCAATGCTTTTGAGATTTGTTTTAGGTAGTATATCTGGGGCGAACAATGACACTTAGAGTGAAACAATAGATAGAGACCAGGGGAGGAGGGGAATGGCACTCTCGCAAGTTTGTTTGTTTGTTTGCTGTTTAACGTCGCACTCAGCAATATTCCAGATATTCCAATAATCCTGGACCAGACAATCCAGTGACTGATATCATGAGCATCGATCCACGCAATTGGGATACGATGACATGCATCTACCAAGTCAGCGAGCCTGACCACCCAATCCCGTTGGTCGCCTCTTAAGACAAACATGGATGGCTGAAGACCTATTCTCTACCTCGATATTCACGGGTCGGTCCCTCGCAAATAACCGCACACGGCAGGGATCTATACATATTGAAGTCTTAGAGTTCCATACCCTGACAAACTCGAGGAGGTCCAGGCTGCCATACATCACAGTTCCTCCCATCCCGGGGGATATGTGTACGCTTCCGCCTGACCCGGCCTGTGTCAGGAAGGTAATATCAATTTCATGCGTAACAGATTATGATACCAGATCGAAATATTTCGTTTACATAGAACAACTCATCACTGCACCATATCGACACATAAGTAGAGATGATATTGCATGCTTTTCTTTTAGGAATAAAGTAAAGTACGGTTATAACGAACTCAAGGGGACTACTAATTTTAGTTCGTTATAACCGTAGTTCGTTATAAGCATATATACAGCATAACTACAGCAAATAGTCGGGACCAAAAAAGTAAGTTCGTTATATCCGTCAGTTCGTTATAAGCGTGTTCGTTATAACCGTAGTTTACGGTACTAAGATATTGGAGTTTTTCAGTTCCTATGACTTCCAATTGTAATTTATCAGTGAGGCATACCATTGAATATTTGGAATATCAGTGTATCAAAGATTATGTAGTTTCAACAAAATAAACATGGATGGTCTTCTTGTTCGAGTGTCCTTGTCGTCTAAGGCGCCGCAATTTAATGAACAGAATTGCGCCCATTAGGCATGCAAGAAACCTAAAATCTTGCGTTTGAAATCCAGATTCGCCCTGATTATGATATATATGTATCTCGGTTGGCATACGCGTGCTCGTGGGTTTCACCAAAGTTGTAAACGTCTGAGACCTGCACCCCTCGGGTTTCCTTCCACATCAAGCTGACACGCCGTTATATACCTTATATATATATATGCGTATACCATGCAAAATAGAAATTAGTATTACCCCTAGATTAATGTCTCCATCAAGCTCCGTCTCAAGGATCAGGTCTGGATAGTGGATCTCCATGATGCTGATAAAGAATGAATGAACGTGTTAACACTATTTCAGTTATATCAATGCATAACTTAACTTAGCTTAAATGGGAGGTATTCCCAATTCGACGTTTACCACTATGGTGACGTCGGTTTATGGTGCTTACATTCCAAAGAAAACTTATTTAGGGCGAATGTTGAAATTCGAACCCGCAATCAGCTGATCCAGGTACAGAAAAGGGACGCAACTCTACATACATATCGAATTGCGGCGCCGTATACCAACTGGGCCAATGGGTGCCAGTCGATGAACATAACAGTGAAATATAAATTATCCACAACATCCTTATCCTATAACCTGACCATCACGACTTACATCGAAGTCAGGTAGATGTTTTGGCAGGTGTATAATTTCTTTTAAATATTGCAGCACTTTCTGTTGGAATATTAACGCATGAATTCAGATACAGAAAATTATGACCGTGTTTATAGTTTTAATAGGATATAGTTCAATAATCATGAAAACAAGATACGTACCCTCCATCTGCCTGAGAGCTACTATACACGATGCGGATTAAGATACTCACTAATGTGAGGAGAGACGCCATTTTAGCTGATGTCTCGGCACAGCAATGTAAGAGTTAAAGGTGGGCCGCGTCCCTTCACAACGTCGGCATCCAGGCATGGGTTATAACACAGGCTTGCGTTCTTAGAAATCTGAGCGCTTTCAGGAAACAGTAACTGTGGTCGTATAAATCTGTTCATTTAAAATGATGATGATATGGACTGTATAACTTTACGGGCTGATGTCACTCATAGCAAACTGAATTCAGCTTTAAGGAGTGAGTGAGTGAGTTTGGTTTTACACCGCTTTTAGCAATATTCCAGCAATATCACGGCGGGGGACGCCAGACACGGGCTTCACACATTGTACCCATGTCGGGAATCGAACCCGGGTCTTCGGCGTGACGGGCGAACGCTTTAACCACTAGGCTACCCGACCGCCCCTCAGGTTTAAGGAAACAGTACCTGTGGTCGTATAAATCTTTTGATTTAAAATGATGATGATATGGACTTATAACTTGATGTCACCCATAGTTAACTGTATTCACAACACGATACCTGTTACGGTAGGTCATAGAAGACTGGTGATGTGTTTAGGACAAATAGTAGTCCACGTGCACCTAAAATGTTATATTACTTTTAAATAGTGCATCTCTGATGAAAATAAAAAAATGCATTTCTCCATAACGCGTGAAATAATAACACAAACAACATAAAAAACATTTCTTTGTTAATTTGCATTTGAAAGCTTGAATATGTTTACATTAAGACCTAGTGTGTGATCTACAGCCCAACTAAACACCTGTACACTTAAAAACATTCAAGAAAAAGAGACAGTTTTTTTGCTCTTCTTAACAAATCTCTCTATATCTAAAGTTGTGTTTATATGAATATATTTTAACAGTGAGAGTATATATGCATACATCGATTAATTACAGGCCGCCATCACACAGCTGCAATATTCATGAATGGGGCGTTAAACAAAAACAAACAAGACATGCGATTTAGTGTGGTATACACGAACCTTTGAGTGAGTGAGTGAGTGAGTATAGTTTTACGCGGCTTTTAGCAATATTCCACTAAGATCACGACTGGAGACACCAGAAATTGGCTTCACACATTGCACCCATCGAACCCGGGTCTACGGCGTGATGGGCGAACGGCTTAGCTACTAGGCTACCTCACCACCCTCAAACGAAACCTTAAAGTTTGCCGTTGAGTATATATGTAAAGCAATATTATCAAACTTCTATGGTTTTATTCTTTAAAAGCGTCTTTTCCTAGGATTTCTTTTCACAAACCTGAGGTAATATTGATCTTGTAATTCAGCACTTGCCAGAGTTAATCGGCTGTGCTATATAGAATACGTGAATTTGTCTGAATAAGAATTTTGTATTATATACGGACAGAATGAGTTAGTGGAACGGCATTAAACATCGTTCCAGTTATATCAGGGCGTGTCAGCTTAATGTGGGAGGAAAGCCCGAAGTGATGCAGGTCTCAGACATTTACCACTTCGGTGAACCCACGAGCACGGGCACGGTGCTGACAAACCTAAAAACATAATCAGGCGAACCGGGATTCGAACCCACGATCATAAGATTTCGGTAGGACTAGGAACGCAACTCTGCACGGCGAATTGCGTCGCCTCAGACGACTGGGCCATCCGTGACCCTTATTTTCCAAATGTAATCTACTCTCCTTGTCGCTGTTAGATGGGCGTCGTGTTCAGTAGCTGGTTACCTCACATCGTAATACCGAGTATGTAAATACATGCCTGGAGTGTACTGCTCGATCCTCTGTAGCAGACTGACACTTGAACTCCAGAAACATTTATTCAAAGATCCAAAACGCACTCTCACTAATCCAGATCTCAGTATGGACCAAAATCGCGCTGCAGTACATATATGTTCTCATCGAATGCCTTGGCTTCTAAACCTTGATGATCAGTTAGAATCAACTGATATTCCTTGTTTGTCGACACCTTACTGTATGACGCAGACTGATCATCATCCTAATTACGGGGAATCTTGGATTCGGGCCAAAGTTTCGCGGATCCTGGCATAGCTAAGCAACACAACCCCACCCGTGGAAGATATCACAAAGTTAAATGTACCTAAATGCAAATGCAAATGCCAGTTATTTAAACATATCGATTTAAATATATGCAATAGTTTGAAACTGGTATGAGAGTAAATGAGTGAGTCTGGTTTAACGCTTTTAACAGTATCCCAGTCATATCGCGGCGTGTCAGCTTAATGTGGGGGAAGCCCGAAGGGATGCCGGTGTCAGACGTTTACCACTTCGGTGAAACCCACGGGCCCGGACGTGGTGCTGACAAACCCAGAAACATAATAGAGGGGAACAGGGAGTCGAACCCAGAACCATAGGTTTCGCGAAATCACTAGTCAATGAATCACTTCTTTTCTGATAAACTGGCAAGCAAAAGAAATCATACACTTAAAAATCGAATTGTACCAAAGAATTACAAACCTTATCAAAACGTAACAGGGCTGAAAATAGTCGCTTAGACAGCTGTTTTTTGACATCTAATCGATGAGCAGCATGTTTAAAGAGCACGTTTCTACTAAGGCAAGTGACTATGTTCGAAATAGGCCTCTGTTCACCCAGCAGTGAATGGGTACCCGGTAGGATGAAATGGTACTGTGACTGTTCACCTTCTAAGAGGCAGCTTGTGGAAGCTGAGAATCAGAATCGAAGGCACATCGATCCAATCACCAGGGTAATAAAGCGTTTTGAGCACGCTTCAGGGTGTGGACTCTATGCATTAACATTATTACACTCACTCACTCACTCTGGACCCGTGAAGATCCAGGGTAGAATAGGTCTTCAGCAACCCATGCTTGCCGTAGAAGGCGACTATGCTTGTCGTAAGAGGCGATTAACGGGATCGGGTGGTCAGGCTCGCTAACTTGGTTGATGCATGTCATCGTATCCCAATTGTGTGGATCGATGCTCATGATGTCAATCACTGGATTGTCTGGTCTAGGCTCGATTATTTAAAGACCGGCGTCATATAGCTGGAATATTGCTGGGTGGCGTTAAACAACAAACAAACGAACAAACACACACTCACGTAAAATTACGCCTTTGTCGTAAGACATTATGGCGAACTTTGTAACAGGTCAGAGGTATCAGCAATAACATGTTTAATACGTTGTTGACAAGAAGAAAAACAAGACCATTGAGTATACGGCGACCTTTAATATGTAGCTCTGTGCAGAATTACATAGTATTTGTGATGGTTAGTTGAAGATGTCGCAGCCGAAGAGGTCGACCCTCATGCAAGGATAGAACCCGGTGCCGTAGCTGAGAGGCAGGAAGCGCACATAGCGGGTGGTCAGCACTGACGGTAACAGTGCATCGGTGATTGTACTGTTACCTTCCATTTTCTGCAATAAAGTTCACGGGAAATTTGTCGTTGGTGAGTTTTTTTCTCAGTTCAGTAGATGATGTTATATAATTTCACATAAAAAACATGGAATATTATTTTCAAAAGTAGAGGTTATATTTACGGAAGCTTTTGTTGTGTTTGTTTGTTTTTCTTGAAATTTCAAGATACTAAGTTGAAATTTCTAACCAATGTCCTTGAAATTTCAAGATACTAAGTTGAAATTTCTAACCAATGTCCTTGAAATTTCAAGATACTAAGTTGAAATTTCTAACCAATGTCCTTGAAATTTCAAGATACTAAGTTGAAATTTATAAGATGCTTTGTGGAAATTTCAAGACACAAAGTTGAAATTTCAAGATAATAAGTTGAAATCTTAAGATAACTTAAATCTTAAGATAACTTGAATTTCAACTTATTATCTTGCAATTTCAAGATACAAAGTTAAAATTTCAAAATGCTATGTTGACATTTCAAGATACTAAGTTGAAATTTCAAGATAAATACAAAGTTGAAATTTCAAAATAATGATCTTGAAATTTCAAGATCCTAAGTTGAATTTTTCAAGATTTTAACTTAAATTTTCAACGCATATATCCTGCTTAAAGACATTTCTGTTTAAAGTCCTGGAGAGGGAACACAACAATCACAAGTCAGCTACAAAATCATTAACATCACTATCCTTCATGGTATTACTTGGGGCACGGGTGGCCCAGTCGTCTAAGGCGCCGCGATTCGCAGAGTTGCGTCCCTTGGACACGCCAGAAACCTATGATTGTGGGTTCGAATCCCAGGTAGCCCAAGTATGTTTCTTGGTTTTTCAGCACCATACACGTGTTCGTGGGTTTCACCGAAGTGGTAAACGTCTGTGACCTGCATCACTTCGGGCTTTCCTCCCACATTAAGCTGACACTCCGTGTTGTAACTGAAGACTGTTAAAATCGGCGTGAAACCCAACTCACTCACTCACTCATGGTACTAACCGTCCCCGCCTCGGTCACTACGTCGTCCTTGTTATAACGCAGATAACATCGTATATCCTTCTTGTTATAATGTAAAAACGCCGAAATTGTTATATATCAAAAACTCATATAATGTTGAATTTGGCCAACGATATGACGCATTATCATGACATATTGTTTGTTTGTTGTTCAACGCCGCACTATGTTCCAGCTATGTGACGGCGGTCTGTAAATAATCGAGTCTGGACTAGACAATTCAGTGATTGACATCATGAGCATCGATCCACGCAATTGGGACCGATGACATGTATCAACCAATTCAGCGAGTCCGACCACCTGATCCCGTTAGTCGCTTTTTACGACAAGCATGGGTTGCTGAAGACCTATTCCACCCCGGATCTTTACGGGTTCATGATACAGTTATTAAGGCATACGCACTATCGAATTCGTGCTTGATTCAGCCACATGGAATGATGACCACGGACTCGAACACAGGTGAAACCATATTGAAATGTTCAGTGGGGTTCCAAAGTCTTTGTTAGGGTGCCACCACAGGAACTCGATGATAGCGTGTAAAACATAATATATTCACACCCCTCTATATGTATGTATATAGAGGGGTGTGATTTTTTTCTATACGAATATATTATGTTATACACGCTATCATCGAGTTCCTGTGGGTGCCACTTGTGTCCTCACTATCTGACAGTGATTCGTATGCTACGTATGCCAATGAAATAGGACCGCCTCCGTGGTCTAGTGGTAGAGCGTCCGCCCGGAGAGCGGAAGGTCCGGGGTTCGATCCCCGACCGCGTCATACCAAAAGACGTTAAAAGATGGTACTTGTTGTTACTCTGTCTGGCGCTCGGCATTAAGGGGCTAAAACAAGGACTGGTCGGCTCGGAGTCAGTATACTGTGTCTGAGTGGGGTATTCATGTTAAACTGAGGCATGGTATCTCAGTGAGCTAGCACTATAAATCGGCATCAGTCCAAGCTAGTACAAGCAGCCACACAAATACACACACGTACATGCACGTCGCTATATAAGTGCAATAATCTTGGACGCGACGTTAATCCCCATTTCACCTCACCTCACCTAATGAAATAGTTGGAATCGTATAGCTAAAATAAGTTATGATTGTGGAATCGTAAGGGTTTTGCAGCTAGTATTTTCATCAGTGTTATCTAGTGAGGTATTCCGACTCACCAGGACGACGGGTGTGGCTGTTGAGTTCGCTGACGGAGTCGTGGTGTAGTTGTTGAAGCTTTGGCCGTCCTCGCTGTGCTGAAGTTCATAGAGGCCGGTGTAGAGGTTGGTGGTGATCCCCTCCATCAACACGCGGTGCACGAGCCTCGGTTTACCTTGGGATGACAGTGTTACGAGCTATAGCAGCAGCAGTGTGTGGGTTAGTGAGTGGACTGTACACTTATTAACCAGTTCAATATGGAGGCTGCAGTTAGTTAGTTAGTTAGTTTGTTGTTTAACGCCGCAATATTCCAGCTATATGACGGCGGTCTGTAAATAATCGAGTCTAGACCAGACAATCCAATGATTGACATCATGAGCATCGAACCACGCAATTGGGACCGATGACATGCATCAACCAAGTCAGCGAGCCTGATCACCCGATCCCGTTACTCGCCTCTTACGACAAGCATAGTCGCCTTTTACGGCAAGCATGAGTTGCTGAAGACCTATTCTACCCCGAATCAGGAGGTTGTAGTAGTCGTAGTAGTAGTGGTAGTATCATTGGTAGTAGTAGTAATAGAAGTAGTAGTAGTTGAAGTTGTGGTAGTAATAGTAGTAGTGGTAGTATCAGTGATGGTAGTAGTAGTAGTAGTAGTAGTGGTTGTGGTAGTAGTAATAGTAGTAGTAGTGGTAGTATAAGTGGTGGTAGTAGTAGTAGTGGTAGTATAAGTGGTGGTAGTAGTAGGAGTAGTAGTAGTAGTACCATTTGTTGAACTGAGTATCGAACCCTTCTTCGGCATGACAAGCGAACGATTTAACCACTAGGCTACCACAACGTTCCAATAGTTGTAGTGAAAGTAGTAGTCGTGGCAGTAATATAAGTAGTAGTAGTAGTAGTAATAGTTTTGGTAGCAGAGTAGTAGCAGCAGCAGCAGTAGTAGTAGTAGTATTCGGCCTGACGAGCGAACGATTTAACTTTTGGCTGTAGTAGTAGTAGTAGTAGTAGTAGTAGTAGTAGTAGTAGTAGTAGTAGTAGTGAAACACGTACCCAGATCCACCTGCAGCCAGGAGCGTTGATCCATCCCACACCACCCCTTCCCGTTCAGACGTCCATCAGAGGCCAAGCTGGTGTTATGACTCCGGTACGCAGACATCTGTGCGTCTGGGATCACCTTGTGATGGGCGTCGACCCCGAATGATGTTTCATTACATGCTGAGAGAAACACGAATCGACATCATGTACTACACTTACACTTCATAGAGAGCGGCGACGCCAAAGACGAGATATATACTACACAAAACAAGTTAAGGAATACCTACAATAAGAATATTGTGTTGCTATACCCATCAGTAATAACAGATTAGCCATAGTCACAGAAACAAATCGGGTGTTCTTTAACTTCTTTTGAGTAGTATACACTTTTTTTTCTCGGGATGTGTTTTCAATTTTATTCATGGAAAATCAAAACACACAAATACTCTTACAAATTCCGTTTCACTCGATAATCCTTTTGAGGATTAAAACTGAGGACTAATTATCACGGAAAATATCAAACAATTAACATCATTAGGAGGCTACTACAAAAAAACATACTCTTTATTTACCCCAATCCATCCAGAACTTCTTACAAAAATCGTTTGCGGTCTTCGTGCTGTAGATATATCTAGTAATCTAGTAACTGTTATCTTCCTTGGAAGATTAGGTCTAGATGAGTAGTCATAGGATTAAGACCCTTGGACTACGTGTACGTGATTTATGCTTACTTCTCTCGCAGTTTGTGCCTCCAAAGACCCCGACACAAATGCACTTGTAGAAGCCATTCCTGTCCTCACAATCTCCGCCGTTCTGACACGGTGTAAGGAGCTTGCATCTGTCGGTATCTGAAGGAGGGATGGGGATGTTTAGGACACCCTACCCCTTTCGCGAACACCTGGTGTCATCACTGATTTTCAGTGACCCATTGATATACTTTTCACCGTTATTTTGCCTTTTACGCTCAGTGAAATCTGTTTGGGCAGATAATCGAGACTGGTTATTATCTGGCTTTGACGTTACGTATATATGATTGTTTGTTTATTTGTTGTTTAACGCCGCATTTAGTAATATTCCAGCTATATGTCGCCGGTCTGTAAATAATCGAGTCTGGACCAGACAATCCAGTGATTGACATCATAAGCATCGATCCACACAATTGGGATACGATGACATGCATCAACCAAGTCAGCAAGACTGACCACCCGATCCCAATAGTCGCCTCTTACGACAAGCGTAGTCGCCTTTTACGGCAAGCATGGGTTGTAGAAGACCTATTCTACCCTGGATTTTCATGGGTCTTTATATATATGAACCAATCACCAATGATTACATAAATCTTGTTCCAAATTACGTCATGTGTTTACTTTTGCCAGTAACACATACCTTTAGTTTCAAACCGGAAGACAGCGTCAGCATGCTTGTGTTGATTGTCAGATGCCCGTATGGTGACAACGTAAAATGCGTTTTCGTCGGGGGCGATGCCCCGGATGACACCTTCTGTTGGGTCAAGGTCAATACCAGTGGGAAGGTCACCGGCCACGATTGTGTAAAGCAATTGTTCCCCTTCAGGGTCCTAAACAAATATTGATCACTGATCATTAGGGGCGGTTGGGTAGCTAAGCAAACGGTGGTCAATAGCATGAACACATGCCGACACATTGGCCTGGTCACACCTTATATCTTCCTTGACCTCGTCAGTCAGACCCTGCTACAAGCATGAGGCGCCTATTCTGACCGTTAATTCCAGGACTGATATACAAATGAATATGAGATGGAGAGCAACAGTAGGACTCTAAGAGTGAGTGAGTGAATATAATTTTACGCCGCTTTTAGCAATATTTCAGCAATATCACGGAAGGGGACACCAAAAATGGGCTTCACACATTGCACCCATGTGGGGAAGGATTCCAAGAGACAGTTTAATCAACTAATAGGACAATGTTGACGGGAAGCAGAAGGCATTTGTATTTAACTGTTGATGAATATCATTTTGAAGGAATGACTGTGCTTTGTTGTAGACTGAATTCTCTTAAAAAGACCGAAAGCTTAAAACTAATGAGGTCATGACCTGGTACCTGGGCGTTCAGCGTCACGTTGACGTAATCCCCGCCGTTGTATTTGCCGAAAAAACCAACAGCTGACGGAGTGCCCCAAACTGGCGGGAAACTCTTCATGATCTGCAAGCAACAGAGAATATACAAGTGTCATGCTACAGTACTTTAGTAGTTCATGGAACCGCCTCCGTGGTCTGGTGGTAGAGCGTCCACCCGGAGAGCGAAAGTTCCTGGGTTCGATCCCGGCCGCGTCATACCAAAAGATGTTAAAAGATGGTACTTGTTGTTACCATGTCTGGCGCTCGGCATTAAGGGGCTAAAACAAGGACTGGTCGGTATACTGTGTCTGAGTGGGGCATTCATGTTAAACTGCGGCATGGTATCTCAGTGAGCTAGCACTATAAATCGGTATCAGTCCGGACTAGTACAAGCAGCCAAACACACACACACACACACACACATACACACACACACACACGTGCATGCATGTCGCTATATAAGTGCAATAATCTTGGACGCGACGTTCCTTACCTTACCGTCAGTTCATGGTCTTGCGCCTGTTTTTAATGAGGAGAGGCAAAACAGACACAATATAACACCTTATGATTAATTCCATTCAGATTTGACAACTTTTATTAACCTAACTACATTTCTGCCAGTTGTCAGCCAATGTCGCTTAACGCCGCTTTGAATATTATTTCAGTTATACGTCATGGCGTGTCAGCCTTATTATGGGACGCAGATTGACGCAGGTCTTTAACACGTTTGGTGACACACACGAGCACTGGTAAGGTGCTGACAAAAAAAGGGTCATAACTGGGGCAAATCTCACCTTTCTCATCCAATGATGATATTAGTAGAATATATTTGTTTTAAACAAACTACAACACATATATACGCCAATGTCACCTCTTTTTAGCAACTATTTTATTCCGCGATACAGGTGGTTGTAGTATGGCTGTCAGGCTAAACAGGAAGTCGCATGTACCACTTCATAAAATTGTGTAAAGATTTAGGCCGACATCTTTCGATAGTGATATAAAAAAATTATAAGAATTGACTTTCACTTTGTGTGAGTTCATTGGAGTATGAACCTTCATAGAGTGAGGGCCGAACTGTATGAACTTCGGAGCTTGCGACAAGTCAATTAAGTGACCAAGAACAGACTTTCAGCATGGTAGATCGAAAAGCGAACAGGGTCATCTGTGACGTGTCAAGTAATTGACGTCACAACAAACATTATGACGTCATGATATCCGCACAGGCAAGCCAATCGACTTTTTTTAACCAGACGGCAACTGACCAATCAGGAAGCTAAATTCTTTAACGAGAAATGTTAATATATGTTAATAATGTTATATATGTCCTGTAATGTGTTATTTACATGTTGCGTGTAATGGGTTGGGTATAAAATATATAGGTACATGCAATGTGTTATATGTAATATGTTATGTGTTCTGTGTTAAATGTAAATCGTTATACATGACATACATGTCCATTTGCTGTATATATGTTGTAAATGTGCTTATAACGAACTACGGTTATAACGAACTACGGTTATAACGAACTAAATTTAGTGGTCCCTTTGAGTTCGTTATAACCGTAGTTTACTGTACATGTTTTGTGTTCTGTGATCTCTCACCTTGATGAAGTACAGGAGATCAAAGCCGTGATACAACACAGTCCCCCCTATCCCAGGCCTGAGGTAAACGCTGCCAGCAGAACCCGCCTGCAACAGATGGAATCAGTCCGAACTCATCACATCCAATCTACAGTTATAACACCAATATAGGTAAACCCAACTTTAAACACTTCATGACATCCCAGAAACTGCTGGTGCTGCAAAACGGTAAAAACCGTTATCTAATACCGTTATGATTTCAGTAAACTCACCCCAAACGTGATGTTACCATCCCCCTCTGTCTCCAGCACTATGTCTGGGTAGTGGATCTCCATGATGCTGAATGGAGAATACCATTAAAACTGCAGCTTCATAAAGTACATAAACAAAATTACGAATTTACAATTACTTGAAGACATCATCGAAAAGTACCATTCCACAAACAATAATATCAAGGCCGGAACAGAACGTATTTTAATGCAGACAATTTGTGAGTCTTGATGAATTTTGCTTCGAACCTGGACTTTTTTATAATTTATATTTTCAACGTAAAACTATATGATACCTACCCTCCATCTACTTGACTGTGAACAGACCCAATCTGTAAAAGAACGGCTAGCAGGAAGATGGATGCCATATTTGCAGCCTTGTATCGACATGAAGCAGAACTAATGCAGGTGAGAGACATTACCTGTAGCGTTCGTGGGGTTGTCGCCTTACCCCCCGACACAGGTATGTCGCCTCGTCAGGGCCACGCACTCAGCAGGTAGACCTCACTTACATAGAAGGAAGAACGCAGAGCCGGGGAGAGATTAAATTGCCTTGTACTTTATTACAACCACGTTGAATTAAACATAGCATATATTAATACACGCGATACTTACATTGAGGAATATCAGAATACATCTTGCATTTATTGCTAATTTGTGATTTCATTTTGCTACTAGTCAATAAATACGTCAAATGTCAATAAAAGCAACACAGTCCTCTCCATCAACATGAGAAATCTCTGCAAAAATCAGCGTCCAGTGTACGATTCAGACTGTATCATGTGACCCGTGAAGATTCCGGGGTAGAATAGGTCTTCAGCAACCCATGCTTGTCTCCCCGTGAAGATTCCGGGGTAGAATAGGTCTTCAGCATCCCATGCTTGCCGTAAACGGTGACTATGCTTGTCGTAAAAGGCGACTAACGGGATCGGGTGGTCAGGCTCGCTGGCTTGGTTGATGCATGTCATTGATCCCAATTGCGTGGATCGATGCTCATGATTTTAATCACTGGATTGTCTGGTCCAGACTCGATCATTTACAGACCGCCGTCATAAAGCTGGGATATTGCTAAGTGCGGCGTTAAACAACAAACCAAACCAAACCAAAAGACTGTTTCATGTGCGTGTGTTCATGAACCACTATCCAACAGTGATGAGACAAGATACAAGCCCCAGAAATTGGCTTCAAACATTGTACTCGGCGGGAAGAGCAAACACTTGAGCCGCTTGGCTACCCTACCGTCAGAAGTACTTTGTGGAGTGAATTTATACAATGACTGTAACCTATACAAATGTGTAACATATATTGTCCCAAAGATACTTTTATTAGGGTGGGGTGACGTGAGGTGAAATTGGTTTAACGCCGCGGTCAAGATCATTACACTTCTATAGCGACGTGCATGCAGGTGGATGCTTGTGCTAGTCCGGACGAATGCCGGTTGTGCTAGCCCACTGAGATACATGCCGTGGCTTCTGATGGATACCCCCTCAGGAACATTACACTCACCCCGAGGCCCTGTTTTATCCCTTTGAAGCCGAACGCCAGACAGGGTAACAACAAGTACCATTGTGTAACGTCCTTTTTATGACGCGGCCGGGGATCGAACCACCGACCTTCCTCTTTACAGGCAGACGCTCTATCCACTAGACTACAGAGGCGGGGGTAAATTATGGATAATGGGTGTGTGTACAGTGAAACCCCGTCAAACCGGACAATGATTTGCCCGGCTTCCCGAATCACTTGCACGTCGTAATATCGCTTTGGCTCCAATCGTTACAACTATCATCGCCCGGAAAAAAGGGGATCACGGATTTACGGCTTGGGACTTTTAGGGGGTTTCACTGTAGTCCAGAAGGCAGAGTGATTACACGTCAAACACACCACACGAGTTCGATTCTATGTTTGAGAAACAACCGTGAAATGGGTTAATGGTTAGTTATCTTAAACTGTGCTTTGTCACGAGCTATAATTCCGAGAACGACACCTGATCCACCGAAAGCACTCGTT
The DNA here is from genome assembly GCF_023055435.1 of Haliotis rufescens. Classification (NCBI taxonomy): domain Eukaryota; kingdom Metazoa; phylum Mollusca; class Gastropoda; order Lepetellida; family Haliotidae; genus Haliotis; species Haliotis rufescens. The sequence goes on from NW_025964223.1 coordinate 56,159,946, forward strand.
AAATCTCGAACACCATCTTTATCAAAAGAACGGTAATGTGAATCTATTCTTAAATAACAGATCGGGTCACTAGTATTGGTAAATGGAGAAAAAAGGGTTCATAAACATGCGTCAATTATCAGATAAATATGTTGAAAAATATTATACAGATGAATGAATACTCTTTATATCACCCCAGTTAGTTCCACAAAACGAGAATGTGAATACCATGAAAGCAGTGAAATATGTTTATTTTGTAATCTTTTTAAAGGATTGATACCGCAATTTGCTGTTCAGAGTGGCGTCCCTTGGGCACGGCACAAACCTATGATTGTGGGTTCGCCCTGATTATGTTTCTAGGTTTGTCAGCACCAAACGTGCTCGTGGGTTTCACCAAAGTAATAAACATCTAAGACCTGCATCACTTCAGGCTTTCCTCCCACATTAAGCTGACACGCCGCGATATAACTGGAATACTGTTAAAAGCGGCGTTACTGTTAAAAACCCAACTCACACACTAAAGGATTAATGATAATTATATACTTCTATACATCCTCTCTTACTTGACCGAATTCACTCGATAAATTATTACGTTATGTTTTTACAACTCCAAGAATAAATAGTCAGGTTATCATCAACAAACGGATCAAATTGAAATACCACAAGGATTGATAGGAGGGAGTTTTAATTTGAAATATCCTTATCAGGGTGTGGAGACCAAGACGTGTATAACAAATGCCGACATTATCTCGGAATGAACGTTTGAAGTTTTCTTGGAAAAGCTAACTTCTTCCGACAGAGGATCGCACACTGACCACGCGACGTGTGTACTTGCATATGATTGGTTAAACGTACAGAGTAACATATACCGTTATCTTATTTATCAAACAAAGGTCACGTAATACATGCTTGCCACTATTACTTCACTGATGAAGAGATATGTGTGTGTATTCCTCCGCCATCTAAAAATTTGTGACAAACGACTTCCTACCGGATATGGTTCCGCGTAAGGAAATAGTTCGCTGTGACTCTTCAACATGTGAGAAGATTTGACAACCAAGTCAGCAATGGAGGGAAAATTGTTAGTTTTGTTGACCTTGGCTCTCTCCGTCGTGAATCTTTATGGAAGGTGAGGTTATTAAATAATGATAATGTCATGAAATGTGAATTCATATTTGTTGCCCATTTTATCTGTAAATGTGTGCATATGTTTCAGTTTTTTAGAGGTGAACTACCCAAATGTGAACGTGACAGCCGAGCCAAAAGGGAGCGTCATCATCCAGGTAATACGCCGTAATAGTGATGGATAATTGCTGACTGCAGTGTTCAACAACATTCACTCACTCACACACTGACAAAACAGTTAAACATTAACTGATAAAATCCATTATATAATATGTGAAGATCCAGGGTAGAATAGGCCTTCAGCAACCCATACTTGCCGTAAAAGGCGACTATGCTTGTCCCAAGAGGTGACTAACGGTATCGGGTGGTCAGGCTTGCAGTCTTGGTTGATGCATGTCATCGTATCCCAATTGCGTGTATCGATGCTGATGATGTCAATCACTGGATTGTATAGTCCAGGCTCGATTAATTACAGACCGACGCTATATAGCTGGAATATTGCTGAGAGCGGCGTAAAACAACAATCAACAATATGCCATTTAGGATGATTTATTTTCATCAATCAGGTATTTAATGAAAAAATAATTAATTTCAACACGTCGATACCATACGACACTTAGGTACTCTTTTAAATAGAGTTTTTATGTTCATATTACGGTAAACTACGTTTATAACGAACACGCTTATAACGAACTGACGGATATAACGAACTTATTTTTTAGCCCCGGCCATTTGTTGTATATATGCTGTATACATGCTTATAACGAACTACGGTTATAACGAACTACAATTAGTGGTCCCTTTGAGTTCGTTATATCCGTAGTTTACTGTACATAGAATGGAACGTTCCTAATCAGGCGCTAGTAGATCAAGAGACGGTAATATAATTGATCTTTAGCAACTTGACCCTCATTTGTTGTGTTTGGCTTCATTATATATTTATGTTATGATCAGTTACATTGATTGTTTGTAGGGTGGCGTTGGAGGCGATATCTTGTTGTACCCCGGAAAAAATGGAACATTATACATCAACGGCTACGACATCGAAGACATCATTGCTGTCAGTAACATCCTTGACTGGGACACAGTGTCTAGAATCTGATCGATATATAATCCATGTTACATAACACTCAGAGTGAGTGAGTGAGTATGGTTTTACGCCGCTTTTAGCAATATTCCAGCAATATCACCGCGGGGGACATCAGAAATGGGCTTCACACATTGTACCCATGTCGGGAATCGAACCCGGGTCTTCGGCGTGACGAGCGAACGCTTTAACCACCAGGCTACCCGACCGCCAAAATAAGAGGGGAAGGCAGAAAACGTTTTTGTGTCTGTCTTTTAAGGTGATGTTCAGGTTCGAACCCGAAGCATGTTATATTTTGTGTTCATCGTACTTGCATATTCAGGCTGGATGCTTTAAATACCCCTGCCTCTTTGGAACGCATATATATGTATGTAATTTGTTGCTGTTAATGAGTTAAAATTTGCAGCATTTTCATAACGTTGACTTAAGTGTTGCACCGATAATCGGCGGCAGTATCATCTGGGGTAAGTTCAACAAAGCTAACTTAGTACTAAGACAAATGCAACTCCTATGCTTTAGCATTGACTTTCGACGGTCTTAGTTGTCAGATTGCTCTTTGGAATATGGTCCATATCTCGTGTTTTCTCATTCTCGCACTTTTGGCATATATAATAAGTTGCAACGTCGCGAGGTGCAGATTTGCGTCCCTTGGGCACGCCAGAAACCTATGATTGTGGGTTCGACATTACGCGAGAATGTCCCTTACCGTATTCCATAGAATAACATTTGTCAATACTGCTTTGAATTGACTTTAGAAATCAGAAACAAATCCATAAATATTACTGAAAAGAGGTTAATATATATATTATATTTGAAAACTATTTTTCAATTTAAGGTGGTATGTAAATTATAGCAGTTCTTAAAGACTATATGATGCTGGGGCATGATTGGCTTCATCCGTGTTATTGTACATGATGCAGATGGTGAACAGCCTCCCCCCTGTGTGGACCAAACAAACGGTGCATGACTCTCTCGGCACGTTCGATGCAGGGAAGAACCTCTCCGTCGCCGTCTACGCCAAGGTGAGTATGTTACTCACTCAAATTAGGAGACTAAATTCAAGATATATCTCCTGAATTAATCGAGATGAAACCAGACAAGCCAGTGAGTGATAATATGAGCATCGATCGACGCCATCTGGGTATGATGACACGCTGACCACCCAATCGATTTAGTCGCCCCTTATGACAAGCATAGGTTGCTGGGGAGAAACCTGTGCTGAACCCGGAATCCTCGTGGGGGTTACACTAAGGTATAGGTAGGCACACAGACTGGGTATATTATGGTAAGTATCATAATGATTATCCACTTCAACTGCTCAACGTTCTGGTAAAAAGATACAGGTGAGGTGAGGTGAAATGGGGTTCAGCGTCGCTTCCATGATTATTGCACTAAAGTCTTATATAGCGACGTGTGTGCATGTGTGTGTGTGTGTGTTTATGTGTGTGTGTGCGTGCGTGCGTGCGTGTGTGTGTGTGTGTGTGTGTGTGTGTGCCGATTTTATATGGCTTGCCCACTGAGATACCATGCCCCAGTTTAACTTGAATACCCCACTAAGACAGATTAAACTGACTCCGAGCACCAAGTCCTTGTTTCATCCCCTTAATTCCGTCTTTTGGTTTGATATGGCCGGGGATCGAACCCCAGACCTTCCGCTCTCCGGGCATCTTCCCGTGGCAAGGGAGTTAACTGACTATAAAAATCCAGTTTCCACTTTAATAGTCAGTTAATGCCCTTGCCTCGGGAAGATGCTCTCCGTGCGGACGCTCTACCACTACACCACGGAGGCGGTGAATTAGGTACAGAATCCATGTAAGAGTCGGCTGAAGAGAACCTGGTGTCATCGTACCCCGATTGCGCTAATCGCCGCTCGTGCTTTCAATCACTGGTTTGTCTGGTCCATATAAGAACGATTATTTACAACCACCGTCATATAGCTGGAATATTGCTCAGTGCGGCGTTAAACAACAAACAAACAAACAAACAGACGGATCAGCCAAGTCACCGCGCCTGACCACCCCATCCGATTTAGTCGCCTCTTATGGGTAGTATAGGCTGCCGCGGGCCTATTCTTTAACCCGAAATCCCGACGGTGTCAACATTCATTGAAATCTCATTTTAAATATAGTCTAAATGATTATACATAAATATAGTGGAACCCCGTTAAACCAGACGGTAGCGTATCCCGTAGCTTAACGATTTATGGTTACAGATTAATAAATTGCAAGTGAATCCGTGGCGTTTAATCGGCAAACCAAGCAAATACTTTTGCGTTTATGTTTCCACAAACCGTAAAACATTTAGGCCACACCCACTATTTGGACTACTGTTTCCTGATAGGCTCATAACAGAATGGGCGGGGCTGGAGTCACGTTGCACTGAATGTCACTGATGTAGTGTTATTGTCAGCAGTTATTGTTATTGTGTTAATGATAAAATAAGCAGTCTGTGTTATTATTTTTGTGTATATATATAATAATTGATGTCAATAAAAAAATCCGTTTAGGGAGTTATAAACTTAGAAAGGGTTGCTCACGCGGATTTGACGTTTATACCCCCATAAACGCATAACAAGTTGAAGTCAATTCTTAAATGTCACTTCGTGCATATGTAAACGTTCTTGAACGTAATTGTCTGGGTTAACGGGGTCCGGATTAACGGGTCTCACTGTATACGGATTTCTGTACTCAAGGACCCCGAGGGCGGAGCGTTACAGTACGCGTTGATATCGGGTCGGTTCCCCCCTGGCATCATCCTCAACAACAAAACCGGCGTCATCAGCGGCATAGCGCCAAACTACGACGCTACATACAGCTTCAGCATCCGTGTCACCGACAAAGACGGCAAGTATGCCGACGGAACCTTCTCCATCGACATCAGAGGTACGTCATCTGCGTCTTCATGACACATGTATTGGTTAGCAGCTGAATCCATCCTTCACTTCTGTAAAAGTATACACCAATGTTTGACGATGGCTAAAAAATGAAAGAAACAAGACATTATTATTCGATGGTGACGTATGTGGTACTGGTATAACAGTTATGTTTTAGGCTTCAAGTTTTCAATGTTTCGGCGCCTTCTTTCTGCCAAGTAATGTTTTGATAACGTATATACATTTTTGTTTTAAAATTAATCCAATTTTCGAGTGTATACTTTCTTCTGCCCGACAGTTTACGGTTAAACATGATGCTCCTACACACGAATCTCTGAATGCATGGGGGCACGGGTGGCCCAGTCGTCTAACGCGCCGCGATTCGCTGCGCAGGGTTGCGTCCCTTGGGCACGCCAGAAACCTATGATTGTGGGTTCGAATCCCGTTCGCCCCGATTATGTTTCTAGGTTTGTCAGTACCATACCCGTGCTCGTGGGTTTCACCCAAGTGGTAAACGTCTGAGACCTGCATCACTTCGGACTTTCCTCCCACATTAAGCTGACACGCCGTTATATAAGTGGAATACTGTTAAAAGCGGCGTTAAACCCAAGTCACTCACTCACTGAATGCATGTTTCTTAAGATTTACATGGGTATGGGGGCGGTCGGGTAGCCCAGTGGTTAAAGCGTTCGCTCGTCACGCCGAAGACCCGGGTTCGATTCCCGACATGGGTACAATGTGTGAAGCCCATTTCTGGTGTCCCCCGCCGTGATATTGCTGGAATATTGCTAAAAGCGGCGTAAAACCATACTCACACACACACATGGGTATGTGTTTGTGTCTTCTGTATTGATTCGTATAATTTCATTAAGGAATTGGATGATTAAGTGTAAACAAACCAGATGCATATTTGGCTCAACTAATTTCACGTGAAACCTACCAAAATACTGGTTCCTGTATCGTCAGACTTGTGAAAACAATTTGTAATGAACTGAAGCCAGTGATCTGTCATTATTTTTTAGGGAAGGTGGAGAGTTGTGTGTTTGGTTGTGTGTGGCAGAAGGTTCTGTTTTTTTCTCATTCACTGCATTTTACTTAATTAATGCGAGCATAGACCTCTCGCATTCTTCGCATTTAATTCACGCTCGCGTTAAATTCAAGATTTACAGTATTTCTCTGAAAGAAAACGCCAAACAATGTCCAACCTCATGTGAACTAAATGGACTGATATTTGAACAATGTTGTGATTGAATTTTTTGAAAAATGCAGAAAATATGTAATAACCGCTGACCGTTATCTGCTGTTGTAGAGCGAGAACTGTGTTCCTCCAAACCCTGCATGCACGGGGGTTCGTGTGTCGACGTCCCCGGGGGCTTCCGCTGCGACTGTCTGCCCCTGTACGGGGGGAGGACCTGCAACGTCTGTAGGTGGAACTCTTCTTTACCCTGAAAGCCGAATAAATTACGAGTAGTTCCGGTATAGATGGAAGAACCGAAGGTGGGAGTCCGGACTCTGGGAGTCCAAATGTACCTTCTTATACAGAACATATAGCGGCGCGCGTGTGTGTGTGTAGCTGCTTGTACCAGTCCGTACTAATACCGATATTATAGTGCGATTAACATGAATACCCCACTCAGACACAGTATACCGACTCCGAGCCGCCCAGTCCTTGTCTTAGACCCTTAACGCCGAGCGCAAGGCAGGGTAACAACAGGTACCATGTTTTAACGTCTTTTGGTATGACGGGGCCGGGGATCGAACCCCGGAGCTTCTGCTCCCCGTGCGGACGTTCTACCACTTGACCACGGAGGCGGTCTGCTGGAGAGCAAGCATGTCGGTGGCCTATGATGTATCCAGTGACACTGGTGTCACAATAGTAGGCTCGACACGTTGTGCATGATGACGACATAAGATGCAATCAAAATATCTTGTGCCTCTGACATCTACCACCTAAATGCCTATCTTGTCAATACAGTAGCTAATAGTCACTCTAATTTTACAGAAACAATGTGTTAGTTTCACACATGGAACTATATAACTTCTAGAACGGGGTTTAACTGTAAAAGGTGAGGTGAGGTGAAATGGGGTTTAACGTCAAAGATTATTGCACTTATATAGCGACGTGCATGAACGTGTGTGTGTGTGGCTGTTTGTACTAGTCCGGGCTGATGCCGATTTATAGTGCTAGCCCACTGAGATACCATGCCGCAGTTTAACATGAATACCCCACTCAGACACAGTATACTGACTCCAAGCCGACCAGTCTTTGTTTTAACCCCGTAATGCCGAGCGCCAGACAGGGTGACAACAAGTACCATCTTTTAACGTCTTTTGGTATGACGCGGCCGGGGATCGAACCCCGAACCTTCCGCTCTCCGGGCGGACGCTCTACCACTAGACCACGTACTGTAAAAGGATTTTAATCTGCTTTGGACCAGTCTACATACCGTCATTATGACATGTGTCAATGTCTCAAATAACCGTTAAAAACAAGCAAAGCAAATCCAGTATGTTTTGAATTATTTTATCAGATTATGTCATTTATTAATGTCATCTTGGAAATAGGAACTACTTCGAGTGTAGATCTGTTCTTGTTCCAGTATGTTCCGTGAACCCTCTGGGTGTTGGCGTCAAGAACAAGGTGGTCCCGGACGCACAGATCACGGCACATTACAGCTTTAACGGTTCCAAGGCATCCGATGGACGACTATACGCACCCGTGGGCGTTGGCTGGGTGGGGCAGGGTCTTGGGTCCTGGCTGCAGGTGATTCTGTGATTCATCTGTAACATGGGGCAATTGGTGTTGGTGTGTGTGTGTGTGTGTGTGTTGGGGGGGGGGGGGGGGGGGGGGGGGGGGCTGTTGGTGTCCGATGTTAATCAAGTTTATATTATCAATATTCATTGGGGTTGAATAGATGTTTACACATACTTTGTATACGTCATATCCGTCAGTTCGTTATGAGCGTGTTCGCTATAAACGAAGTGTACTATATTTATATGAGTGAGCGAGTTTTGAACAGTATTCTAGTTATATCGCTGCGTGTTAGCTTAATGTGAGAAAAGCCGGAAGTGATGCAAGTCCTAGACGTTCACCGCTTTGGTGAAGCCCACGAGCACGGAATGGAACTGATAACCTTGAAACATAAAAGAAGCGAACCGGGATGCGAACTCACGAGCAAAGTTTCTGGCACGTCTAAGCTCCATCACGGCAACCTGTAAATAACGGAGTGTGGGCTAAGTAAACCAGTGGTTGATGACACACAATCAGACCCCGATTCCACAGAATAGCAGCATTTACAAAAATGAGATGTGTTCGGTAGGTCGATCCCTTAATGCTTGATTTGTGACGATCTGTTGCTGGCGATTGGGATATCGGATTCTTTGTTTATGTCGGTATATACTAGTATATCTCTTGGTTTGTGTCTGGTATATCAATAACTTTACTTGTTTCTGGCATCGATCTCTTTAATTGTGTCCGGTATACCAATTGTTTCTTGTACATCTTCATCTTGATTTGTGTCTGGTATATCGATCTCTTGATTTATGTCTGGTATATCGATCTCCTGATGTATGTCTAGTATATCGATCTCCTGATGTATGTCTAGTATATCGATCTCTTGATTTATGTCTAGTATATCGATCTCCTGATGTATGTCTAGTATATCGATCTCTTGATTTATGTCTGGTATATCGATCTCCTGATGTATGTCTGGTATATCGATCTCTTGATTTATGTCTGGTATATCGATCTCCTGATGTATGTCTGGTATATCGATCTCTTGATTTATGTCTGGTATATCGATCTCCTGATGTATGTCTAGTATATCGATCTCTTGATTTGTCTGGTATATCGATCTCCTGGTGTATGTCTGGTATATCGATCTCTTGGTGTATGTCTGGTATATCGATCTCTTGATGTATATCTGATATATCGATCTCATGATGTATGTCTGGTATATCGAACTCTTGATTTATATCTGGTTTATCGATCATTTAATTTGTGTCTGACAGGTTGATCTGAACACGGAGATGAAATTGAACAGGATGGCTGTTCAGGGCGTCAGCACCAACTACATGATCAGCCAGTTCACGGTCCAGTACAGCACTGACGGCAACACCTTCACCGACGTCCTCGACGCAGTCACTAAGAAGACTGAGGTAGGCATCAACGGGGGAGTAATGCTTCAGTGACTAATGAAAAACAACACGACTACTCCCGCAGTTGAGGGGCACGCACTCACTGCATTTGTCATCCTACTCCGTTACGTGTACAGGAATTCGAGCCCCTATTCTTATTATTAATGGCGTCTTAAGTATGGATCCGGCGATCATAATGGTTAGGTCACATACTTATTACGGATCGTTTTCAGACCACATACATCATTTCCCAGGTATTCTCCACTGGTAGGTCTGGTTCCGGCTTAACTATTCCGACGGTTAAAAGTTGTTATGATGCTAACAGCGGCGTGGAACACGCGCTCACTAAAATATTTTTTGGACAATTGACTGTACGGAATTCTAACAAAATGTAATATATTGAATACGAACGGCACCTATCTGTATTAGAAAATATTCAGCCAGTCAGTGGAGGATTTAACCCTCTCTACCCCAATACCACGTGTCATCTCGGTCAGGGCTGGGAGCAATCAATGTTGAAACGGGATTCACTAGTTTCACTAGTTTCACTCGTTCACGTAACTAACACACGACACAGCACAATCTGGCGGAAGCAGTGATCCTTTAATATTTGTTGCTCCATATCTAATTAATTAACTTAATTTCTATTAACGGTAAAATACTCCGCTCAAATCGACTATTAAGTTAAAGTTTATTACCATTTTCTTTATTTTCAGATATTTCGCGGCAGCGCATCCTACATGATTGAACAGCTGAAGACGTTCGATCCCCCATTCCTGGCACGTTTTGTCCGCTTCGTCCCCCTCAGCTGGCACACCGGGGTGGGGACACACCCAGGCATGCGCGTGGAGCTGTACGGATGCTAGCGTTCACAATATTACTTGTATCTGTCTTGGAGAGATTAACAAAAATATTTGGAATAAAATTTGAATCTTGTGTTGGTTTTTCATCTCTTTAATCACATGTTTCTCCTTATATTGACTGCCATATAATCTACAGTGTGACATATGTACGTTTAACGTATTTAAGTTCTTGCACTTAATCCATGTAGATACGATTACATTAAAGGGGAAGTGTACACGCAAAAATTACTTTCTTTCTTTTTCTAAACAAAACGCAATTTTAGAATTAGTTAGTATCTGTGTTTGAAAATATACACTCATTTTTTTCACAGTGAAAGTAGGAAGCTCACAATAGTGTGAAAATGATATGCCGTTATGAGGCCTTCGTTTTTCGAGCTAAACAGGCCTGAGTTATCTCCCTTAGATTATGACGTAATTGGTGCCAATTCAACTGGGTCCCTGTCTATTCTGAACGCAAAAGATATCAAGTACAAGTTTTCGGTAAAACAACATGGCCTACGACACACTCCGGCGCAGTGGTGACTCAGCATAACACTATGCTGGCTGGCATCTGAGACGCTAGAATGACACACCTGTACCTACACCACGTGAAGCGGCTCTAACAAAGCATGGTGACGTCATAATGTTTATCAATTGGCACCAATGACGTCATATTGCAAGGGGCATAAGCCATGGTGTTTTTGTTATGGAAATAGAACACTTGGTAAATGTGAAAAATATAAATCGTTTTAATGCAAAACATATGTTGATTAATTGTGATATTTTTATATTTTTGTCTATGACACTTCTAGGTTAACACTTTTGTTGTGGAAAAAGTACAAGAAAATTAGGTTCATTTCCGTGTGAACTTGCCCTTTAAGAATCGCCACGTATTTCTCTTTTGTCACTTTTCAATGTTCATCTCACATTTTGTGGAAAGCTGAGTGAATTTGAAAGTGATATATTCATCGTTCTTTGTGTTGTGCATGCACTTTTATGTACCGTTTATGGAAACAAGCGAGATGGGTTAAGCGCCGCTTTTGACAAAAAACAATATTTCAGTTATTATCAAGACGTGTCAAAGATGAAGCTCCGAGTTATGCTGGAGTCAGACAACTTCTGTGAACTACACCGACACAAGGGCAGTGCTGCCAGGATCATAATACGATCGTGTCTTTATACGAACCTACTACTAGCGGGTCCTGGTACAGCTAAGGGGCATAACTCTGCAAAAGATTGTTTCTCGTATGACATATTTTGTAACCTGGTTGATAATTTTAACTTTCAACACATTGGACCATGTTTTTGATAACGAAAAACGTAAAATGGTCTCATTATGAATATTGCTTCTTTTTACTTTTAACCCAATTATGTTTTATAAAAAAAAAATAAACAACGCACGTAAGAGTGACTTGCATTTATGAGAAAACTGTGTTAGTTCTTTCAACCATTAACCAAAAAGAAGGACTGTTTAACGAAAAACACCTATAATACACAATGCTGTAGCTAAAACCACATGCAGTTTGGAGGCATAAATACGGAAACCTTTTGTGGTCATTTGATTTTATATTTTTCCGGAAATGTCAAGATACTAACTCGAAATTCCATGCTAGTTTCTTGAAAATTCAAGTTAGTATCTTGAAATGTCAAGCTGGTATCTTGAAATTTCAAGAAAAAACCCAAAAACAAATGGCCCTAAAAGGCTTCCGTACATCAAGCTAGGCTCTAGAGGAAATGGCAGTGAAACTAGCCATAGAATTATGGACAAATGTGAGGTTCATATAGAAGGGTAAATACATAATAGTACGCGTTATTGTACACGCGCTGACTGCATGGCAAGGGTTTTTGTGGCAAGGACCATCCAACAAACCGGCAGCTTCGTATGTCTTCTGTTCATCGGAGACAACCCAGCTATATGACGGCGGTCTGTAAATAATCGAGTCTGGGCCAGACAATCCAGTGATCGATATCATGAGCATCGATCCACGCAATTGGGATCGATGACATGTATGAACCAAGTCAGCAAGCCTGACCACCCGATCCCGTTAGTCGCCTTTTACGACAAGCATAGTCACCTTTTACGACAAGCATAGTCACCTTTTACGACAAGCATAGTCACCTTTTACGACAAGCATGGTCGCCTTTTACGACAAGCATAGTCACCTTTTACGACAAGCATGGTCGCCTTTTACGACAAGCATAGTCACCTTTTACGACAAGCATGGGTTGCACCAAAGATGTAACGGGTAACAATCAGTATTTATTCCCTCGATTAACTCCAAAAAAGATGAGGAAGGAGGAGTAGACTAGTGGTTAAAGCGTTCGCTCGTCACGCCGAAGACCCGGGTTCGATTCCCCACATGGGTACAATGTGTGAAGCCCATTCCTGGTGTCCCCCGCCATTCTTGTTGGAACACTGCTAAAAGCGGCATAAACCCAACTCAATCACTCTAACAAAGATATTGCTTGTAGCAATCATCCGATCGTAACACAATGCACGTATGTGTATGTCTCCCATCCGTGATCCAAACGAGGCACTTGCTATGTCATATTCTTCAAGAAAAAGATGGAGGTTTATAGCATGGGCGAACTTGTTATTGTAGTCTCGACGAGATTATCGTCACCGTCCCTGAAACACTCCAGATAATCAGCAAGGACCTTGTACCATTCTACTGCCAAGTACGCCCGTGCCGGTGCGAACGTTTCGAAGGTCATAGGTCACATCATTGCAATCAAATGTTGCCGTTATTCCTCATCCCCATTCTTGGTTGAAGTGTAAGCTCCGCCCGTTCTTGGGCTGAATTGAAGTGCATGTGGTGTTGACAAGGGCTTGCCCCTGTACTTAACGGGCAGTCTATGGGCAGCTGTTGCACTGCCGAGATAAGACCGCCTCCGTGGTGAGCGGAAGGTCCGGGGTTCGATCTCCGGGCGCGTCATACATGTACCAATAGACGTTAAAATATGGTTCTTGTTGTTACCCTGTCTGGCGCTCGGCATTAAGGGGCTAAAACAAGGACTGGTCGGCTCGGAGTCAGTGGGGTATTCATGTTAAACAGCGGCATGGTATCTCAGTGTGCTCGAACTATAAATCAGCAGCAGTCCGGACAAGCAGCCACACACACGTGCATGCACGTCGCTTTATAAGTGAAATAATCTTGGACGCGACGTTAAACTCCATTTCACCTCACATCACCCTACTGTCTTCTCCAGCCGAGATAAAAAGAAAAACGACCCAACAACCCGGCTACCACTGTTCGGTTCACTTCGTCAAAAGCTGGCATTAAAAATAAAATAATTCTAAAATTGTTTGCTCACCCGTTCTTGTTGGATGTGGGGTCAGGATAGATAGTCGTAAGGGGTGTTCGGGGTAGAAAAGGTCTTCAGGTACTATGCTTGTCGTAAGAAGCGACTAACGGGATCGGGTGGTCAGACTCGCTGACTTGGTTGATGCATATTCAACGGGATCCCTATACTACGGGATTCGAACTCCGGACGTCCGCTCTCAAGGCGGACGCTCTACCACTAGACCACGAAGGCGGTCTAGTAGTCGTAGAAGAAGTAGTAGTAGTAGTAGTAGTAGTAGTAGTAGTAGTAGTAGTAGTAGTAGTAGTTGTAGTTGTAATAGCATTAGCTGGTAGTAGTAGTAGTAGTAGTAGTAGTAGTAGTAGTAGTAATAGCATTAGCTGGTAGTAGTAGTAGTAGTAGTTGTAGTAGTAGTAGTAGTAGTAGTAGTAGTAGTAGCAGTAGTAGACGCAGAAGTAGTATTAGTATAAGTAATAGCAGGAATAGTAGGAGTTGGGTGTCTTCGTAGTAGTAGACAAAGGGTTTGCGCAACTGATAAAAATGACACAAAAAACAAAACAAATTTCATGAATCAACAATTTAAATTTCGAAAAAATATATAATAGACTTGTGATTCGATCACTACAGTTATGCTATCTCAGCAATGTTTTACTAAACGCTTGTCATTCCACAGTTATTGAACTCCCAATTTGGAACAATTCCACAGAGAACATTATCGATAAGGCTATTGAACACCTCCACCCTTTTCGATCTGCGATAAATCAATCATCTGTTGATACGATCGACGCGTAACTAGGCGGAGACCGTATGCCTGTGTTGGAACCAGCATTACAATTGCTGTAGGCGTGCAACTCCGCCGCAGTGTTTAGTAAGGCAAGTTACGTGGCGGGTTAATTACCCATGGTTTGAAGATAGTCATCGGTTAATTGTAAATGTTGGAATAGAAGGAGCAGGAACTAAAGCGTATTTAGATTTGGCCAGTGACACTGGATGGAAGACACGGGTCACGTGGGTAAAGCCAGGTAGACGCAGTAGGTGTGGTGGTAGAAGTATGAGTAGAGGTAGTGAAAAATATAGTTGCCATAGATAAATAGTAGCTGTAGTCATAGTAACAGAAAATGTAATGTGTAGTGTTAGTGATGGTAGATGAAGTGATTAGAAATAAACGGCCGGGAAAAGAAAGTGCACACTCTAAAATTGTTTTTGACCAAAAACATTCAAATGTTATCAAAACGATACGATGCTGAAAACAGTTGCCGAAACACAACCTTAAAGGCCAAAATATGACGCCGGTCTGTAAATAATTCAGTATAGACCAGACAATCCAGTGATTGACATCATGTGCATCGATCCACGCAATTGGGGTACGTTGATATGCGTCAACCAAGTCAGCGAGTCTGACCACCCGATCCCGTTAGTCGCCTCTTACGACAAGCATAGTCGCCTTTTACGGCAAGCATGGGTTGCTGAAGCCCTATTCTACCCCGGACCTAAGTGGTAGTGGTGGTGGTATTATGAAGTCTTAATAATAGTACCTGACACGCCTTTATTCCGAGTTACAAGTAAGGTATTCTCTATTCTCACCCATAATGATCACTTTTATTAGAACAGAACAGTTTTATTTTGATATCGGTTTATCACAGACTAACCAACGAGCTACGAGGATTTACGGTTTATCTGCCCCGAGTGAGCGAATAGTGTAACACCCGTGCATTTAGCGAGGGGTAATCGACATTCATTCATGAGGGTACAGCGAGTGTGTGAGTATGTTTTTACGCCGCTTTTAGCAATATTCCAACAATATCACGCCGGGGACACCAGAAATGGGCTTCACACATCGTACCCATGTCGGGAATCGAACCCGGGTCTTCGGCGTGAAAAACGAAACTTTAACCACTTGGCTACCCGACCGCCCCTCATGAGGGTTTAAATACTCCGAGTCTGGAGTAGATCATTCTTTATACTAACACAAGTATTGTATATTAAAGATACGGCTTTATGACATGACATGTCAACCGTACAAAGACACTTCACTGACGACTACCTATTGTTGCGATGACCTTATGATATAAATATATGACATCATGAACAATGTATCATGACGCCATATCATAGCGATCTCAACAATCGAGAAATATGACGTTTTATCGCCTCTTCATATCAATCAGCAAACTCGCTTTAATTTTTCGTAATATTATCACACTCGTTTCTACTACCAACAGAAGTTCTATTTGGCGAATAACCCGCGAGCTACGGGGAACTGCGGAACTGTCCCGAGCCTTGGCGATGAAATTTCAATATTAATTCACGAGGGACGGATCATCCGTAATTCGGAGTTGTCAGTAGGTAGGGTGTGTGTGTGTGTGTGTGTGTGTGTGGGGGGGGGGGGGGGGGGGGGGGTCTGAGTGTGTGTGCACTTCCCCTTCTCTGAATCTGGGCTTTGTGGACACATACACAGTCTCCTAAGGCCCCGCATGTCTCTGTGCAGAGTCTTGAGGGGTGACTGTAAGAATCCTCTGATCGTGGGATTGAATCCCAGAATCGCCCTGATTAGACTTTGATTCACTTTGTCAGCATTAACGTCCGAGACCTGCATCACTAGGAGCTTTTCACTTACATTAAACTGACACCTCGTAATATAGCTCCAATACTGTTCAAAGCAGCGTTAAAGCCAATTCACTCACTCACTCTACCTCATGTCACAATTTGCCTTAAATCAACACAAGGGTTGTGCGTCGTGTGGCAACTTTCCCGTCTCTATGCGTGCAGGAATCGCGGAGTTTAACTGTCACAGCTACCGATGATCCACTAACACGAAAACAACTCCACAAAACGGTTTATGACGATCCCCCATGGTGAATA